>NC_089240.1:43929727-44239802 GCF_963924675.1 Phocoena phocoena | reverse complement strand
TACTCCTAATTTATCCCTCCTCCCCTTTTCCCTTTTGTAACCATATGTTTGTTTTCTATGTCTGTGAGTCTGTTTCTGTTTTGTAAATAATTTCATTTGTATTAGTTTTTAGATTCCACATATAAGTGATATCATATGATATTTGTCTTTCTCTGCCTTATTTCACTAAGTATGATACTCTCTAGGTTCATCCATGTTGCTGCAAATAGCAATATTTCATTCTTTTTTATGGCCGAGTAATATTCCATTTTATATACATATATATGTGTGTGTATATATATCTCACATCTTGTTTATCCATTCATCTGTTGATGGGAACTTGGGTTGCTTCCATGTCTTGACTATTATAAGTGGTGCTGCTATGAACGTTGGGGTGCATGTATCTTTTTGAATTAGAGTTTTTGTCTTTTCTGAATATACACACAGGAGTGGGATTGCTCGATCATATGGTAACTCTATTTTTAGTTTTTAAAGGACCCTCCATACTGTTTTCCACAGTGGCTTTACAATTTATATTTCCACCAACAGTATAGGAGGGTTCTCTTTTCTCCATTTGTGTCTTCAATTTGTTTTATAGTTTTCAGTGCATAGGTCTTTCACTTCCTTGGTTAAATTTATTCTTTTTGATGCTATTGTAAATGGGATTGCTTTCTTAATTTCTTTTTTTTTAACATCTTTATTGGAGTATAATTGCTTTGCAATGGTGTGTTAGTTTCTGCTTTATAACAAAATGAATCAGTTATACATATACATATGTCCCCATATTTCTTCCCTCTTGCATCTCCCTCCCTCCCACCCTCCCTATCCCACCCCTCCAGGTGGTCACAAAGCACCGAGCTGATCTCCCTGTGCTATGTGGCTGCTTCCCACTACCTATCTATTTTACATTTGGTAGTGTATATATGTCCATGCCACTGTCTCACTTTGTCCCAGCTTACACTTCCCCATCCCCGTATCCTCAAGTCCATTCTCTAGTAGGTCTGCATCTTTATTCCTGTCTCACCCCTAGGTTCTTCAGAACTTTTTTGTTTTATATTCCATATATGTGTGTTAGCATACGGTATTTGTCTTTCTCTTTCTGACTTACTTCACTCTGTATGACAGACTCTAGGTCCATCCACCTCACTACAAACAACTCAGTTTTGTTTCTTTTTATGGCTGAGTAATATTCCATTATATATATGTGCCACATCTTCTTTATCCATTCATCTGTCAATGGACACTTAGGTTACTTCCATGTCCTGGCTATTGTAAATAGAACTGCAATGAACATTTTGGTACATGACTCTTTGAATTATGGTTTTCTCAGGGTATATGCCCAGTAGTGGGATTGCTGGGTCATATGGTAGTTCTATTTTTAGTTTTTAAGGAGCCTCCATACTGTTCTCCATAGTGGCTGTATCCATTTACATTCCCACCAACAGTGCAAGAGGGTTCCCTTTTCTCCACACCCTCTCCAGCATTTATTGTTTGTAGATTTTTTGATGTTGGCCATGCTGACTGGTGTGAGATGATATCTCATTGTAGTTTTGATTTGTATTTCTCTAATGATTAATGATGTTGAGCATTCTTTCATGTGTTTGTTGGCCTTAATTTCCTTTTTAGATAGTTCATTGTTAATATATAGAAACACAACTGATTTTTGTATGTTGATATTTTTCTTGCAGCTTTACTGAATTTGTTTTTCAGTTCTAACAGTTTTTTGGTACAGTCTTTAGGATTTTCTCTGTATAACAAAAGGTCATCTGCAAACAGAGACAGTCTTACTTTTTCCCATCCAACTTGGATGCCTTGTATTTATTTTTCTTTCCCAGTTGCTCTGGCTATGACTTCCAGTTCTATGTTGGGTAGAAGTCTTGAGAGTGAGGAACCTTGTCATGTTCCTGATCTTAGAGGATAAGCTTTTAGCTTAATATTTACTACTTCTCATCTTCCCTCTCCCTTACCCTTAACATTTATTGCTATGCTATCTAGAAACTGATATGAATTTTGATTTTTCACATAGATGTATGGATAGATACTTCACTTGAACTTGTAAAATTTAGTGTGTGTGTGAGAGAGAGCGTGTGTGTAAAACATAGAGATAAAGAGAAAGAGAGAGAGAGTGGTGGCGGTGGTGGTAGAATGGTTGAGGGGGTGATTCTTTTTGGAGCAGAAAGTTTCCATGTTTTCTGTGCTAATAAAGCCCCTTTAAAATGCTACATCCTACACAACTTCCTCCTTCCCCTCCCCTCCTCTCTTCTTTCTTCCCTCTTCTCTCTTTCCTCCCTTCTTTTGGTAGTTATTGTGGTTTCCCATTGGTATTTTGTAAATGATTTCCATCTGAGGTTTCTGAGTTCTCTACTTGAGTGAGATATGCTTATCTAGCATGTTAGACAAGAACATGATTTACTACCCAGACAGACTAATTAAATGGGTAACACATTGGTCTCTAAAGGATCAGGATACTTTTGCTAATTCCCTGTGTGTACCAATTTAATTACATTTCAGAAGTCAGAAAAATTTAAGTAGCTCCAGTTGCAGTGTTCCAGTTCACTAAGCATTAACTATAAATCACTAGTGGGTACTTCAAAAAAAAATCTGTTGATGGATTGGCTGGTATTTTACATGAGTATAAGCCACCTAACCTAAGGGTCTCTAAGTTTGTTTTGCAAAGTTAAAAACGTGCTCTTGATATCTCTCTCTGGCCCCATAATATCTTTGTAAATCCCCACCCTATCCCTATACACCTTTCATAGGGCCCCCTTTTCTTCTCCCTTCATATTTTTCAACAGACTGTTTAAGGGAGTCATAGACTGGTTGTGATTATTACTGAACCATATAGGAACCACACATCTTCTACTTTCTTGAATTATGGTTATGTCTTCCTAAATGAATTTTTTTTAAAAAACAACCAATACTAGTTTTTAACTATTGAAGAACTTATTAGCAAGTAGCCCAGTCTTAATTTCATCATCCAGTAAAGCCCAAGTTCATAACCCCTCTTTTTTTCTTTTCTTTCAGCTAACACCTGAAATCTGTTCTATAGGAGGGAGATACTAGTTATTGCAGTATATATTAGTGTGCAGCCTTCATGACCCCTTATTTTTTTTGACTAACAATTTTTCTGGATTAGAAGGGTCTGGGAGTCATTATTTAGTCTCCTTTTCCAGAATGAACTATATATACTGTGTAAAGTTTGGCTACAAAATAAGCATACTTATTTTTATTTGTTTGGGAAATCAGTCCCTATTTTACAAGTATGTTAACTATTGCATTGAGGCAAATTTGACTTGATTTTATATTTTATACATTTATTGAATGAAAATTGATGTATAAGAAATTATACATGTATAAATGCCTATACAATTTGATGAATTTTGACAATGCCTATGAAACTATCACCATAATAAAGGTAATAAACATATGATTCACCTCCAAATGTTTCTTTGTACCCCTTCATAATCCACCTCCATTACTCCCAGACAACTACTTTCTATCACTATAGTTTGCATTTTCTAGAATTTTATATCAATAGAATCATTTAGTATATATTTTTTGTCTTCCTTCTTCACTCAGTATAAATATTTCTACATTTTCCATGTTCTTGCATGTATCAACAGTTTGCTCCTTTTTATTGCTGAGTAATATTCGATTGCATGAATATACCACAGTTTGCTTATCCATTCGCTTGTTGTTGAACATTTGGCTTGTTTTGGCTATTATAAATAAAACTGCTGTGATCATTCATGTATAAGTCTTTGTGTAAACATATACTTTCATTTGTCTTGGTTAAATCTACAAGTAGAATGACTGTGTCATATGGTAGATGTATATTTATCATTTTTAAAAGCTGCCAAATTATTTTCCAACATGGTTGTAAATACCTTACACCAGTAGTGTAAAAGAGTTCCATTCCATACCAATACTTATTATGGTCATTTAAAAAAATTTAGCAATTCTAGAAGGTATGCATTGGTATTTCTTTGTAGTTTTAGTTTATGTTTTTATAATGATTAGCGATGTTAAGCATGTTTTTATGTGCTTATTTGCCATATGTATATCTTCCTTGGTGAAGTGTCTATTTAAATCTTTTGCCTATTTTTATTAGTTTTTCTCTTCTGATATTGAGTTGTAAGAGTTCTTTATATTCTAGATACAAGTCCTTTGTTGGGTATATGTGATTTGCAAATATTTTCTCCCAGTCTGTGGCTTGCCTATCCATTTCTTAACAGTGTCATTTGAAAAGTAAAAGGTTTTTTGTTTTGTTTTTTTTTTTTTGCGGTACACGGGCCTCTCAGTGTTGTGGCCTCTCCCGTTGCGGAGCACAGGCTCCGGACGCGCAGGCTCAGCGGCCATGGCTCACGGGCCCAGCCGCTCCGCGGCATGTGGGATCTTCCCGGACCGGGGCACGAACCCGTGTCCCCTGCATCGGCAAGCGGACTCTCAACCACTGCGCAACCAGGGAAGCCCCGGTTTGTTTGTTTTTTTTAAATGTCTGTGTCTCTATCTCCATCTCTGTCTAGATCTCTCTCTCTCCATCCTAGTGGGTGTGAAGTTATATCTCATTCTGGTTCTGATTTGCATTTCCCTTAATGACTAATGATATTGAGCAGCATATTTTCATGTGCTTATTGGCCATTTGTATATCTTCTTTGAAGAAATGTCTATTAAATCATCTAAATATTAAAAAAGAGAAGTAAAATGTTTTAATTTTGATAAAGTCCATTTAAATATTTTTAAACATTTTGTAATTTCAGCTTTTTGTGTCCTAAGAAGTCTTTGCCTTACCCAAGGTAACTATGATTTCTCTCCTATATTTTCTTTTAGAAGTTATATAGTTTTAGCTCTTGCACTTGGGTCTAGGATCCATTTGGGGTTAATTTTTGTAAGTTGTGTGAGATAATAGCTGAGGGTTTTTTGGTTTGCTTTTTGTTTTTGTTTGTTTTGCATGTGAACATCCAATTGTTCCAGCAACGTTTGTTGAAAAGATTATCCTTCTTCTACTTAATTGCTTTGGTACCTTTGTCAAAAATCAATTGACTCTATACACATGGACACTGTAGTATGTACCTTTGACCTATATGTTTATCTTTATGCCAAAACCATATTGTTGGGTTTTTTTTACATCTTTATTGGAGTATAATTGCTTTACAATGGTGTGTTAGTTTCTGCTTTATAACAAAGTGAATCAGTTATACATATACATACGTTCCCATATCTCTTCCCTCTTGCATCTCCCTCCCTCACACCCTCCCTATCCCACCCCTCCAGGAGGTCACAAAGCACCAAGCTGATCTCCCTGTGCTATGTATCTTTATAGTGTCTTGTATTCAAATAGTGTAAACCCTCCCACTTTGTTCTTTTTCAGAAGTGTTTTGGCTATTCCCAGTTGTTTGAACTTCCATATAAAGTTTAGAATCAACTTGTCAATTTCTATTTAAAAAGCCTGCTAGGATTTTGATTGGGATTTCAGTGTATCTGTAGATAAATTTAGGGAGAATTAACACCTTAACAATACTGACTTTTCCAATGTAGGAACAGGGTATATCTCTGTATTTAAATGTTCTTTAATTTATTTCAGCCGTGTTTTGTAGTTTCAATCTACAGCTTTTGGACATCTTTTGTCAAAATTATCCCTAAGTATTTCATATTTTTGATGCTATTTTAAATGGTTAGTATTTTAAAATTTTACTTTCTGATTCTTGACTGCTAGTAATAGAAATGTGATTGATTTATGTATATTGATTTTGTGTCATAACCGTACTAATCTCTTGTTAGTTTTAATAGCCCTTTTGTAGATTCCTTAGAATTTTCTACCTAGCTGATCATATCATCTCTACATAAAGATGATTTCACTTCCTTTCCTATCCATATCGAAACCTGGTTTTAACCAGCAGTGTGCGAGTTAGATGTATTATGTAACTTCTCTTAAACCACGGTTTCCTCATCACTAATATGGAGATCTAATAGTACCTACTCATAGGGTTATTGTGAGGATTAAATGAGATAACTTAGGTAATGTTACTAGTGCAGGACCTGGTAGAATATATAACCCCTAAATCTTCATCTTTGGGCCCTCGTCCTAGTCAACATCTATAGTAAGTGATATTCTCCAAACATTAATTTCCTTTTTTAATATCTATCAATGAATTTATCCAAATGTAAAAAAACACATTGTATTGTCAGACTGTTCTAATCTTTGGAGGGGATATGTTTTCTAAGTATACTAATTGATGAAGTTGGACTTTGTTTTATTGGCTATAAAGTTACCATTTTAAGCCTTTTCCTGGACCTTCTCCAGCTTGATGGTATTGTCCCTGAGATGTGATGACCAGACCTGCACACAGTATCCCAGATGAGGGCAAACCATGATGGAAGGAATTGAGGGCAGGGTGAGGTGAGGGAGTGAGGGAAAGGAACATCTCATTTTTTTTTTCTATTCCTCATATGCGTAGACCAATACTTATTTTAGCTGAAAGAAAAAATTAGGCTGGTGTCTTTGTTAAACAGTCTACAGTGCTTTCCAGATCTCTTTTCTTATTTAGAGCTGATAGCTTGGAACCCATATTCCCAGAGGCAGAACCTATACTACAAAAAAACCCCACAAAAACATAAAAAGCATTAATTACCTTATACTTGTCCCTTTTGAGACTGTCATCTGGAGTAGCTGGGAGGTCTCTTGGTCTCTCGGCATACAAGTATAAGTAGCCAGGGTGTCAGACAAAAGCCTCTTTGGAAGTGTCCAACCATCCCCCTCATTGCACTCCCATCTCTGTCCCTCTAACCAAGAGCACTCACTGGAAATATATGAATATTTATAGAGCTGTCTGCCAATTCTACCTGTTCCCCTTTAACCTGCAGTGGGCTTCAGCTCTATTTACATGACCTTTGTGGAGCAAAATAAGAATTTTGGATTAGAAAAATGGAGATAAGGTACCTATACCAGATTGTCCTTTCATGTTAACCTCCTATTACCATCCTAGTATAAATTAGAACCTAAAGATGTAGAATGAGGGAAAATTTGCAGCTTAACTCGATATAGTTTGATGAGCCTTGCGCTAAAGAGAATATACCCCAGTGATTTCAAATAGACTCTAATAGTTAGAGGGATGGGGGGGTGGGGGTAGGTGGGGATAAGGGAAGGAGGATTGTACCCAGGCATAAGTTCAATTTGAGACTTTACTGTGGGGAGGATGAGAGAAATCCTAGTAGCCTGGCTGTTTAAGTTGCCCCCAGTGATTCTGCATATATGTAGGTAGGCCCCATCTGTCTTCTAACTTATTTTCCCCAAAACTGCCTATGCATTCAGTAAACCAAAGTTTAGCATCTCTTATGTGTAAGGTCCCATTTCTGAAACTTCGGCAATTTCCTTCTCTGCCTGTTTGTTTTGTTCTGTGTTGTGTTTTTTTTTGGGGGGGGGGTGTTATTTGTTTGTCGTTTAGCAAAGTGACTATTTGAGATGATTATTCAATTCATCTCAAGTATAGAATTAGAAATGGAGAACATGTATGGTCCCTGACTTCAGGGAACTTTACCCTATCACACTCCACACTCACCAGATTTTTAGTTCATGTCAAGCAAAATACCCTACAGTCCACAGTTGAAATTCTTACGTGATCTGTTACCTTGAGCAAGTGACTACCATTCTTTAGGCCTCATTTCTCCTAACTGTAGTGAAGACTTAAACTAAGCACCCTGTCAGCCTCAAGAATTCTTATCCTAACCTTTGTTTTCCCTTTGTGAGTGAGATATGGGGCTTAATAAATTATTTATAATGGTGATGATGATGGTTTATTTTCAGATTAAAAATTTTTTTAAAACTACCCATTTGAATCTTAACTCTGTTGGGAGTTTTAGCTTTGCAGGCAATCAAATAAAACTCTTATAATATCCAGCTATATGTTCTTGAAAAGAGATCAAGTGAGTTAAGAGATGAACTAGCTGGATCTGTTTGGGGTCAACACTTTAATATTTGTCTCTATAGTCATGGTTTTTATTAATATGAAACCCTCTAAGGACACAGACTCCTGAGTTGCCACTAGCCCATATGGTGCTTTTATGCCAATTACAAAAAGATCCTCCTTTCTTCAGGGGGCATTCAGCCCTGTGTAGAGCAACAGGCTTACCAAGTGGAGCCCAGGTTCCAATTTATTCCCTCAGCTTGGGGACCTTATACAGTGCTTGGATGCTATGTGATTTCATTAATAGCGCCTTTCATAATGTCCTTTTCAGATAGGACTCATTTTTTCTTGTTTTTCTAACTCTTTAAAATTGAGTTTTCCAATCAGATCTTATCACTGCTGTCACGGACTCATTTTCAGCCGCAGCATCCTTTGAGGTTGCAATGCAATCTTTGTTTCTTCTTCCTCACTTTCTTTCCCTTTGCCTGGAATACCATATTGTTGATTCTAGGCCCCATGACCTCTGCCTACTTTTTGGTTGACTTTTTAAAACTATCTTATTAATTTAGGTGGCTAAAATTCTCTCACCTGTATGCACAGAGAATTCTGTGTCTATTTTCCTGCCCTTGGTATACATAGGGCTGACTCAGTACTCTTTTGCATACTTCCTTGCCCAAGGAATTTATTACTGAACAGTCATACAAAGAGGTCCTCGCCCATGTGCCAAACACCATACTGGGAGCTCACTATGCCTCTGGCCCCTGGGCCTTTTCCCTTCACAAGATGCTCCCACTGCTTGCTATGAGTTTGGAGGACTCCCAAAGGCCCTCACTTGCCCCATCCCCCTTCCAGTTTTTTCAGCAGAAAGGGAACATTATACTGCTTTCCTAGTTTTGGCTCTAATCCCAGGCATTATCTCCCTCTGACTTCTCTTAAGAACAGTGTGGCGGTTTGTCTTAAGTAGTGGTGGTGGTGATGATGGTGACCAGGTGAATCTCTAGGACAGGAAAGAAGAACCAGAGGTAGCAATGTCCAGGACAGGAGTGTTGCAGGCCATTGTGGGCCTCTCCTTCCTGTGTGTTTCATGTTCTCTGATTCCCACATAGAAATATCTGCACCTAATTCCTGTCCAGGGACAGTCCAGGTAGCTGGGGATACAGACAAGTTTCTATTATCCATTTCTTGGCCTGGAATACTGAGGGAGAAATCCCAGAGCCACAGATGGTTGCCTTTGGCTTACCTTCCACAAACTGTTTGCTTCATGTTTAGCTCACTGAGTGCAATATCCACAGTACTATTTTAATTATTCGTATCAGTGAGCTTGTGAGCTCTTACAAAGTTAGATCTTGCTTTTCCAAAATCTGGGTACCCCCAATAGTCAAGCCATCAACTTTTACCTCATTCTTTATTATTTCTTAAAACCATAAACGATTTCTTTTCTCTATTGCCTTTACAGCCCCCTGTTTATACACTTTAGAGAACATGGACTCTGAAGTTCTTCAGGCCTGAATTCAAGTTTAGCTGTGCAAACTCTGTCTTCTGTAAAATAAGACGACTGTCAATCTCATTGAAGAGTTGTGAGAATTCAGAATGACTATCTGTGCTAAATTCCCAGCACACACTCCATCTTGGAAATAATTCTGTAGTTATGATTGTTAATGGCCTAAATTTTGAAATCATTATCATAATGCTCTTCTAAGGCAGCATTTGTAATACCTAAAACTTATATAGTGGTAACTGTGGCAGATGGTATTTAAGGGCTTCCCATTGATTCACTCATTTAATTCTCACAACAATCTTTTGAATATGTATTAATATCTCCATTTCAAAGATGAGTAAATTGAGGCACATAGAGGTTAAGTGCCCAAGGTCACTCAGCTGGAAAGTAGTGGAGCCAGGTTTTTGATCTCAGGCTGGCAACTCCAGATTCCATGTTCTTAACTACTGTGCCATATTAAATAAATTTGATCATGATTACATTTTTTTTTTTTTTTTTTTTTTGCGGTACGCAGGCCTCTCACTGTTGTGGCCTTTCCCGTTGTGGAGCACAGGCTCTGGACGCGCAGGCTCAGCGGCCATGGCTCACGGGCCTAGCTGCTCTGCGGCACGTGGGATCCTCCTGGACTGGGGCACGAACCCGTGTCCCCTGCATTGGCAGGCGGACTCACAACCACTGCGCCACCAGGGAAGCCCCATGATTACTTTTAAATATGGCCTTTAAAGCTTTTTTTTTTTTTCTTTTTATTGTGGTACGCGGGCCTCTCAGTGTTGTGGCCTCTCCCGTTGCGGAGCACAGGCTCTGGACGTGCAGGCTCAGCGGCCCAGCCTCTCCGCGGCATGTGGGATCTTCCCGGACTGGGGCACGAACCTGTGTCCCCTGAATCGGCAGGCGGACTTTCAACCACTGCACCACCAGGGAAGCCCTTTGAAGCTATTTTGGGTTGATGATCAGTTACTGAGGGCCTCCTGGATGATAGGAGTTGGGACAAAGAGAAAAATGTAAGTTACTTTTTTTCTTGCTGAGAAGATTTTTTTCTAGAAAAATTAAATATAGTTTGTCCTCTGTCAAAATTAATTTAATTGAAGAATAGAAAACATTACCATTCAATTCCACTTTGCTTTTTAAAAAAGTTTATTGGGGTATAGTTGATTTACAATGTTGTATTAGTTCCAGGTGTATAGCAAAGTGATTCAGTTATACATATACATATATTCATTCTTTTGCAGATTCTTTTCCCATATAGGTTATGTAAGTTACAACTTTTTAAACAGTCTTACCATCCAGAAAAGGAGATGGACAAACACACGGGAGAAGCCATAAGGACAGCTTGGAAAGAGTTAATAAATCTGTCAATTAATTACAGCTGTCAATACTTCACTTTACCTTGACAGCTTTAGGGCCTCCTAGGCCAGTGCATTTCAAACATTACTGTGCATACAAATCACTTGGATACTCTTAAATGCAGACTTTGATTCGATAGGTCTGGCTGCAGCCAGAGATTCTGCCTGTCTAAAAACTCCCAGGTGAGGCTGATGATACTGGTCCAAAGACCACACTTAGAGTAGAATGGTATGACACATCGAGGGTCTACTATGTAATATGGTGCTTTCTAGTTAAGCAAAGACATGTTGAAGACTTTTAAGCTGATTATATGGGGACTAGGGTGACAGTTGGAGAATGTTGTAGAATTGATTTAAAAATTGGTGTGGTATGTGAAGAGTACTTGGGAGTCTGAGCAAAGGATTAATGGTCATAAAGGTGATTCTTGGTGCTTTGTGGAGGGTAGATAGTGGAGGCCAGAGTCTGGAGGAGATCCAGCTAGGAGACTAGTGTGGAAATTCAGGCAATGAGAGGGTAAATGCCTGGAGTGTGATTATGGCAGTGGAAATGGGCAGGAAGAGACAGAGATTGGCCCCAGGAGAGACTGGCTCCAAGAGAGATTGATTTCTGCAAACCACCAAAAATTTAGCACACTTAGGATCTCCTCAGTAATAGCTTAGAAGTGAATAGTACTCTGTTTGAAAAGTCACTTTCACATCCATTATCTCATTTCATCAATACAGCAACTATGGGAGATTAGTAGCTACTTTCACCCCTATTTTACAAATGAAACAGATAATGTAGCAGCAACTTAAACCATGTCTGAGAAAAGGCAAAGCTAATGCAAGAGAAAAGACACTGTGGAAAGGGTCACAATTATTCATCTTGTTTTTATAAACTGATTTTTTTCTCATTAAGAGTAATATATTTTGATTATAAAAGTAATGTACATTTGAGATCATACTACATGGCTATATTGTCTGTAGCCTTCCCTCAAATTCTTCCACTTAACTTGTTATGGCTCTTTTTCCTTGTCATTAGGAATTTTTTAAAACTTACTTTTAGATCACTGCATAATAATAGCCCCATATGGGTGTATTATAATTTAATTTACTACTTCCATGTAATTGGCCATTTAGGTTTGCAGTTTTTTTGCTATTATAAATAACATTGTGGAGAATATCTTTGTACATACATCTTGGTCCAAGCATCTGATAATTTACTTAAAGACGAATCAACTCTTTAAGAAGTTTTCTATTGATTTACAACTGGCTGACTTAATGCTTGATAAAAGATTGGGTCAGCAGCCTAGGGCTTGAGGAGGTTACCCAAGCATCTCTCATTGTCTCAGATGACATAGTGAGTTCTTGCTGGACTGCCAGATTCATGAAATCATGTCTTGTAAAATTCTGCTGCATTCTGGTATCATCATTGAGCTTGACTCTCCTCATGGTGGTCCATCGGCAACAGGTATGACTACCCATTGGGCTCTGTGCTGGGGCTGGAGTGAGACAGTGGGGAGAAACAAAATAGAAGGCCTAACTCCTGCCTGTAAGGGGCTTATCAGCTCTTTGGGGACAGACACATGTGGGATAATTAAGGAACAGATCAAATCAAAACACCGGGATATGTAGCTTGAAAGTCTGTAGAGAAAAGCAGATATGTTTATGCTGTTATGGGTGATTTTGTTTTCCTTTTTTTGCTCATCTCTATTTTCTGAGGTATCTATATGGAAGAGTTAGGAAGGCAGTGTCGTATGGATCTGGAGGCTGAGTTGAACTGAAATTCTGTCATTTATTCCTTGTGTAACCTCAGACAAGTTATTGAACCTCTCCAAGCCTAATTTTTCGTCTGTGGATTGTGGATAATAATAAGATTTATATGCAGATTTTCTCATGTGAGGAAACGATCTAAGCCACGAAGTGCTTAGTCCTGTATCTGGCACGAAGTAATGCTTATTACTAGGTAATAAGTGCTACCTAGTATTATTATTATTAATACATAATATAACATAAAATAAATATAATATATATTGATATTATTTAAATAAAAGGTTAAAATATATTGTCATTTTATATGTATATGTATGTGTGTATGCATATATATATTCCTACCTATTCTGTTCTCTGTAAATATAACTATATACACACACACACACATCTATATTTACAGTTATATTTAGAAAGAATAGAATAGGTAGGAATTTAAAGAAGCCTAGAAATCTAATTTTGATTGGTCCTACTTCAGGAAAGAAACTTTTCTTAGACTGCCAAGGTGAAGTTGCTGCTGCCCCCCTATCCCCCGCCACCACCGATGTTGGGGCCTTGGTTCCTTACTTGTGCAGGACTGGCACTGTTCAGGGGGATGTGTTGAAAGACTACAAGTTGTGGAGCCACAGACATCTGGGTTCAAAGCCTGGAAGTTCTCTTTCCTAGCCAGGTAATTAGCCTGAGTAAGTTCTGTGAAGCAACAACCTGTGTCTCATTTTCCTCATCTGTCAGAGGGCAATCATTCTTAGGTCACAGGATTGTTGTCGGGACAATTAAATTGAGTAATAATGATTGTGTTTAGTCAGTGGTTGAGTGCAAATTCTATTCTTTTCATTTCTTATTGGAATTTCAGCCTGGCTTTTGCGACACCACACCCTCCACCTCTTCTCTTAGCCTGGACTAGGACCACTTCCCTCACATTTCACACCTCGATGAGACTTTGGCTCCTAACAGTATCTCCTTTTACTTGTCAGCTGTTGGTCTCATAATGTATGTTAAAATGTCCTTTTAGCTAGCTATTCAGAATTTTGCTCCCCAGACTCTGTTTCTTCAACCTCCCTTTTACCTTCCCTTGTCAGCATGCCATTTATTTCTCTTTACTTGCTTCAGACTTGCCCCACCTCCAGGTCAGTTGGGGTGGGGGTTGGGAGGTTTCCCATGATTAAAGCCAAACATTTTTTTCCAGCTTTGGAGTCCTTGCTCTGGCACTGTTCCTAAAAACTGAACTGTCTGCTGGTTAACACCCCCTCCCCCGGCCCCACTCTCTGTATTCACACCTAGAATTCTTTTCTCCTGAGTATGATCTTTAATCCAAACTGGGCGTGCCTCTGGTCTGGCTTGCTTGGTGCTGATTACTTTTTCTTTTTTTGTGCTTCTGGTCCAACAGGCACATAAGCTGCAGTAGAAAGAGGACCTTAGGTACCACTGACTCTCCTACTCAAAGCCTAGTGTCAGCTGTTTCTAAGGAACTAGGCTGCTAGTTAAGGCAGTCGACACCACATAGCCCTAAACATATTCTAGGCCAAAATTGGTATTTTCTCTGCTCTCTGGGCATAGCATTTTTTGAGATCCCAACCAAGTATCCAAGAACTTGGAGCAGATCCAAAGCTGCAGTTTCAGGGGCACGTTGGCACTGCTTGGTCACAGGTACCTCAGTAAGAGTACTGGGAAGCAAGTGAGGAAACAGAAAAAGATCGTTCACATAGGGAGGGTGATTTAAGATGTGAGGGTCAATTTAAGAAATGATTATATGACAAAAGTACATTTTGCCAAAATGATGTTGAACAGATCAGCCTTTGTGAGTTTTTTTCAATTGTCCCTTGTATAATTCCAGGGCCGACCAATAGTTTGTCTCCTGACAAGTTAGCTTGTTTCCTTTTATCAGACCAAAGTTTTAGAACCTATAGTGTTTGCCTTTATGCCTTGGCTGCTAGGAAGCTTGGAGCAAATTTGAATTTTCAACTGAAGCACATATCAACAAAAGGTTTTCTTCTTTTAAATAAAATCATCTCCCCCTCTGTTTTTTTAAACCTCTTTTAATTTTATGGTCCTGTGATATAAGAATTTTTATTGTAAGGTACTTCAAATCTTTTTGGATATAAGTAGGGTACCTGGTGGGTACGGCTTGTCATCCTTGATTTTTTTGCTATCCTAGGAAATAGGCAAAAGTGCAAGAGAAATTCTTCAGTCTTCCTTGGATGAGGCAACAGACCTTACAGGGAGAAGCACCCCTGCAAGCTTAGCTTAGGTAGAGAGAGGGAGCTGTGCATGGTCTTTGGTATTTTGCTTGGCAGGAGCTCTATTCTCCAGTCCCAAGCTGGTGTTTTGTGAAATTAGATGCAGATGGTTCAGGTGAAAAATAGCACATTTTAGACATTTTAATGGGTGTTGTTGCTACCTGACACCATTCTGAGACAGGAGGGAGGCTGAGGTGTCTTCTTCAGCGTGAACTTTGTAATATGCAATGATAGGGAACTGGGGTCCTAGCTTCCTATATCACCTCTAAGAATGTGGTTGTGAGTCCTCAGTTTGGGAATTCAAGGAGACAGGTGACCTTCAGATAGTACCTTGGAGTCCTCCACCAGAAAAGTGAGCTTGTTCTGTAGACTAGGGTTTCTTGTCTGTATTCTACCTCAAATGAGAGCCAACATTGCCTCAGGGGACAGGTGTCACCACCATCAGGTTAATTTTCCTAAAGCCCAACTTTGATAGTATCACTTTTTTTCTCACCACTCTTCCTTGGATCTGCCTCATGCTCTCCCTTCTGATCCATCTTGTTCATTGTGCCCTTGTCATTCCTTTTAGCTAAAGCCTAATTTATTTATCAAAAAGGAAGTAGCTTTGGTGTCAGTCAGACCTGGGTCTAAACTTTGGCTTTGTCACACTGAAATAGTGTGGGATGACCCTTTATGAACCACATTTACTCACCTGTAAAATGAGATCAAGGGTACTTCTATGATAGGGTTATTGTGAAGCTTAGTATATTAAGGCAAGATCTATCATTTATTGGGCATATAATCTTCATATCATCATTATTATCTCATGCACCCTTTAAGTCAGGTACTAGAAATAGCACACAAGACAAAAAATCATGAATTAATGGAAATTCTCCCTGAAAATCCCTTGTATTGCAATAAAGCGCTACATCTATGTATAGAACCCTAGATAGTAATGCTTTAAGTATGTGAGCCTCTGATCTGGACTAAAGAAGGGAACAGGATACTTATTCCCCTACTGGCTTTGAAGAAGCAAGCTGACATGAATGTGAGTTACCTATGAAGGAGGCCATGTGGCAAGTAAATGAAGGCAGTCTTTAGCTGACAAGCAGCAGGGCTCCAAAAGCCTGTGAGGAACTGAATCCTGTCAACAGTCACATGAGCTTGGACGTGGATTCTTCCCCAGATGAGCCTCAGATGAGACCCTAGCCCTGACCAACACCTTGATTAAAGCCTTACAAATGACCCAGCTAAGCCATTCTTGGACTCTTACCCACAGAAACTGAGAGATAATAAATGTGTGTTGTATCGAGCCAAAAGAAAATAAAAGGAACAAATGGAAAGTGTTTATAGAGTTGTCTGGATATTCAAACCATTTTACCTCTATGATGACCATTATATTTCTAGTGGTGAATAGGGGAATCTGTGGAAAACTCTACAGCTTTTGTTTGTTGGATTTGTTCCTTTTTGTTTTCATATTAAACCTCTACCTTAATCCAAGCTAATAGAATTGTGGTTGTGAACATATATGCTTTATGTAAAGCACTTAGCCCAGCTTCCACCACTACCAGTAAGGACTTAATAAAATGTTAGCTGCTATTTTCCTTAGCAGTAGCAATAATAGTAATACTAGTAGGATATGTGACAGCACACAGCACAGGGCCTGGTACATAGTCATTGCTCAATAATGTTGGATGGTTTTGGGTAATTGAATCTATGTATTTACTATTCTTTTAAAGTATAGTAAAGAAGGATTTGGCCACCTGCTTCCTGTCTTTCCAAGTTCCTTCTATGGCCCTTTGACCATTGGTCACATTTCATCATGAAGTTTGTTCTCAAGTAATTCTGAAGGCCAGGAGTCTGCCTTGTTCACCTTTGCACTCTCACAGTTCCTGGCACATGAAAGGTACTCAGGAAAGGAATAGATGGATGGAGGAAGCAAAGGTTTGAATCAAGCAAGGACTCTCCTTGCTTTGTGAGATTTTAGGGACCAGACTTCAATTTGGGCTATTGCTGCTTTTTCTGGGCTTTTGGTACCAGGCCTTGATGGTTCTGTATATTCTTATTTTATTTATTTTTTGTTTTTGTTTTTGTTTTTTTGCGGTACGCGGGCCTCTCACTGCTGTGGCCTCTCCCGTCGCAGAGCACAGGATCTGGACACGCAGGCCCAGCGGCCACGGCTCACGGGCCCAGCCGCTCTGCGGCACGCGGGATCCTCCCAGACCGGGGCACGAACCCGCATCCCCTGCATCAGAAGGCGGACTCCCAACCACTGTGCCACCAGGGAAGCCCTGTATATTCTTGAAACCTTGCTTTGAGCTGGCAACAGTTATACTCATTATGGGGTCTCTCAGACATAAGTACTCAAAAATATAAAAATTGGCTTTGGTACATTGAGCACTTCAATGGAGAAATGGCCCTTGAGAAGGGAGATGATAGAACAGCAAATAAGAGCATGAGATTTAGAGTGAAGAGGAAACCTTGGTTCAAATCCTAGTTTTGTCACTTCTAGGTATGTGACCTTGGGAAGTCCTTTAAACCTTCTGAGCCTCAGACTCCTCATATGTAAGATGGGGAACAATATTACATACCTCCTGCTATTGTTATGAGGGTTAAAATATGTGTGTTTGAAGCTGTGGTACATAATAGTTGCTCAATAAATGGTAGCTACTACTGTTGTTGCATACCATATTTCTTCTGTTCAAAATGAATATAACTTTATTTTCCATGTAATCAAAAACAATATTGTTTTAATATTAACTTAGAAGATACATAAACGTTTAAAGAAGAAAATGAAAATTACCTGCATTCTATCACGTAGAGATAACCAGATTGATAATTAGGTGTATATATATCTACGCTAATTTTTTTCTGATTATACACACATATTAAAAATGAGGTCATAGAATATGTATTGTTTTGTAGCCCACTTTTTTATACCTGACAATATGTTGCAGAAATCTTTTCCAAGCTACATAATCATTTTAATGACTTTACAATGTCACACTTTATGACTGTATGAATACTATAAATATTTTAATCAGAACCACATTAATTTAATTCACTTCTAATGTTTTGCTATTATAAACAGTGCTACAGTGGCCATTTGTGTACATACATCTTCACACACTTGTCTATTTTATTTATTAAGAGATATTCATAGAAGAAGCAGAATTGCTAGGTCAGACAGAATACACTTTAACCATCATCCCCTTCATTAACTACAGCACATACTGGATTAATTTGTATTAAATGGAATAATGAATGGGAGGAAGCTTTGTAAACTGGCAAGTGCTATATAAGTACGAGTTATTGCATTGCAATTGTTATTGTTGGAGGCGTGGCAGAATGATGACCTTAAGGACTAGAAGAGGGGGGAAGGCTCAATTTCTCCCTGATTCCCATGAATCACACCTATAGGAACATGCATGCATAAGTGGGTGGTTACCGTTTATCCTAAAGGATCTATATCTTCACTCCCTCCCCCAGACTTCGAAGATGAAGAAAGCCTCTTGTAAACTTGAATTGAAAAATTGCTTTTAAATATGACTCTTTTAACCAAATGTTCAGACCTATTTCTTTGCCAACCTTTAGTTCTAGGACAGCACTGGAATAAAGAAGGTCTCCCAAGATAGTTCTGCCCTGAGTTGTTCTGCTATGCTCTTGTGCCCCAAGCCTGAGGTCCTGGCGACTTTATTTGTGTCTGGGGGTGGGGTGGGGGCTGTGGGGGGTATCGGGGAGAAATACTTTTTTAAAGGCAAGGCTGGCATAAAAACAGAACGAAATAATGCCATTTGCAGCAACATGGACTGACCTAGAGATTATCATACTAAGTGAAGGAAGACAGAGAAAGACAAATAGCATGATATCACTTATACGTGGAATCTAAAAAGATTATATGAATGAACTTATTTACAAGAAAGAAGTAGATTCACAGACATAGAAAACTTATGGTTACCGAAGGGGAGAGTGGGGGTAGGGGAGAGATAAATTAGGAGTTCGGGATTAACATGTACACACTACTGTATATAAAATAGATAAACAACAAAGACCTACTGTATAGCACAGGGAACTATATTCAACATCGTGTAATAACCTATAATGCAAAAGCATCTGAAAAAGAATATATATATTATATATATATGACTGAATCACTTTGCTGTACAACTGAAACTAACACAACATTGTAAATTAACTATACTTCAATTTTTAAAAATGCTTAGAAAAAAAAAAGGCAAGGCTGGTTTGTCAGCACCCAGCTTAAGGATCCCTTGGTCACACCTTCAGTGGAGGGACTCAACTTTGCTGGGAGCCTGACATTCCACAGAGCTCAGGCCAGCCTAGATACACTAACTTACCCACCCACTCCTGGCTTCCTGTTTTTCTAGCAGCCAGAGTACCTCTTGAGTGTAACTTTATTGTAAGCATTGTTGAGTAGGGGGAAGTGTGTGTTGAGAAGTCTTGAATCTGGATCTCCTCATCTAACAGCCTGAATTCTCTCTGACTTCAAAGGCTGGGCACTCATCCAGAAATGATGCTCTTGGCCCCTGCTAGAAGGTGGGGCCAGGTGTGGGAATGCAAACAGACTGTGGGGGCCTGTACGAGGGTAGAAGGCAGCAGGAGAATATGTGACCATGGTGGGGAGCAGATGCCTGTGTGTTTGGCTAGGCTCCACCTTATGAAGGGTGCTTCTTGCAGGAATGTTTTTAATGATGCCTGTCAGAGATCTTGGGCTCTTTGAAGCTCAGAGTCTGAATTGGGTGATGTTTGCCATAAGCAGTAATGAGCATGGAAATGATTTATTCTGGGACCTTGACTATATTACTATGAAATCACTGGCATACTGATGGAGCCTATTGATCCTCAAACTGTTTCCTGAGTTCTAGCTACAAATCCATTCTCTCCAGTCCCACCAAATCACTTGTCACTACTGGCTCTGTGTATGCTGCTGTCTTGAAAAGCAGCACTCTGTGGGTATTTTGGACTCATTCTTTCTCCTTCCTACACAGGTCTCCAGCTCACTGAGCTGTGAACTTTCACCACCCCTCCCCAATCTGTTTACTTTCTCTTCTGACTGTAAGCAAACCTGTGTACATACCTTTTCGTATGTTCACATGCATTTCTGGGTATGCATGCTTGGCTCCCTGAGGCTATTTGTAAGTCTGTGTGGATGTGGGTAAGCCTTCTTGTGATTGAAGGGATATCATCTGTGTATACCTCATCAGGAACCTTGACTGTGTGTTCAGTAGAGGCAGGATGGCAGGCAAGAGAGCTATTGCACTGGAGGGGAGTGGTTGGCCCTTCTTTTGGACAAGCAGCCTTGAGTCCTTAATTGAATTATGAACAGGGAACTTATCTCCCATTGTTGGGGAAAAGACAGAAGATTACACTGACTCTGGAAGAGAATGTCTTCATTTTTTCTAGAGCTTGTGGGGGTAGACTCAGATGACTAATGCGGAGTCTAGAGTCAAAAGGCCTCTTCTGTTCAGGAAAAATGTGGGTTTTGAGATGTGCAGGTGGGCTTAAGACAAGTGAAGGTTTTGAATGGTTCTTATGTTCCCCATCCTCTCTAGACTCAGCCCTTTGAAGGTACAGTCTTCCTTATTTTTGCATTTCCTCTCTGGGTCTTATACAGCACAGACACTTAATAGTGAATTGATTATTAAGGCAGAAGGAGAGACTGCTAGGCTAACTGAGACTGTCGATGGCTCTACAGAGTCCCACATAACTCCCCAGGAAGGAAGGCTTGAACCAGGGAGGTCTTTTTTTCCAGAGCTGGACTTAGACAAGGGTCCTGCCCTCCCCATTTATGAAGTAATAGGCAGAATGGTTAGAACAAGTGAATGATTGTGCCATAATTAGTTTATGACCTGAGGGCATGCCAGTTTGTAGCGCTGCCAGTCTGCTAGCTGCCACCAGCACAGATATGCCTCATAAAAGTGCAAGCGAAAAAGCTATGGTACTATTCCCTGAGCCCGCTAAACCGAATGACTCAGTCCTATGAACTGAGAGTAACTGAGCTAGTACGCTAACATTTCCTGAACACTGACCTTTTATATTTCCATTTTATGCAAAAGTAACCTTTATTTCTTACCGTTGTTAATCCTTGCTTTAGCTTAATTGTAATATTCCTCCCTGTCTCCCTCCTTCTCTCTCTCCCTCTCCCTTCCTACCCCCCTTCCTTCCCTTTCTACTTTCCTTCCTCCCTCTTTGTTTTGGAAGGGGGAGCACAGTGAGGCTAGGGCAGGACAGAGCATCTGGCCTATCCTGTGACAAGAATTTAAATAATTTCCTTCTGATATGCTTAGGAAATGGCTCAGTCAGTATCTCCTGCAGGTCTCACCTTCCTGGCCTGCTGCTGGTATGGTTGTTGTCTAAATATTCTCTTCCAGTGTCCTAAGAGTTCAAGAAACCCGACTTTGGTCATGAGAAATCTATCAACCTGCCAATCTAATTCATATAAATGTGTATCAGAGTGTCGGCGCCAGACATCAGCAGATCTAGGTTCTGAAAGTGGGTTTTGATTCTGCGATTCCATGAGCTCTTCTTTCCTTTCCTGCCCATCAACCTGCATTGTCTTTTTATTTCAGATGCTCAACATATGGGAAGCTTTGGATCCATTAAAGTTGAATTCAGAGTGTATACTGTATTTGTTGCTGGCCAAAGCACTAAGCAGCTCATATGCATAGGCAGAGAAAAAGATTTACAGATAAAGCAATTTGCAGAAAGAGCAAAATTAAGGAGTGGCTCCCATTCGCGGATTCCTTGCAGAATTATTAGGATGGTTGTTTCTATTACACAAGCAGAATTAATACCCCTGGCCCCATCCAGGGAACAGACCCAAGGTGGGAAATTCTTCACTTTTTTTATCTTCTTGTCATCACGGCCAAGTTTTCACAGCTTAAATTTCTTCTGAATATTTTGTTTTGTTGGTTGTACTGGTCAAAATGAAGATATCATTCTCTTTTAACATTGCCAGCAATCACTTTTTCCACCTAAAATGTTCTTATTTCTATTTATTTTGAATTGCCTTTAATGTGTCTATTCACTTCTTTGGTAGGACTGGTGTCTAGATCTTTCACAAAAAGGCTCTAATATGTTTATGTTAGGGTTTGTATTTGGTCCCTGCATTGATTTCAGATTTGAAGGCTAATCATATATGGCCTTAAATAAAACCTATGACTCACAGAGAACTGACATTTTGTTTTTTACAAATTAGTTTGAGATTGGGTCCTTGATGAGAAATGTTTGCAATCGGGTCTTTGATGATAAATATAAGACTGTAATTTTTATATGTTTGTGAAATTCAAGCACACTATCTATTATTTCAAAGCAGTAGTAAGCTGTAATAAACCAAAGAAACCTAAGTTTAAATAAATGTATTTTAGTTGATAATAGGCATATGAGCATGACTCTTAATAAGTGAATTTGCTACTACTTTTCCCCAAGTTTCTCTTTAATCATAATATGGCCACATGTATTCTCAAGACTTATAATTTATAGAGTTTAAGGCTATCTTTCCTGATCCGAGGTGTTTCCATATGAAAATATTTCTAGTATGAACTGAAAGAGTTTTGTTCAAAAACATAGTGTTCATTAAATGCAAACAGTTTTACTAAAGGCCTGTAATTAAGGCAAAACCATTTGCAGTAATGCCTCACCTATCCGGGAGCTCAGAACATAGCCTGGACCCCAGTAATAAGTTTAAAAAAAAAAAAAAAGAAGGCTTTGAGATCTTGATACAGCTGTCACAAAGCCCATGGTACAGGGGAAGAGGCCCTCATGCCTTGACTTCAGAAAGACCCACTGATCCTTAATTTAATGGGAACCTGTCATTCCCTCAGTTATAGCGGAACACAAGCAGTAAATTAGAATTGGGGGTAGCAGGCTGCATAGGCTTCAGGAGGTAGTTTACCCTAGAAATTGGCACAGTGACAGTTGAGTGAGTACCGAACAACTGGGATGGAGAGAACACAAAAAGGAAAAATCTGGTAATATGGAATAGGGAGATAGCCTTCCACACAAAAATATAAGATTGTGGTATACTGTTGTGTTAATATGCCAGATTTTGCTTAGCCATTCTATTATTACTGGGGATTTGTTATTTAAAATTTTTCACTCTTATAAAAAGTGATATAGTAAACGGTTTCTGTACAAATTGCATTTCTTCTATTCAGAGTTATTGCTTTCTGATATGTTACTAAACATATAATAACCGGGTCAAAAGGTATGAGTTGTTTTATAGCTGTTGCATGTTGCCAGATTGTACTCCCAAAAGATTAAACTGTGTAAGTATTCCTATTTTCTCACAGCCCTGCAACACTGAATGTTATCATTTTAATTTTTTAAATAAATTTATTTATTTTATTTATTTATTTTTGACTGCATTGGGTCTTCGTTGCTGCACGCGGGCTTTCTCTAGTTGTGGCGATCGGGGTTTACTCTTCATTGCGGTACACGGGATTCTCATTGCAGTGGCTTCTCTTGTTGCGGAGCACGGGCTCTAGGCGCGCGGGCCTCAGCAGTTGTAGCTCGTGGGCTCTAAGGCACAGGCTCAGTAGTTGTGGTACACGGGCTTAGCTGCTCCGCGGCATGTGGGACCTTCCTGGAACAGGGCTCGAACCCGTGTCCCCTGTATTGGCAGGCAGATTCTTAACCACTCTGCCACCAGGGAAGCCACTATCAGTTTTAATATTTTTGCTAGCTTAATAGGTATGTGTGTATACTCTCCATTTGTTTTAATTTTTATTTATTTAATGAAGCTTTATATTTCTTAATGTCATAATTTGCCATCTGTTTCCTTATTCATTTTCTTTGAACACTTATCAAGTAAAATCTATTGACCTTCTATATTTTTATCCATTCCTTATATTTTGGATAGTTCAACTTTATCATTTATATTTGTCACATATTTTTCCAATTTTGTTGCTTTCATTTTTATGTGTGCTTTATTATATTTCACTATGCAAAAGTGTTCTTTTTCACATTTATGTATTCATATCCATTCATCCTGTCTCTGATGTTCCTTTCATTTTTCAATATTCAGAAATTTACCACTCCTCCACAGCTGGGACAAATATGTGATTCTGTCCTCCCACTCCCCCAGGGTGTTTTTTCTTTTTTGTGTTTAATTCTTGGACCCATCTGGAATTTATTGAAGTGTATGGTATGAGGTATGGATCTAAAGTAAAATCTCCATACTGATATCCAAATGTTTTAGCAATTCAATTTGGCAAATATTTCTTGAACTCCTATGTGCTAAACATTGTGCTAAGTACCACAAGGAAGTTTTTAAAAAATGAGGCAAAGTCCATGCTTTCCAAGTATGTTATCCTTTGTCTGTGTCTGTCTGCCTCTTGCTCTCCCTGTTTCTGTGAAGAATAGAAGGGTGGCAGTGGCAGTAATTACCTAGATATTTAAATAATTATAACAAAGCACAAGGAAGACTATGATATAGGTATTATTAGAGAGGTTAAAAGCAAGAAGCCATGGGAATTTAAAGGAGTGAGACATTGCACACGAGACAAGGAAAGGCCTCAAAGTAGAGGTGACATTTACGAAGGACTCAGATGGCAGGATTTCATTCATTAATAAAACAGGTACTGAATGTCTATTCTGCTGTGCCTCATGCTGCTGCTAGGGCTAGAGATGAACAAGATGTAATCCCTGACCTCAAGGAGCTCTCAGACTAGCAAAACAGGGTGTGGATAAAGGAAACATACTAGGAGGAGGTAGTAGAAAGGGAAATGGATGTGGTAGGAGAAAGTTACAAGTTGGGGAATAATGGAGATTGAGACTGGAAAGGAAGGTTGGGGCCTCAGATGTCAAGAAGAGGCATTGATTCTTCCTTTGTTTTGGCATGGAAAAGGTTTAGAGATATGAAAGTGCCATGATCAGAGTGGATTTCTAGGCCAGTCCATTTCATTAGGAAGGCTGTTATCTCTTTGGACTGTTCTCTGAAATGTGAGTACAGTAAACGTGTGCACCATTTTGATATTTGGGTTCTTTGGCAGTATCACGTCTACCCTTTACAGTGTCTATCAGTATGTCTGATACCGCTATACAATTGACAGGGTTTGTGATATCTTTCTGACATATTGCAGCTGGTTCCTTTTTAGTAATCCTTCATTCTCTGTTTCAAGTAGTTAGGATCACCTACCTTTTGCTTAAGTTATTTAGGAGACGTTTTAGAGTGAGTACATCAAGATGGCTAAAATGAAGTGTCTGTGCTTAAAGGAATGAAGTTCAGGTATCAAGAAGATTTGGTTATGGGAAAATATTTCCTTCCCACCTTATGCTGGAAAAATGAGAGGCCAATATTCATGAAACACAAAATTAACTTGAATGTGGCTGCTTACATGAACATACACTTAATTTGAGAAATGTTTTATTTCTTGTTGTGGGCATGAAGACTACAGTGTAGAAATTAAACCATTGCTAAGTGGAGCCAAGCCATCTGCAAATTTGAAAATGGGTTGTTTTCCAGCTTAATCAGAGGCTTGAAAATTAGTGGCTTGGGAGCAGAACTTCCAGAGAGGCTATGTGAGGAGTTTGATAGACCCTCTTCCCAGTGAAACAACCACTTAACTGATGAAATTATCAAAAACAACATTTAAAGTCTCTGAAGATGACTTATATATATTGACCTCAATATATTGGGAAATATTTTTTCAAGGAAATCTACTAAGTCTCAGTGAAAACAATGGGTGCCTAGTTGTCACATCTCTCCCACCCAGTTCCATGCTATGGATGCTTTACTCTGGACAGTTGTAGCCAAAATATGGGGCTCCCTTTAGCCCCAGCTCCCAGTCACAGGGCAGTGGTTTCACCTCAGTGGGGACAGGCTGCCAACATCTCTCTTCCCACACTCTCAGCTTCATGTTGTGGAAGCTCTATTTAGGGCTGGCATGGGCAAGGAGACTGGGGTCCTCCCACCCTAATTCCCATGTGTAGGGCAGAGGTTCCATGCTAGAAGAGGCAACCATAGAAGACCATGGGCTACCAACCTCCCACAGGTCCTGCTTGTAGGGTGGAGATTCCATACCAAGAAGGGCATACCAAGAAGATGGGGGCTTCCATCTCCACCTTCCAGCTCTTGCTTATAGGGTAGAGATATCACTCAGGGAGAATCGGGCCCTCACCACACCCTCACTCCAGTGAAACAGTATAGGAATTGTGTGCAGGGGCTTAGGCAAGACTGGAGGGTCAGCAGCTCCAGCTCTGTTAAGGGACCTGGTTTTATTTGGAACAGAGCATGGATGCACTCCTTCCTGTATTGTCAAAAACAATACAGATCTTTGTGCTGAACAACTAGTAGAAGGCTAATAATTCCATGAAACAAGGAGCAACAAATTAAATGGCAAACCAGCCAGAAGTTTAACAGAACCAGAGAGAGAGAGACAGCTAAAAAAGAAGCCTGCTAAAATCATACTTATCCCTGGGGGTGGGGAAGGCTGTGCACATATGCTACATTGCATTCCTTCAAAAACAACCTGAGTGGGCACTTGAGAGCTACTAGCCACTTCTTGAATGTGGAGCTGACTTAAAAGCATTTCCCAAGCCACACAGAGATCCATCATCAAGTTTGAAGCCTTACTGGCTCAAGGGGCATAAGCAACCTCTGACCAGTCACTAGCTGAACATTAAGTTATGCTGATCCAGGAGCAACTCTGAGGTAGTTAAAAACAAGGAAACAAACAAGGAGAAAAAGCTGAGCAGTAACATTAGAGGTTGTACAATGCAAAGGAATTAGACTTCACAAACTTAATTCAGACAAGCCACCAGACAACAAGGCCCATAGTGGTGGTGGTGGTGGGACTAATCAGAATCTAGAATTGCTGCAATATATTATCTAAAATGTGTCGTTTTCAACAAAAAATTACAATAAATACAAAGAAACAGTGTGACCATTGTACAGGGAAAAAGTAGGCAACAGAGACTACCTTTGGGGGGACGGGGGGGGCGGCACATGATGTACTTAGCAGACAAACACTTCAAAATAGCTATTATAAATATTTTTAAAGAACTAAAGGAATCATTTTAAAAAATGATGAAAGGAAGATATGATAACAATTAATCATCAAAGAGAGAATATTAGTAAAGGGATAAAAGTTAGATTTTAAAAAACAGTGACATGAAACTTTTTTTTTTTTGCGGTACGCGGGCCTCTCACTGTTGTGGCCTCTCCCATTGTGGAGCACAGGCTCTGGACGTGCAGGCTCAGCGGCCATGGCTCATGGGCCCAGCCGCTCCGCGGCATGTGGGATCTTCCCGGATCAGGGCACGAACCCATGTCCCCTGCATTGGCAGGCGGACTCTCAACCACTGCACCACCAGGGAAGCCCTGTGACATGAAACTTCTGGAGCTGAAAAGTACAATAACTGAGATGAAAAATTTACCAGAAGGGCTCAGCACTAGAATTAGGCTAGAAGAAGACAGAATCAGTGAACTTGAAGATAAATAATTAGAGATTGTACAGTTTGAAGAACAGAAAAAAAAAGTGAAAAAAATTTTACAGAGCCCCAGAAACCTATGGGACGTTATTAAGTGCACCAACATACACATGATGGGAGTACAAGGAGAGGAGAGGGTGAATGGAGTAGGAAAAAAATTGAAGATATAGTGGGTGAAAACTTCCAAAACATTGTAAAAAAACATTAGTCCACACCTGCAAAAACTACCGAGGTCTACACCTAGGTATATCATAGTTAAAATGTTGAAAGTCAAAGGAAAAATCATGGGAGCAGAAAGAGAAAAAAATGACTCATCATGTATAAGTGAACCTCAATAAGATCAGTAGCTGACTTGTCATCAGAAAAAAATAGAGACCAGAGGCAGAGAGGTGACATATTCAAAGTGCTTAAAGGGGGAAAAAAGAAAGAAAACAAGAATCCTATATCCAGCAAAACTTTCAAAAATGTAGGTAAAATAAAGACATTCTCTGATAAACAAAGGTGGAGAGAATTCATTGATAACAGGCTTGCCTTACAAGAAATATTAAAGGAAGTTCTTCAGGCAGAAAGGAAATCACATCACACAGTAATTCAAATCCACATAAAAAAAACAGAGTGCTAGTAAAGGTAATTGTGTAGTAACTATAAAATACAGTATAATTGCATATTCTCATCTTTCTTTAATTGATTTAAAAAACAATAGCATTTAAGATATCTGTATAATTGAATTTTGGGGGCTATAGCGTATGGAAATATACTTAACAATGACAGCACAAAGTATCAGGGAGGGAAGGAAGTGATAGTAGAGTGAGAAGGTGACACCAGAGAGTACCTCAAATCCACAGGAAGAAACAAAGAGTACCATAAATGGTAAATAAGAAACTCAATTAAAAAAAACTTTATATAGTTTTCCCTTTCCTTTCCTAGTTCATTCAAAGAGCATATGATTATTTAAAGAAACAATTATAACACTGATGTTGAGTTTGTAAAGTATATAGCCATATATGGCATTAGTAATACAAAGGAGGAGGTAGGGGATAGAGCTATAGTGAAGCGAACTTTTTATATTTTATTGGAATTAAGTTAGTATAAAACTAGAGTATGGTAAGTTATGGTGTATATTGTAATCCCGAGAGCAACAAATAAGAAAATAACTTTAAGAAACAGAGTGAAAAAATTAGTTTAAATGATACATTAGAAAATATCCATTTTCTATTGGTAGCATAAATGACAGAAATTTATCTCACAGTTCTGAAGTCTAGAGGTCGAAGATCAAGGTGTCAACAGGTTTGTTTTCTCTTGAGACGTCTCTCTTTGGCTTTCAGATGGCCCCCTTTTTACTGTTCTCACATGGTCTTTCCTCTGTTCACATGCATGCTTTTGTTGTCTCTTTTGTCCAAATTTCATACTCTTATAAGAACACCAGTCACATTGGATCAGGGCCCAACCCAATGGCATCATTTTAACCTAATTACCTCTTTTAAAGGCCTTATCTCCAAATTCAGTCATATTCTGAGATACTGGGAGTTAGGGCTTCAACATATGGATTTTGTGTTGACACAATTCATCCCATAACAATTGACAAACGTTTAACTATATTGATTGAGAAAAAGAAAAATGAAATTACTGATATCAAGAATGATGAGGGAACATCACTACTGAACTTACAGAAAAGTGAATAAAAATGGTAAGAGAAAACTATGAACAGCTGTATGCCAACAAATTTGATAACAGATGAAATGGAGAAATTATTGGAAAAATTAAAATTGTCACAACTGCTCAAGAAGAAATAGAAAATCTGAATAGTCTTATAACAAATAAAGAGACTGGATTAGTATTTTTAAATCTTCCCACAAAGAAAAGGCCAGGCCCAGATAGCTTCACTGGTGAAGTCTACCAAACATGTAAAGAAGAGTTAATACCAATCCTTCACAATCTCTTCCAGAAAATAGAAGAGGGAACAATCCAATGCATTTTACAAGTATTGCCTTGATTCCAAAGCCAAAGATATCACAAGAAAATAAAACTAGAGACCAATATCCCTTATGTAAAAATCCAGGACAAAATACTTGCAAACTGAACCCAACAGCATATAAAAAGGATTATATATCATGACCAAGTGGGATTTATCCTAGGAATACAAGGGTGTTTAGCATCCAAAAATCGGTTGATGTAAACATTGCATTAGTAGAATAAAGTACAAAAAGAACATGATCAATTCAATAGATGCAGAAAAAGCATTTGACAAAAATCAACACCCATTCGTGATAAAAACCCTCAAATTGGGAAGAGAAAGGAACTCCTCAAGCTGATAAAGGGCATCTATCAAAATCCTACAGGTAACATCATATTTAATAGAGAAAGACTAAGTGTTTTCCACTTAAGATGAGAAGAAGATGAGGATGTCTGCTCTCGCCAGTTATATTCAACATTTTACTGGAGCTTCTAGCCAGGGCAACCAGACAAGAAAAAGTAAATCTGTCTTCATTTGTAGATGACATGACCTTATACATAGAAAACCCTAAGGAATCCACTAAAAAAACTACTATAACTAATAAAGAAATTCATCATGTTTGCAGACTACAATATCAACATTAAAAGGCACTTGTATTTCTGTACAGTAGCCATGAACAATCTGAAAATGAAATTTTTAAAAAAATTCCATTTGTAATAGCACCAAAAGTAAAATAATTAGGAATATATTTGACAAAAAGTGCAAGACTTGTACACTGAAAACTATAAAACATTAGTGAAAGCAATGAAATAAGACCTAAATAAATAGACATCCCATGTTCGTGAATTAGAAGATGATATTGTTAAGATGTCAGTACTCACCAAATGGGTCTACTGATTCAACACAATCCCTATCAAAATCCCAGGTGCCTTTTTTTTTCTTTCAGAAAATGGCAAGCAGATAGATCTTAAAATTCACATAAAAATACAAGGGACCCAGAATAGCCAAAAGCAATTTTGAAAAAGATAAAACTTGGAGGACCTACAATTGCTCATTTCAAAACTTACTACAAAGCCACAGTAGTCAAGTCAGTGTGGTACTGACATAAGGACAGACATATAGATTAATGGAGATTGGTTGAGATCCCAGAAATAAGCCCTTACATTTTTGATCAATTGATTCATGACAAAATTGCCAAGAAATTTCAAAGGGAAGAAATGATGTTTAGCTAATAGGATTTAGCCAATAGGATTGACTAAAATTGGTATTTAGCCAAAAGGCTCTCTGCATGCAAAATAATGAATTTGGTCCTCGACCTCACACCATACACAAAGAATTAACTCAAAAAGTATAATAGGCCTAAGTATAACACCTTAAACTATAAAACTCTTTGAAGAAAACATAGGAGTAAATCTTCATGATCTTGGGTTCCACAGATTTTTAGACATGACAAAAAAGCACAAGTGATAAAAGAAAAAATGATAAACTGGACTTAATCAAAATTAAAACTTTTCACTTTTTAAAAGATACCATCATGAAACTGAAATGTCACCCCGAAGTCTGGGAGAATATACCTCTAAATGATGTATCTTCTAATGAATTCAGAATATGTGAAGACCTCTTACAACTTTAATACTGACTAAAAAGACAAATAACCCATTAAAAATCAGGATAAGAATTTGAATAAATATTTTTTCCAAAGAATATATACAAATGGCCACTAGCACATGAATAGATAATGCAGCATCCTTAGACATTAGGGAAATGAAAATCAAAACCATAGTGAGATAATATTTCTCACTCTTAGAATGGCCATAATAATTATTTTAAAAGACAATAACAACTGTTGGTGAGGATGTGGAGAAATTGGAACTCTCATACATTGCTGCTGGGAATGTAAAATGATGCAGTTCTTTGGAAAATGGTTTAGCAGCTCCACAAAATGTTACACGTGGAATTTCCATATGAATCAACAATTTTACTCCTAGATACCTATTTACCTAAGAGAAATGAAAACATGTTCACATCAAAACTTGTATGTGAATGTTCATAATATCATTATTCACACTTGTCCCAAAGCAGAAGCACCCCAAATGTCCATCAAATGATGAATGAAGTGTGGTATATCCATACAATGGAATATTGTTCAGCAATGAAAAGAAATGAAGCACTGTTACATGCCACTATATGAATGAACCTCCAACACATTATGCTTAGTGAAAGAAGTCAGACACATAAGGTCAAATTGTATGATTCCATTTATATGGAGTGTTTCTTTTTTTTTTTTAAAGCAATTCTATAGAGACAAAGTAATTGGTGATTGCCTGGAGCTGGGTATGGGAATGGGGACTGACTGTAAATGGCACAAGCGTTTTTAGGATGATGGACATTCTAAAATTAGATTGGGTGATAGTTGCAAAACTCTATAAATATGCTGAAATTCATTAAATTGTACATTTTAAATGGGTGAACTTTGTCATATGTAAATTATATATCAACAAAACTGTTAAATGCAGTAGTTTGAGAAAGTAATAATAATTGTGATGATTTTTATAAAGAATAAGATCACTAAAACAAATTATAAAATCTATTCCCTGATAAAGTATAACTCCCAAATTTCTATTCCTATTACCTTTTCAGGATCTTGTTCCATTTGTCAATTTCCTCCATGTACCCCTTCTGTACCCTACCATGGACCTCTTCCTTTCGATTCTGTGTCCCACCTTTTCACTTGCCTTGAGCCTATTTACCCTTCCAGAACTTCTTTCTCTCCCAGCATTATGGTTTGTGCTCTCATCTCTCTCCTAAAGTCCTTTTCTCCTGAGGTTTTATTTCATTTCCAAATCATGAGTGTTTTTCTCAAACTGCTGGTTCTATTTCTTTGACCAAAGGGGGCGCATAATTTCTCCTGGGTTTATGCATTTGACATAAGCACCTGCTGTGTACTTGACTCTGTGATGATACTTGTGGTGGCCTATGTTGCTGATCTTTATATTTGGGGAACAATAAGAATTTTTAATGTGGCATATAAAATATTCTGTGTAGAAGTTCTAAAGAGCTATATTTCATGGCAATTTTTGTTCAACCTATAGAAAATTCTCTATTTCAAAATAGCAAGTGTGTAATTGCCTTCTCTTAGTCCCTGAGCTGTCCCTCTGGGTGTTAAGCCAGTGGTGTGCTGGTAAACAGGACCTCCAGGGAAATTAAATAAATAAAACCTGATTTGTTGAATTTGTGATTTCCATAGTGGGTATACTCCCACCATAGTCAGTTTCAAGTTATTAACATGATATTACTGAATGCAGAGGTGGGAAGCTATCCAGTCTGAGCCTTCTGGGAGGTAATTGCTTAGTCCTAATCCCACCAAAAATAACTTTCACACTGTCTCTGAAATACTACCCAACTTAGTTGGAAGGACTTTGGGGAGAAGAGAATGAATGGTTCTGGAATACCAATTCTGTGCTAGGCACTGTGCCCTTTAAGTACTCCTCATAAACCTGTGAGGGAGATACCCATTTCACAGATGAGTAGATGGAGGCTCAAAGAGTTAAAATGGTCTGCCCAAAGCCCCACAGTATACTGCAGAGCTAGGATTTGAATCCTGATCATTTTGATGCCAAATCCCATGCTACTTTCATTGTACCATGGTACCTCCTATGGCAAAAATAGCAGCAGAGAGAATGAGACAATGTACTTTTCCAGTGGTAGTGCCCTAGATATTGTTCACCTTCTGGAGATTGGACATAAGCACATCACTTGAAGTGCATTTCACTTGCTAGAGGATGTTAGGGTAATCTCTCTGTGGGCAGCAGGAAGGGAAGGTGGTGAAGACCTTGGTGTGGGGCAGGGGACTTCTAAACCCTTTGATTAATTTGAGCTAAGGAGGGACTGAATTGAATAGCCAGGAGTTCCTGACTATTCCAGAGGAGTGACAGAGGTGCTGCAGTAGAATCCTTTTGGCCCTCAGGCGAGGCCTAGAATTGTCCATTTGAGGTCATTACTGTCCCTGAAGGTAGTGGTTTTCAAATCAAGTTAGGGAACATAAATGATTGAAGCAATTTTCTGAAAACAAATCTATGCCTTTTTTTTTTTTTTGGCTGCGTCGAGTCTTAGTTGCGGCATGTGGGCTCAGTAGTTGAGGCACGTGGACTTAGTTGTTGCGGTGTGCAGGATTAGTTGTGGCATGGGGGATCTTAATTCCCCGACCAGGGATTGAACCCGCATCCCCTGCATTAGAAGGCAGATTCTTAACCACTGGACCACCAGGGAAGTCCCCTATTTTTTTATTAGAAATAAAACTCCATAACAACAGGAATCTTTGTCTGTTTTGTATATTGCTAGATCCCTGTTGTCTAGAACAGTGCTTGACGCTCAATATGTTGGATGGATGAATGGATGAATGGATGATTTGCCTCCAGGCCTGTAGCTCTTTTCCAGACCTGGCTACTACTTGAAAGCAAGTTTTTTTTTTTTCAGAGACCTCTAAGAGACCAACACTGAGGCTCCTCACTTTTTGCCAGCTAAGGATCTCATTAGCAATTATGTAAAAACAAATGATGTTACTTGGTGATGAGATGTGTAACATTGCTTTAGGAAGTCCTCTTCATTGTCTTTGGGTAGAATAGCTACCAGTTATTGAGTGTTTACAGTATGTTAGGTAGAGAGATAAGTGTTTTTCATGCATTAACATGTTAAATCCTCATAATGGCCTTATGAAAGAGACAATTAGGTCCATTTTATGGATGAGGAAATGGAAGCCTGGGGAGTTTAAATAGATTGCACCACAAGGCTGTACTCCTAGTATGAAGAAGAGCCAGTAACCAACCCCAGTTTCCCCCAACTATTAATCCTATACTTGCTCTAATATAGTACATTGCCTCTTTTCTGTGTTACTAATCATTCATTGATTCAGGGAACATTTATTAAGTCTTAAGCTCTGTTGTATGCCAGACGCTTAGACTTTCTGAAGGGAAAGGGAATCTTGCTCTGCTGAAATGTGATTAAAAACACTTAATTTTCTAACACCATTTCTCCCTATTTCCCATAACTATGATGCCTAGTAATTTGGAGCTACCAAGAGATATCAAATAACTTTACCTCTCCTCTTCCCAAATGCTTCAGCAAGGTCCCTGGGGTAAGAGTATCTTATTTAGTCCCAGAAGATGAATGAAATCTCAAGCAATGGTTTTACAAACTCCATCATATCTAACTCCCAAAGGTTTTCTTTTTGCTTTCAGTACTTGAGATGCTCCCCCGAAAATGCTTACCTTTACCAGATGAGTCAGAGCTATATGAATACAGCCTTTCCTTTCAAGAATGTTCTTTCAAAAATCCTAAATCTATTTAATGCTAGTTAAAGGGGCTTTAAAGGGTCACATAAGGAGTCCCAGCAATACAATTTTCCCTTCTTGGGCTTGGAGACTCAGAAGGAGGTGGAAAGGGATTGGATTAAACCCAGGGCTGAACCAACCATTCCTTGATACTTCCGTTAAAGTTCTTGTCCCTTTTGTTGTTGTTGTTCTTTTGTTCCTTCAACAAACATTTATAGGTCTGGTTCTAGGCTGGTGCTGTCCAATATAAATATAATGAGAGCTATGTATATGCCATTGTAAGTGATCAAGTATTCACATTAAAAAAGTAAAAAGAAATAGGCGAGGGAATTCCCTGGTGGTCCAGTGGTTAGTACTCGGTGCTTTCACTGCCAGGGCCCGGGTTCTATCCCTGGTCGGGGAACTGAGATCCCACAAGCTGCACAGTGTGGCCAAAAAAAAAAAAAAAAAAAAAGGAGGCAACATAAATTTTAATAATGTATAGACCTAGAGATTATCACACGAAGTGAAGTAAGACAGAGAAAGACAAATATCATATGATATCACTTATATGTAGAATCTAAAAAAAATGATGCAAAGGAACTTATTTAACAAAACAGAAACAGACTCACAGACATAGAAAACAAATTTAGGGTTACCAAAGGGTAAAGAGGGGGAGGGATAAATTAGGAGTTTGGGATTAACAGATACACACTACTATATATAACATAGATAAATGACAAGGGCCTACTGTATAGCACAGGGAACTATAGTCAATATCTTGTAATAACCTACAATGGAAAATCTGAAAAAAGAATATTTATATTCTTTTTCACTGAATCACTTTGCTGTACACCTGAAATATTGTAAATCAACTATACTTCAATTAAAAAATTGGAAGAAATTTTAATCTGTATTTAACCTAATATATCCAAAATGTTTACATTTCAACATGTAATCAATATAAAATGTTATTAATGAGACATTTTACATTCCTGTTTTCATATTAAGTCTTTGAAGTCTGGTGTGTATAATAAACTTACAAACACATCTCAGTTTAGACTAGTCACATTTAAGTGCTCAGTACTCACATGTGGCTAGTGGGTAGGTAGTGGACAGGACAGCTCAGTGCTAGGCCTTGTTCTCAGGAACACTGGAATATATTAGATACCTTTCTGTGAGGTGATGAAGAAAGGCACATTAGTGGGAATGAGCCTGATAATAATTTGTTCAGCAGAAAAAGCCGTTCTTTCAATTATGACCCACATGGGCTGCACATCATGAGGTTAGAACCCCATGTAACATTAACAGTCCTTTAAGCTCCTTCAAAGTCTCCTCCACTGCTTTTGGGAGAGCAACTCTCTTAAAGCACGACATCATTTTGATTCTGCAAATATTCTCCAAGTCAGGGAGGTCATAGACCTCTGGAGAGTGGCCATAAACTGAGGCAGGAAGTGATTTAAGGTGGGAACATCTGGGTCATCAAAGAAGAGGCCCCTGGTATTCAAGTCCTTCAGGTGATCCAGGAGAAGTACCGACAAAGAACTAGCTACTAGCCTGGGAATTCTCTCTCTTTTCTATCCTCTACCCTTCCCCATACTCAATCTCTTTTCCCTGGACAGTCCATCTCTCAGGGGCTCCCTGTCTCACCTCTGCGCTCTGGAGGATATGTAATAGTATGTGTGAGCGTGTGCAGTCATGTGTGTGGCTGTGTGAAAGCGTGTGGCTGTCTGTGGGACTGTGTCTGTGCTGTCATAACTCAGCTGTGTAAGGGATGGATAGGTGAATTTACAGCCCCAAAAGTATATCTAGGAATAATCAAGTAAAAGAAATCTTCCTAGTTTGTGTCCTCTCAGAAGGTGACACAAATTAGTGTAGCCTGAATTTAGGCCCTGAGCTCACCTGACAATTTCTAGCGACAGACTCTCCCTGTCATTGCAGGGGCTGTCTGGCACAAAGGAGGATTCAAAACTGGAATTGGTTTTTCTCCTTTGGAAGACAATATTTTAGATCTATTTTCTCACATAAAGGGCTTTCAGAGTTATCATAAGTTTTAGGCAATCTTCCTTGATTGTTGACTTAGCAATGTGTTTTAAAAGAGAGCCCTTAGAGAAGGCAGGTTTCTTTTTTTAACCTTTCGGGGTAGAAAGGAAAGAAGGGATGAGAGAGTAGTACTTTTCAGGGAGCCCTTCCCAGCAGGCCTTAAGCCGCATCAGGGGTTCCCTCATACTGCTTGTAAAGGCAATCTGGATAATGGGGTTAATCATCTGAAAAGCAAGACAGGTGGCCATCTTCCTGCTTTGAAACAGACACAATCATAGATTGTCTGTTGTCTGCTTTCCCCGGGGAGAAGATGTGGCTCTAAGCCAGTGCATCAAAAGAGAAGAAAAAAGGCACATTCCTTAGGATTAAGGTGTGGGTGAGACTTACCCTGTCTGCTCTATCAGAATAGGAGGTGCTTACCGACCACATTTCCTGGAGGGCTTAATCTGCTATTGAAGAACCATGTGCAGCCAGGAGTGACTAAACCTGGGTTAAAGCTAGAGGGAGATCAGGAAAAGGAATCCTTGTAAATATTGGGAACAAAAAGCATGGAATAAAATGTTTATCCTCTGTTTAGTCAAGATTTATCGAACACCTGATTAGAGCATCCTATGTTATCTTCCCAGATGTAGGAATCATAGAGACGAAAGGGGGAGGTAACTTTCACTTACAGAAATGTGCCAGGCACTTTACATATGCTTAAGGCCATCCTATGGGGTAGATGGCATCTTCCCTACTTTATCGATGAGGGGACTAATAATATCTATAGGACTTTTGTGACTTATAGCTAATGAGGGGGAATTCAAACTTGGATATGCCTTATTCCAAAGCCCATTCTTCCCGCCGCCCTATGCTGCTGTCTTAAGTCTTACTCTTTAGCTAAGGAGACATGACATCTATTCTCAAGAAACAATCAGAGGAACGAAAGTTCTATGTTAACAATAATTAAACACTAATAATGTAAAGTAGAGACAGCATGTATTTGACATGATCAGGAACAGTTCTAAGGTCAGAGCAGACTTTGTATTCCCCTGATGGTGTTGGTTAGTTTCATGTTGGGTAGTAGGAAAATTGGACAAAGCGCTGTCAACAATACAGTCCAATGTTACTAAAGAAAATGACTATGATCACCCTCCCCCAAACCATCTCAAAAGCAAAACCTGGACCAAAATTTAACAGTGAACCCCAGCTCTGCTTGGTATGCAGAATATCATTAGCTCCTTAGCTAACATTATTTTGCCATAGTGATAGAGAAACACCCTTTTGGCAAGGCTAGGTCTGAGTTATACCAGTGGGTGAAGAAATACTAGTTCTTTATTGTTCCCCTAGGAGACATAGCTGAGGATTCAATGCCTGATATTTCTTGAAGATAAAAGTTCCAATATTGTTTTGTCCCACTGTCACATCACCCTAGAAGCAACAATTTCACAGTTAATCAAAGCAGTGGTACCACATGGGTCCATCTATATTCTGAACTATGTTTAGCGTAGACTCCATGATTTCAATTAGAATGATAGAATTCTCTCATTGCCTCATAAGTCTTAACAAAACCAATTGTCTTATTATAAATGAATAAAGATGGGTTCACTTAACAGTGCTTCTAAAACTACATTCTTCTATATGTATGTCTTTATGAAACCTTGGGTGAAGATAACGAAGACAAGTCTTAAAATTTCATCCCCTTTTTATTGAGCAAGAAAGACATATGGAGTGATATATTAAATGATGTCTTTTAATGGCTTGACAAGTCTTAATGACCAACATCTTCTAGTAACTCATTTCAGAACAATCTTAACCAAGCTGTGGTTGGAGAGCTTTTATTAAATGCCCAGCACTGTACTACTGCTCTCTACCATTTTCCAACCTGATCATTTGCTTGAGGGTGATGAAGGATGATGATGAACATTATAAGGTTTCTTTCCTTATAGTCCTTAAAATCAACTGAGGTAAATGCAGTTAGAAATAATTCAGAGACTTGACTGCTTCAGAAGAGATATAGCTATAGAAATAGGACCTCCTGGAACCATTTTAAAAAGAAAGCTACTGACAAATTCAGAAGTTCATCCCTTTAGAAAGGGCCTGTAATAACAGCAATAAGGATTCCTGACTGAAGCCCTTTGTACACTTTCCTCTGGAAAAGCATGGGCCTTTAGTAGCTGATGTTGGCCAGGTGGGCTGGCACATATGGCACTTCTTTCTGGTCTCTCAGTATTAGAGTCTCATTGCCTAGATTCTAGCAAAGACCTCCATAATAATCCTTCCCTTCCTGGAAGTGTTGCCTGGAGGAGGCCAAAATAATGAGGTGGCTTCCCACTTTTGTTGGTGGCTTATGACCAGCTCCAAGTCCCCAAGAAGTGTCTCTGTTGTCCAAGATCAGTTCATTGTGGCTTTGACAATCCTCAAGAGATAGATGATGGAGGTCTTCTAACAACCAGATTTCTAGTGGCAAGGTCACATCCCAGTCTGGGGTCAGCAGTGGAAGCCAGTTCAGGGTATCAGCAATTGGTAAGCTTGCTGAAACTCTAGTTTTATTTTTTAAATTAATTTTTATTTTATACTGGAGTATAGTTGATTTACAATGTTGTTTTAGTTTCAGGTGTACAGCAAAGTGGTTCACTTATACATATACTCATTCTTTTTCAGATTCTTTTCCCATATAGTTTATTACAGAATATTGAGTAGAATTCCCTGTGCTATACAGTAGATCCTTGTTGATTATCTATTTTATATATAGTAGTGTGTATATGTTAATCCCAAAAGTCTAGTTTCAGAGAGAATCTCCCCGTAGCAAGAATATCAAGAAGTTGATTCACCACTTCCTCACACATCCTATGCCCTAAATAATCCATACCTGACAAACTATATTCTTCAAGTACACCAAGATCTTTCCCACTGCTTTTTCTTTGCACATGTTGTACCCTTTCTAGAATATCCCCATCTCCTTTTTACAGAACTATTCTAGCATTGTTCATACTGGGAAGTAAATCATCTATGAGGAGATCTCTCTGTTACATTGTGATCTTTTCAAAGGTGGGAATTGTATCTTATTATCTCTGTTATCTCCATTAGCCAGAACAGAGACTGGCATACAGCATGCTGAACCAGTAACTGATTAAGTAACTGAATTATTTATCCAGATGTGGCTGGGGTTGCATATTTCTGAATTCCATTATCAGTAGGCTTTATTTAGTATCATACCCTGTGTATGTGTATTCCAGGGACCTCTTGTTTAATGGAATGATTAAACTTTTTGAGCTTTTTTGTTTGTTTCTTTGAGCAAAAGGTACATTTGTAGCCTTCAAGTGAATTGGTCCAATTCCCAGATTCCAATGGAACACCACTGGCTCCCTCTTGTGAGGCAGTCTCAGAATTTCTCCTATAATTAATTTCTTAGGAGGTCTGTGGACAAGTACATCTTAGTAGAGTTGTTCTGGGTCTGAATGCTTTGGCTTCTAAGTGTTGTGAACCAATCAGTTACTTCTTAGAAAACATTAAGACCTTCACTTGACAAGTGTAAAGAAGCCATTCTAGGAATCTTGACCAGCTCAAAAATCTGAGCACCCTGGGGTTAAAAGGCTTCCTGAAGGTCATCTTTATAACCTAATCTCCCAAAGCAACTCGTACCAGTTTTGAGTTGCTCCCCCTTCTAGAGGTTTCTCTGTCTTTTAGAAGATTATTCCTTTTAAGGGACTAAAATCTGCCTCCAACTGGTCCATACAAAATGATCTCTACCTTCTTAATAACTAACTGCCTTTTGGGTAGCTAATGACAGTGTTGGATTCCTCATGACATATTTTTTAAATTCAGTTTTTTCAATATTTTTGAGCACCTTCCTAGTGCCAGGAACCCTGGTCTAATCTTCTCCAGGTCCCTCAACTGTTTCCCATGTATCAGGTTCCTCTGAACCACTTCTATAGATAATTTCCACCTTGTCACTGGCTCCAAAGTTTGGAACTTGTTACATGATATTCTTGTTAAATGCTTCCCATTATTCCAGCCAGTCCAGATCTTTAAGATCCCATCATATGTGAGACCTGCCACGTTCTAGTTGAGTCTGCTCTTTTAGTTAATCAGTATAAGTACCCAGTTATGGGACTTTGAAATAGTACCTCTCCTGAAATAGTATGGTATAGTCGAATTGGAGGACACCAGATCTGTTTTCAATTTATTTAACCTCTTTGGGACTCTTTGAGTGCTAATTATCCTTCCTTCATAGGGTCATTGTCAGGATTCACGAGATACTATCTATAAAACATTAAGCACTGTGCCTGAGCACTTAGTGGGTACGCAATAGAAGTTAATGTCCTTGTCTTCCTGCCAGTTGGTCCTGCCTACCACTGCCCTCTACTGAGGAGAGTCAGTAACTGCTTTGAACTTGCATTTCTGGTTTGAGCCAAGTAGCTCTGTTCCATTCACTCTCTTTTTAGCCCTTTAAAGAATGGCAGTCTTATATGAGATATAACATAAACTGGTAGACTGGACTCAATTTTGAGAAAGTAGTTCTTGTAAAAATATTGCAGTAGATATCTTTGCCAATTTCTGACACAGCACAACTGAATTAGAGTTCTATATTGCATGGATAGCTATTGGTGAGACTTTTTTTTTTAAAGTATTATAAGATCACAAGGTGCTAATCATTGATGTTTGGAATGTAATCCAATTTCTGTTGTTCATTGTTATGTAAACAGTAAAAATCACAGCCTGAATATGAATTTCATTCCCAGGTCTTCTGGATAATATGATTCCTGTGTTCTTTCTGAGAAGGAACATTTGTATGAATTGGTATTTTAATTCCTCTGACAGGATGATGTAGGTTTGCATAAGAGCAATAAAAATACAGGGACCCAAGTGGTTCTTAGTGCCACACTAGTGAAAGGTCACATCGTTAGAATTACCTTCTATGAGAGGATTTTGGGATGTGGAGGGAAATCCCTAAGCCTGGCAATCAGACATTATAGTAGAGTGAACAGAGGGTAGTCTTGGTGTCAGATCTGAGTTTGAATCCCACCTCAGCCATTCACTAGCTGTATGATCTAGGACAGGTCCTTTGACCTCACCTTACCTCAGCTTTATCTTGTATAAAATGGGGAACAATTATACCAAGTATTTATTGTGAGTATTATAAATGAGGTTAACAATTCTGTACCACTTAGCACAGTGCTTGGCATATGGTAGGCAAGCAATAAATCATTGCTCTTAGGATCGCTTCCAGTTAATAGCAGTTAAGCCCCTTGGAGCTGCAGTATCATTTCCCTATTGGAGAGTGAAAAGAGTGATATCATGTACATGATTTGGGGATTCAATTCCTGGGTTCACGTAGAAACTAAGCCACCCTGAGTCCTTCAGATTTTGCTAGAAGTTTATAATCATTCACCTGAAGGGCAATGGGAATACACTGGGTTGTTTAATAGCCCTTGGCGGCATGTGGGCAAAAACAGTGAGAAGAACCCTGGGGAGTAATGTATTGCTTGTTCTCTTGCCCACAATTCTTTAAATGCAAGTACTTGGATTTATCAACCCAAGCAGGAGTCAAATGCTGCTGCCATTTTGGGGTTCTGTAAACGTATATTCATGAATCTGGTGAGCCAGTCACCAAAGCTCCCTTTAGGGAGGAGGGAGGTTACTGTAATCTTTGTTTCCTGTTGAGGAATCTTGCCCTAGAGACAAAAAGAAAATCCCTAAAATATTCTGCTCACAAGAAAAGAGCAATCTGGCTGAGGTGGGTTACTTAGTAAAGGATAAACTTCACCACCAACCAGCTTTATAAATTAAAAATAGGCCCAAAAATTAATCTATAGTGACAGAAAGATGATCCCTGTGGAGGGGGCCAGGGAAGGGTGGGTGGCAGTTAAAAGGGCAGAAAGAAACTTTTGGTGTTAATGAGCTTTGACATATGTTCACCGTCTTGATTATGGTGATGGTACATACATATGTCAAAGCTCATCAAATAATATACTTTAAACATGTGCAATTTAATGTATTTCAACTGTACCTTAATAAAGCTCTTACTTAAACCCAGTGCCTGTAACACCTGGCATGTAGTAAGTGCTCGCTAAGTATGTTCTTGAATTAAGATAAATAATTGTGACAGACCAACTTCTGGAATGGTTGTGTGAGAAGCTTAGCAGACACCCTCACTAGTGAAATAACCATTAAACTGGTAAAATTTTTATCAGAAACAACTGTTTAAAGTGTCAGGAAATTGGTTTAAGGGCATGCAACAAATTGAGAAGCATTTATTTAAGAACATTTATGGAATCTTGGTAAGAACAATTGTCATACGTGGCATTTGATCCAGGACTTGCTCCTACTTCTCCTCCTAGCTTTATATTGCAGAAACTTTATTCTAGGTGGGCACAGCCAAAAGGCAAACAAACAAACAAAAAGTACAGGGGCTGTCTTCTTCACTAACTCCTGGTTATAGGGTATAGTTTCACTCCAGGACGGGCAGGCTGCTAGTGACTCTAATTCTACCCTCTAGTTTTATGTTGTGGAAGATTTATTCTGGGCGAAAATGGCCAAGAAGATGGAGGGCTCTCATCCCCGGCCCAGCTCCCACTCTTAGGATGAAGTCTGTTTCCTAGGCAGGTACAGCAAACTATGAGAGGCAGTTGGAGAAGACTGCTAACTCCTATTTTCTCCCTCCCAGGTCCAGGGCAAGGACCCAGATGTTGTACTTGTCAGACAAGGACTTCAAGGGCTCATAGGGCAGAGGTGTCACTCCAGAAAAAGACAGGCTGCCATATCACACTTTCCTCACCTAGCTCCAGCATAGTTGCACAGCCTATGGAGGCTGACTTTCTTTAGAACAGAGCATGAAGGAACTCATGCCTAAACGTGTTGTTGAAAACCATAGAGATCATAGTAGTGAAAATTAGAAAAGCAATTATATATTAGTAGCAGACAGAAAAGAGCAGACCAGCCAGACATTTTGCAGAGAGACCTAGGGAAAGAAACCATCAAAATGGGCCCTGCTAAGATCAAACTTATCCCTAGTTTGGGCTGTACATGTGCTGTAGGTAAAAGCAACCCATGCAGGGGCAACCAGAAATGTTATTTGTGAACTGCTGAATTCTGTTTGAATGCAGGGTAGAATCAAAACCTCCCTGAACTATGAAGGCATTCCACAAGCCATACAAAATACTTTGGCAAAGGATACAAGCTTTACTGGATCTGGGTGCCTAAGAAAAACCTTTGACCACTTGATCACAGGCTAAAACTAACTATGCTGAGCCAGAGGTGACTCCCAGAAAGCCAGGTTTAAAAATAAAACAAAGGGAAAAATGAGCATGATGTCAGAGGTTGCACACTGCAGAGAAAATAGACTTCAGCGAGAATTAGTCCAGGCAAGTGATTAAACAAATAGAGAAAAACAAAACAAAATAGAAACAGAAATAAGACCCAAGAAGGGGAGGTAAGCAGAATCCAAGGTTACTACAATGTATTATTTATTTATTTTTTAACTTTTTATTTTATATCGGAGTATAGCCAATTAACAATGTTGTGATAGTTTCAGGTGCACAACAAAGGGACTCAGCCATACATATACATGTATCCGTTCTCCCCCAAACTCCCCTCCCATCCAGGCTGCCACATAACATTGAGCACAGTTCCCTGTGCTATACAGTAGGTCCTTGTTGGTTATCCATTTTAAATATAGTGGTGTGTACCTGTCATTCCAAAACTCCCTGATTATCCCTTTCACCCATCCTGCCCCCCTGGTAACCATAAGTTCGTTCTCTAAGCCTGTGAGTCTCTTTCTGTTTTGTAAGTTCATTTGTATCATTTCTTTTTAGATTCCACATATAAGGGATATCATACGATATTTCTTTTTCTCTGTCTGACTTACTTCACTCAGTATGACAATCTCTAGGTCCATCCATGTTGCTTCAAATGGCATTATTTCATTTTTTTAATGGCTGAGTAATATTCCATTGTATATATATATATACCACATCTTCTTTATCCATTCCTCTGTTGGTGGACATTTAGGTTGCTTCCATGTCTTGGGTATTGTAAACAGTGCTGCAACGAACATTGGGGTGCATGTATCCTTTCAGACCATGGTTTTCTCCAGATATATGCCTAGCAGTGGGATTGCAGGGTCATATGGTAGCTCTAATTTTAACTCTATTATTTAAAATATCTAGTTTGCAATAAAAATTATAAGCCTTCCCACCCCCCCCAAAAAAATAACCCAGGAAAATGTAACCATGGAAAGGAAATAAGTCAGGTAATAGAAATTACTTTTGATGGAGCCCAGATGTTATATTTGTCAGATAAGTACTTCAAAGTTGCTATTATAAATATATTCAAAGAAGTAAGGGAAAACATGTTTTATGATCTAAAGGATATATAATGGTGATGACTAATCAAATAAAGAATATCAATGAAAAGATAGAACACATTTAAGAAAAGAACCACATGGAAATTCTGGATAGTGAAAGTACAATAACCTAAATGAAAAAATCATAAAAGAGGATCAACAATATATTTTACATGGCAGAAGAGAATTAGTGAACTGGAAAACAGATCAATAGAAAGTATACATTCTGAAGAAAATAAAAAGAATCAACAAATTGAACAGACACATGTAGAATACAAGCACAACAACAAATGTGTAATGGGAGTGCCAGAGGAGAGGAGAGAAGGGGCAGAAAAATTATTCATAGAAAGGATGGCTTAAAAGTTTCCAAATATGATGAAAGACATTTATCAAAACATCCAAGAAGTTCATGAACTCCAAGTAGGATAAATAAACTAAACAGATCCACACCTAGAGATATCATAGTCAAGATGTTGAAATTCAAAGCCAAAGAGGAAAATCTTGCAAGTAGCAAGTGAAAAAAGACCCATCACAGAAAGGAACCCCAGTAAGTTTGACAATTGACTTCTCATCAGAAACAATGGCTATCATGGGATGGGGAGATGACATTTTCAGCATAAAAGAAATCAACCAATAATGCTATATCTGGAAAAACTAACTTTAAATTTGTAGATTAAATAAAGATGTTCCCAGAAAACTAAATATGAGGAGAATTTGTTGCTAGCAGACCTGCCTTACGAGAAAAAGTAAAAGAAATCCTTCAGGCTGAAAAAAAAAGCAATAATGGACCGTAATTTGAATCCATACAGAAAAAAAAAAGAGTGCTTATAAAGTAATTATGAAGTAACTATAAAAGACAGTATAATTACATATTTCTTCTCCATATTTCCTTAGTTTATTTAAAAGACAATAGCATACTGAAACAGCAATGAGCACACTTAGCACCAAGATTTTAGATTTTAGTACCATTCTCCAATAAAACGAACCAGGGATCTTTGGAGGAATGGCTGATTCTAGGACTGAGCTAAAAAATATACAAGATGAGCCTGGAGAATCTTGTAGTGCCAGAAAGTAAGGAAGTGCTCAAAACAAAACAAGAACCACACACACACACAGACACACACACACACAGACACACACAATGAAGGGGGTATGTGAAAGGGACACTGAAGTCAACTGAAAGAGGTCCTAATGGCCAAAGCTGAAACAACTTGAGCAGAAAAAAACCCAATAAATTAGTAATGGACTATATCTCAATATTTATTTATAAAATATTTATAAATATTTATAAAATATATTATAAAATATATTTTATAAATATATATAAAATATTTAAAAATATAAATATAAATATTTATAAAATATTTATAAAATAAATATCCATGAGTCTATATGGGTATAAATAAATGATTGAATAAATATATAAATGGGGAGAATAGACAACTCTTTCATGTAGAAGAATCCCAAATAATTTATGTTGATACTCTTCTCTCAGGTACATGGAATATAACTCTCCACTCTTTAAGTCAGGCCTGTGTATAGTGACTTCCTTGAAAGAGTACAGTATGGAAAAGGAGAAAAGAGTAATGTATAGTGAAGAAAGCTGACAAACACTACCTCAGCCAGGTGATAAAGGTTAACATCAACAGTATTAAGTCATGTTGATAGTATGTCCCTTGATATGATGTGATGAAAAGGGCATTGCACTTTTGTGATCTTCCCCTCAAAAACCCATAGCCCCAGTCTAATCGTGAGAAAAACATCAGACAAATACCAATGGAGGAACATTTTACAAAATACCTAACCAGTACTCCTCAAAAATGTCAAGGTTGTCAGAAACAAGGAGAGTATGAAAAACTGTCAAAGGAAAGAAGAGCCTAAAGAGATGTACCAACTAAATGTAATGTTGTATCCTGGATGGCATCCTGGAACAGAAAAAGGACATTAGGTAAAAACTAATGAAATATTGAATAGTATGGACTTTAGTTACTAATAATGTACCAATATTGGTTAACTGGTTATTACAAATGTACCATATTAATGTCATACATTAATAATAGGGGACATTGTGTGTGGGGTGTATGGGAAATCTCTGTACTATCTTTGTAATTTGTATATCTAAAACTATTCTAAAATAAAAGTTTATTTTAAAAGCAATAGCACTAACATCATACTTAATGATGATAAGCTTTCTCATTAAGATCAGAAACAAGGAAAAGATGTTCCCTTTCACCACTCCTTTTCAACATTGTACTGGAAGTACTATATAATGCAGTAAAATAATGAAAGGTATACAGTTTGGGATGGAATAAAGAAAACTGCTTGTAGGTGACATGACGGTATATATCAAAAATCTGAAAGAATGGACACAAAAAACTTGGAACGAATAAGCAGTTACAGCAAGGTTGCAGGATACAAGGTTAATATAGAAAAGTAAATCACTTTCCTATATATCAGCAATGAACAAGTGAAACTTGAAATTAAAAACATAGCACCATTTACATTAGCAGCCCCCAAAATGAAATACTTAGGTATAAATCAAACAAAATATGTACAAGAACTATATGAGGAAAACTACAAAAAGTCTGATGGTATTAAAAAAGAACTAAATAAATGGATAGATAGTCCATGTTCATGGATAGAAAGACTCAATATTGTCGAGTCATTTCTTCTCAAATTGATATATAGATTCAATGCAATCCCAATCAAAATCCCTCCAAATTATTTAGTGGATATCAACGAACTAATTCTAAAGTTTGTTTGGAGAGGCAGTAGACCCAGAATAACCAACGCAGTATTGAAGTAGAACAAAGTTGGAGTACTGACACTACTTGACATTAAGATTTTTTAAAAAATAAATTTATTTATTTGTTCGTTTTATTTTTGGCTGTGTTGGGTCTTTGTTCTGTGCACAGGCTTTCTCTAGTTGCAGTGAGTGGTGCACGGGCTTCTCATTGTCGTGGCTTCTCTTGTTGCAGAGCACGGGCTCTAGAGCGCAGGCTCAGTAGTCGTGGCACACGGGCTTAGTTGCTCCGCGGCATGTGAGAATCTTCCCAGGCCAGGAACCGAACCCGTGTCACCTGCATTGGCAGGCAGATTCCCACCCACTGTGCCACCAGGGAAGCCCGACATTAAGATTTACTATAAAGCTACAGTAATCAAGAAAGTGTGGTATTTGCAAAAGAATAGAAAAATAGATCAATGGAGCAGAATGGAGAGCCCAGAAATAGGCCCACATAAATATAGCTCACTGATTCTTTTTTTTTTTTTACAAAGACATCTTTATTGGACTGCAGTTGCTTTACAATGGTTTGTTAGTTTCTGCTTTATAACAAAGTGAATCAACTATACATACACATATACCCCCATATCTCCTTCCTCTTGAGCCTCCCTCCCACCCTCCCTATCCCACCCCTCTAGGTGGTCACAAAGCACCGAACTGATCTCCCTGTGCTATGTGGCTGCTTCCCACTAGCTATCTATTTTACATTTGGTAGTGTATATATGTCCATGCCACTCTCTCACTTTGTCCCAGCTTACCCTTCCCGTATCCTCAAGTCCATTCTCTAGTAGGTCTGTGTCTTTATTCCCGTCTTGCCACTAGGTTCTTTTTTTTTTTTTTAGGTTCCATATATATGTGTTAGCATACGGTATTTGTTTTTCTCTTTCTGACTTACTTCACTCTGTATGACAGACTCTGGGTCCCTCCACCTCACTACAAATGTGCCACATCTTCTTTATCCATTCATCTGTTGATGGACACTTAGGTTGCTTCCATGTCCTGCCTATTGTAAATAGAGCTGCAATGAACATTTTGGTACATGACTCTTTTTGAATTATGGTTTTCTCAGGGTATATGCCCAGTAGTGGGATTTCTGGGTCATATGGTAGTTCTATTTTTAGTTTTTTAAGGAACCTCCATACTGTTCTCCATAGTGGCTGTATCAATTTACATTCCCACCAACAGTGCAAGAGGGTTCCCTTTTCTCCAAACTCTCTCCAGTATTTATTGTTTCTAGATTTTTTGATGATGGCCATTCTGACCGGTGTGAGATGATATGTCATTGTAGTTTTGATTTACATTTCTCTAATGATTAATGATGTTGAGTATTCTTTTATGTGTTTGTTGGCAATCTGTATATCTTCTTTGGAGAAATGTCTATTTAGGTCTTCTGCCCATTTTTGGATTGGGTTTTTTGGGTTTTTTTTGATATTGTAGCTCACTGTTTCTTGACAAAGGAGCAAAGGCAATACAATGGAGCAAAGATAGTCCTTTCAACGAATGGTGTTGGAACAACTGCACCTCCACATGCGAAAGAAAAAAAAATCAAGACAAAGACTTTATACCCTTCACAAAAATTAACTCAAAATGGATCATAGACTTAATGTGGAATGTAAAACTATAAAACTCCTAGAAGATAATATAGAAGAAAACCTAAATGACTTTGGGTAAGGTGATGAATGTTTAGATAAAACACCAAAGGCATGATCCATCAAAGAAATAATTTATAAGCTGGGCTTCATTCAAAATTAAAAACTTCTGCTATGCAAAAGACATTGTCAAGAGAATGAGAAGACAAGCCACCAGACTGGGAGAAAATATTTGCAAAAGCATCTTCTTTATCCATTAATCTATCAATGGACACTTACAATATCTTGGCTATTGTAAATAATGCTGCAGTGAACATGGGGTGGGGTGCACATATCTTTTCGAATTAGTGTCTCCAGTTTCTTTGAATAAATACCCACAAGTGGAATGGCTGGATCATATGATAGTTTTATTTTTAATATTTTGAGGAACCTCCATACTGTTTTTCATAGTGGCCAAACAATTTTACATTCATACCAACAGTGCACAAGGGTTCCCTTTTCTCCACATCTCCTCCAGCACTTCTTTTTTTCTCTCCTTTTTGATAATAGCCATTTTGACAGGTGTGAGGTAATATCTCATTGTGGTTTTGATTTGCATGTTGATTTGATTGGTTATGTTAAGCATCTTTCATGTGCCTGTTGGCCATATGTCATCGTTGGAAAAATGTCTATTCAGATCCCCTGCTCATTTTTTAATCACCTTTTTTTTATTGGGTTGTGTGATTTCTTTATATATTTTGAATATTAACCCCTTATGGGATATTTCATTTATAAATATCTGCTCCCATTCAGTACACTGCCTATTTGTTTTGTTGGTGGTTTCCTTCACTGTGCAAAAGCTTTTTAGTTTGATATAGGTCCATTTGTTTATTTTTGCTTTGTTGCCTTTGCCTGAAGAGACAGATCCAAAAAAAAATATTTCTGAGACTGATAGCAAAGAGCATAAGTGTATGATTTCTTCTACAACTTTTGTGGTTTCAGGTCTTAAGTTTAAGTCTTTAATCCATTTTCAGTTTATTTTTGTGTTTTGTAAAAAAAGTGCCCCATTTTCATTCTTTTGCTTATAGCTGTCCAGTTTTCACAACATCATTTATCAAAGAGACTTTTTCCCACTGTATGTTCTTGCCTCCTTTGTCATAACTTAATTGACCATTTAAGTGTGGGTTCATTTCTGGGCTCTATTCAGTTCCAGTGATCTATCTCTTTGTTTTTGTGCCAGTACCATAGTGTTTGATTACTGTAGCTCTGTAATATAGTTTGAAACCTGTTTGGTTCTTCTTTCTTAAGATTGTTTTGGCTATTAGGGGTCTTTTGTGTTTATGTACAAAGTTTAGAATTACTTGTTCTAGGTCTGTGAGAAATGCCATTGGTATTTTGATAGGGAATGCATTGAGTCTGTAGATTGCCTTGGGTAGTATGGTCATTTGAACAATACTAATTCTTCCAATCCACGAGCATGGTATATCTTTCCATGTATTTGTGTCATCTTAAATCTCTTTCCTCAGTGACTTGTCATTTTCTGAATATAGGTTTTTACCTCCTTAGTTGGATTTACTCCTAGATATTTTATTCTTCTGGATGCAATTATGAATGGGATTGTTTTCTTAATTTCTATTTCTGCTAGTTTATGTTAGTGTATAGAAAAGCAGCAGAGTCCTGGGTATTAATTTTGTATCCTGCAACTTTACCCAATTCATTAATGAGTTCTAGTCGTTTTTTGGTGGTATCTTTACAATTTTCTATAGTATCATGTCATCTGCAAACAGTGACAATTTTACTTCTTCCTTTCCAATTTGGATCCTTTTTATTACTTTTTCTTGTCTGATTGCTATGCCTATAACTTCCAATACTATATTGAATAAAAGCAGCAAGGGTGGGCATCCTTATCTTGTTCCTGATCTTAGAGGAAGTGCTTTCACCTTTTCACCATCGAGTATGATGTTAGCTGTCAGCTTGTCATATATGACCTTTATTATGTTGAGGTATGTTTCTTCTATACCTACTTTCTTGAGAGTTTTTTTTATCATAAATGGATGTTGGATTTTGTCAAAAGAATTTTCTGCATTTACTGAGATGATCATATGATTTTTACTCTTCAATTTCTTAATGTGGTTTTTCATATTGATTGATTTGAAGATATTCCAGAAACGGACAAGCTGAATATTCATTTCATGCATTCATATCCATTTAATGTTAATTCTAAAATACATATTGAATTGCACGTACCCTGTCTAGCCAAAATAATCTTGAAAAAGAAGAACAAAGTTGGAGGACTCACACCTCTTAAATTCATACTTAGTACAAAGCTACAGTAATCAAGACAATGTTGTACTGGCATAAGGAAAGACATATATAGATAAATGGAATAGAATTGAGTGTCCAGCAATAAAATCATACATCATTGATCTATGGTCAATTACCATATGATCCAGCAATTCTGCTCTTAGATATCTACCCAAAAGAAATGGAAACATATGTCTACACAAAAACTTGTACACGAATATTCTTAGCAGCATCATTCCTCATAGTCGAAATGCCCAAATGTCCATTAATGGTGACTAGATAAACGAACTATTATACATCATATAATGACATACTATTTGGCAATAAAGAGAATTGAAGCACTGATACATGCCACAATATGGATGGAACCACAAAAACATGCTAAGTGAAAGAAACCAGGCACAAAAGACCATACATTTTATCATTCCATTTATAAGAAAGGGATATCTGTAGAGACACAAAGTGATTAGTGGTTGCCTAGGACTGTGGGTAGGAACATGGACTGACTGAATATGAGCTCAGTTTCTTTCTTGGGGGTATGAACATGTTCTAAAATTAGATGTGGTGGTGATGGCTGCATAACTCTATAAATGTGCTAAAAACCTTTGAAATATACTTAAAATGGGTGGATTTTATGGTATGATAATTTTATGGTATACAAATTGTATCTCAACAAAGCTATTCATTAAAAATTATAAATAATTGTTCCCCTAAATGCTACACATTGTCGGAAGACTTCAGCTGTACTTTCTCATTATATCTTTTTTTTCTCATTTGTAATTTTAATCGAAGCATTGCTATTCATTTTTTAAAGTCTTTCCTTATAAGCACCAAATTTTAATACCTATGTCAATTTGGGGGGAAAAGAAACTCCCGTCAAGAGCTTCCCTCCAGAAGAAAACAATGATGTTCATTCCTCCAAACAATCAAATTTGAAGTCTACCAAAATAGAAACAAAAGAAGCCCACACAGAAAAACAAAAACAAAAATCACATCCTAGAGGTTCAGTGCATTTAGCAGCCTTCACTGTGCTGTCTAATCATCCTTCAAAAAAATGACACCCTATTTCATCAAAATATACATTTTCCATTTGATTTTTAAATTAAAAAATAATTAAAAAAAGGAAACTTGAAGGAATTCACAATTAATTGCCTGACTCCTTTCGATGTCATGTACAGCATATGAAGATCAGGAAGGCTATTTGCAGCACACATGATTAGGGGAAATTGATTTTCAAGGTTTAGCTTTCTTCCAAACAGTGTAAAATACCCACAATTCCAAGTATGACGGGACACAGATGATCTCCTTCGAGAATTCCACAGGACAATACAGGTGCCCCAGCTGTTCTTCATAGAGTGACAGGGCTTCAGTCAAATTGACACAGTTCCCCTGTGTAAAATATTTCCCATCCTGTTTCAATACTTTCATTGAGAGGTCAAGAATCAGTCTGAGAAACTCCCATGTGGAATCTTCTTCCGGAGATGTGGAGATTGGAACAGCTGTCAAATCATTAATCACATAATCAAACTCTCTCCCTTCTTTGATGTACCTCTTCAGTACTGGAATACAGTCTTCTGTTAGAACCTGATAGCAGTCTCCTTTAAGAATGTCTAGGACATCACCACATGTTTTTCGCATGTATTTCTTACATCCGTCAATCACCATTTGGTCAATCTCTACCATAGTGACCATCTTTGGTTTCAGTTTGACTATTTCACATAATATGCCCCCATCTCCGCCTCCTAGAATCAGTATATCTTTGCCAGTGTAATCTTCTTTGCTGCTGCCCATGATGGCCCGGGTATACGCCAGATCACTTTCCGCCAAATTAGCATCCCCACTGAGGATGAGAATATTTCCAAATTGTTTTGAGTGTAAAATTTTAATGTTCTGGTAAGGTGAGTCTTCATCATACACCACTTCATCTATGTCGTACTCAACCAGGCAGCCATCTGCAGTGGGCCAGTATCTGTCAATGGCCCCTCCTCGAACTATGGGTGGTAATCGCTTCACCCGCTCAGTACTGTCCTGACTCAATTCTTTCATTCTTTCTTCTACTTTGTTCAAAAGACTGTCAACTTCTTTGCCTTGCGCATCACCGTCGTAACTCTGAAGGTCCAGCAACACCAATCCATGCGGGTAAATTCTCAAATTGGCAAAGCTGCCGTTTTTGTTTACGTAGGTCGCTAAATAGCCATGGTCCTGCCAGGTGTGCACCGACTCCATCATCCCCTGCTCCTGGAAGATGGACTGGAGGCCTTTCAGAATGGTCTCACCATCAGCTTTGGTGCCGAGCATGAAGTCAAGGGTGCTGTGCCGTGCTGCTGCCATAGTGAGGCGAGGCCCTGGGCCATGCCTGGGGGAGGCGACCGGGGAGACTGGGGGGCGGCGCGGTGTGTCAGGCTGCGGCCGGCAGGGAGTGTGCCGCGCCGGGGAGGCTCTCTCATTACATCTTAAGGGAAATGATAGAAAGGGAGTGAGATGGAAAATAAAATAAAATCTGTTCCACTAGTCTTTTTTTATATTGCAGTATAGTTGATTTACAATGTCGTGTTAGTTTCAGGTGTATATATGTGTGTGTGTGTGTGTGTGTGTGTGTGTGTGTATAAATTCTATGTATGTGTATATACTTTTTCAGATTCTTTTCCCTTATAGGTTATTAAAAAATACTGAGTATAGTCCTCAGTGCTATACAGTAGGTCCTTGTTAGTTATCTATTTTCCACTAGTCTTTTTTATACAATTGGAATTTCAAGAATAAAGCTGTCCATGAGTAGGAATCTACTGTTCTCAGACTGGGAGAGACATACACATGACCTGGCTTCTCATCTAGGCTCCATTTCAGAATTGTACAGTTATATAGAGGGAAGCCTGGGAGGTTTTTGTAAGATCCTCCAGTTCTTGGGGAGCATGGGCTTCTGAGGAGTGCATTGTTGGCTGCCTTTACCTGTAAAGTGCTTTTGGTTCATTTTAGTGCTTTAATTTCCATGGTTAACAGGAAGAGCCCACACCTTGCAGGCTGTGCTGGTGCTATACAGCTGCTGATGACCAGAGCAAAATCAATCTGAGTGCTGATTGCAGAGGAGCCAAGGGCTGCAACTAGCCTGCATGTCAGGGGCCATGTCCCTTAGGTAGGCTTTTGCCTGACTTCTATACACTTGCCCTAGCTGAAACCCCACTGCCACCCCTCCACAGCCACATTCTCTGGCCTTCTCTGAACATTGCTATGAGCCCCCACACTGGATTTCCTTCCCTCCTCTGGACTTTTCCAGAAACATCTTTTCTGCATTGCTGCAAATTTTCATTTTCTCTCACCCTCTGCTATTACTTAACTCAAGGACAGAGGAAATATTTGCAGTCCAGAAACACACATAATAAAAAAAGAAGAAAAAGAAAGAAAGAGAAGAAGCCCCAAACCCATCCCAAATCTTTAAGAAAACAATCCCGTAGGGTTTGGTTTTGAATTGCCATGCAATGTGGGGAACGTGAAACATGTGTTCATCAGGGCCCTTTCTGCTTGGAGCCTACCTGACTTCTCTCCTCCCTCCCCAGACTGCTGGGCTAGGCTAGGCTCAGGGGAGCTACAAAGCCACCAGCTTAGAAGATGGAGACAAATGGCAAGGCCCCAAGGGACAAAACAAGACTTGTTACTAGTTTTGAGGCCAAAGCAACACATGCAGTGTTTAAGGGCTGTGGGGGTAGGTACTGCAAAGCCTGGAATCCAAGCTTTGAAGTTAGACTGAGGCTGACTTGCAATGACTGTTCTGGAGGCAGCATTTTACGAGCTGGGTCTCCATTTGTTTCACCACCCTGACTCTCGCCTTGACTGTTACCACACGTTCCCAACTTGGTCTCCCTGCAGCCAGTCAGTGCCTCTTCCGAACTGTCTGCCCACATGGCTGCCTCAGTGCTCTTTCTAAAACAGAGGTGTGACCTCTACTCCCTCTCTTCTAGTATTTTTTATCTCCTCAGAGAGAAAACCACATTCCTTAACATGATAGATGAGACCCTTTATAAACTGGCCTCAACTGCTCTAGCCTCGTGTTTCATCACCTGTACTCACTCTCAAGTAACCCCACAAAACTATTTACCATTTTCCCGAATGTGCTTTTTTCTTTCCTTCATCGGCCCCTTTGCATCTGCTATTCCTTCAGCCAGGAATGAATACCGTTTTCCTCTTTTTCTCCATTAGACGATGTCTCACTCATCATTTAAGACCAAGTGCTCACTGGGAGTGGTTTTCAGCTTTTTTCTTGTTGCCAGAGCTCACTGAATATACCTGAGGAAGGCAGAGTGGTGCAATGGAAAGAACCCAGAATATGCAGTCAGCCAGACTGTGTGATGACAGGTAAATGACTTAATTTCTCTCTGAGCTTCAGTTTCCTCACCTGTAAAATCAGAATGTGAATCCCAACAGTACAAAGTAGTTGATGTTTATAAGTGCGAAGAACAGTACCTAGTACATGGTAGGTACTTGGGCAATGTTACACGTTATAAAAGAGGTAGAAAAATTATTCCTTCATTCTCAGTTGGGACTCTATGGAGGCATTTCTCTCCATGCAAACTAGTGGGTGGTGTTCTCTGGGACCTGCTTTACCTAGTTCTCTTCTTGAGGTTCACCTGCCTTTGGCCACCCTCATATCTAAAGGGTGTTTTGCAAGTATCCTGCCCGCTTGGGAGCAGCCATCAGCTGCCTTCCCATTCATGTCCCTTAGAAATCTAAATGGGCAGGTATGAGAGGGGAGGGTAACATTTTAGTGCCTTTTTCTTCTCTTCCTCATGCCCTGCTCTTGTCCTCAAGCCTCAAAGAGATTGTCAAGCAGTCACTCCACGTTGGCCTCGTTCTTTCCTGCAACCTGCTCCCTAGGCTTTTTTCCGCAATTGGGATTTCAGAAATGAAATTGTCCATGAATAGGAATCTACTGTTCTCCGGTTGAGATGGACATACACGAGCTCATTTCTCATCTGGACTCTATTTCAGAAATGTACACAAGATGTCAAAAATATACCACTTGGAACCAGAGCAATATTTATTTTTTAAAAAATTAGAGGGAAAAAAGTTGCCTTGCTTCAGTTCCTACTGGAATGTACAATAACTATGTGCTGATGCTGCACTTTGAAGGCATTGATTTAGTTATCCTCAGGGTCACTGGATGAGTGGTGCATGGATACACACACACACACACACACACACACATTCAGAGTGCTTTGTTGTGAACTGGGAATTTCAGGCATTACAATGCCAGAGTAAGGCTCTATTGGATCCAGCTATTCATTAACAATGCTTTATTAAGTGTTCCCTTGTGTGCCAAGCCTTGTGCTAGGCAGGGAGAAAAAAGAAGCCAGGGAACCAGAAGTCACAGATGGAGAAATCAGAACACAATTAGGAGAGAATAAAGAAAGCACTAAGGCAGTAATACAAACTAAATATTAAAGGAGAAGGGGTTGAGGTTACTGAACTGGTGTCCCAGGGCAGATTTCCTGGAGGGGATGGTAAGACTTGAGCAGGGCCGTGGAGGATAGGGTTGGAGATTCTGAGTCATCCACAGTACTCTCTTAGCAATGTGCATTAGAATTAGTATTTGTTTGCAGGACGTGGGAGCAAGAATGATCAGGAATTATTCTGAAGGAGGCTGCCACATGGAAGGTTGAGAGAAACAGGAGACAGAGGCAGAAGAACAAAACAGAGACAAGAGGCAGAAGGCATCTTAGTCCTAGTGGTACCACCGACCCATTACGAGTGACCTTCTTTCCAAACCTCAGTTTCCCTATCTATACATTGGAACTAAATAATACCAGTCCTATCCACCTCCCAGGACCATTGTTAAGAAAACAAATGAGATAATTGTGTGACTATGCTTGGAAAATTAGAGAGGACGATCCATAACATAGGTTGGTATCATGAAGGTAGATATTTATACTGCAGCCACTCTCCTGCATCTGGGAATAGGACGACCTCAATATTTAAATGAATTTTTCTTGGCAGGCCTCTTACTTGCCATAATTATAGCCTGCCAGCCACTAGTTGAGTGTGTATACTTAAACAGGGCCTGTCACACAAGTGTACACGTGTATGTATTTGTGTATATATGTGTTTGTGTGTATAAGCTTGCAATGGGCTAGGATATTGGAGCCATGACAGCAAAAAGACTGGAGAACTCTTAGGAACAAAGGTGGTATATAGAGATGGGGATTTGTGCAAACATCTTTGAGCATGCTTACAGAAATACATGCCCTGTTGCCATTGCAGTAAGCCCTGTTATCTATCTTCCTTGGTGTATTGCAAAGCGTTTCTACTTGTCTCCCTGGCTGCATGCTGCCCCAATCCAGTCCATCCTCCATACTGCTGCTAAAGTGCCCTTTCCAACCCACATGGAATTCCTGGGCTCCTGGTTGCCCACAAGGTAACATACATGTTCCTTCACATGACATTGAAGCAGGACACTGATATAGTCACACCTCTTGTTAAAATTGTGGAATATTTTAATACCAGCTGCTCCTCTTTGTCCCCTCAAGATCCCTCCTTCTGCCCTGTTCCCCACTCCTGGACCCATTTTTAACCTCCGCAAGACCCAGCAACTAAAGGGATAGTGCCCAGCACAGCAGGGAGCCTGGAGGACACTGTTTCGTGTGTTGATCTGCATCTGTTCTGCTTGGTCAGTGCTCCTGATGTTCTGGTTTTTATTTATTTTTATTTTTTTACATCTTTATTGGAGTATAATTGCTTTACAATGGTGTGTTAGTTTCTGCTTTATAACAAAATGAATCAGTTATACATATACACACGTTCCCATATCGCTTCCCTCTTGCGTCTCCCTGCCTCCCACCCTCCTTATCCCACCCCTCTAGGTGGTCACAAAGCACCGAGCTGATCTCCCTGTGCTATGTGGCTGCTTCCCACTAGCTATCTGTTTTACATTTGGTAGTGTATATATGTCCATGCCACTCTCTCACTTTGTCCCAGCTTACCCTTCCCCCTCCCCATATCCTCAAGTTGATGTTCTGGTTTTTAAATATTTTGAGGATTCTCTCTGCATTCATTGTTCATCTCATCCCAGATCATCTTTCTGGCCTCATCTCTCACAAGTTCTCCCCACAGATGGCAATAACACTGAAATTCTCATATTCCATGTCTGGATTGATACACCTGTCTCTCTCACTATATTGGAAATTTCTTGCAGGCAGAGACAGTGACTCCATCATGTAGTCCCATAGCCTAGGTCAGAACCCAGAACATAGTAGTAGACACTCAATACATGCTTGTTTCTTAACATAGAGAATGCTGGTAGATGGAACTGTTCTGTTTGTAATCCTCTAAACTACTCCAGGGTCCAGACCTGAAGCTGATGCAAGGCACTTTCCTGGTCTTACTACATACATCCTGAATGTTATTCACATTTCCAATATCCTTGAGTTGGAGGGAAAGAACAAATACTATTTCCATTCTCTTACTGCAAAATGGAAATATTTCAAGAGTGTGTCTTAACCACACAATGAATGCTTAATAGAATTGAGACGTACAGTCATGTCTCTGGAACTTTCTCTTACCCACAGTGCTGTAAAGCCCTTTGGGATTTGGGGGTGAAAACTGCTGTCCTAATGTGAGTAATTGTAGACCACTGACTTCTGGGGAGATGCTGGCTTGCAGTCTCTCTAAGGGGGGCCTGAGGCCTATCTGTTGGAACTGATGTAAATGTTCTTGCCCCTTCTCCTCCAGCACTGCCAGGGAGGATACCAGTTTATGGGGTTGGGGTGGAGAATACATTACATCTCTCTTGATTTCGTTGCCAGCTTCTGCTTCATTAACATGGCTTCATAACTGGTGGTCCCTTGAGCAAGAAGCTAACTTTTTTTCAGGAACCTCTCTGACAACCTTTCTTCCCCACTCCCACAAGAATAGTCCACTGTAGCCAGCCAAGCTGTAAGGACTGTAGAGAAGACCAGGCTGGGAGAATGGCTGGGCCCCATCTTCAAAGAACTTAGTCAACAAGCCTCATCCATTAGGTATGCTTAGGCTGCAAGTAACTGAAACTGACTGTAACTGGAAATTATCTCACATAACAGGAAGTCCAGGGAAAGGGTAGGCTTCAAGATGGGTTGATTCAGCTGCTCATACTGACTGTCAGCATGTACCAGGGTTACCTTGTTCTTGTCCAGCAGGAGAGAGAAGAATCTAATAACTAGGAAGTCCAGGAAACCATGTTGGTATCCAACATTCTCAGTCCCATCTTTATAGATAGTAGAGAAACATGGGCAGTGTAGAGCAGTAGGGTAGATTCAGAGTACCCACTGAGTTCACATTAGCTGTGTGGCCTTGCAAAAGTCCATTAACTGCTGTGAGGCAGTTCCCTTACATGTCAAATGACAATTGTTATATCTGATTTGGTTCCTAACAAGCTCATGGTGGGGATCATGTGACATAATGCGAAAGCATTTGGTAAGCCAAATAAAGTACCACATATCTTTTTTTTAAACATCTTTATTGGAGTATAATTGCTTTACAATGGTGTGTTAGTTTCTGCTGTATAACAAAGTGAATCAGCTATACATACACATATACCTCCATATCTCCTCCCTCTTGTGTCTCCCTCCCACCCTCCCTATCCCACCACTCTAGGTGGTCACAAAGCACCAAGCTGATCTCCCTGTGCTATGCAGCTGCTTCCCACTAGTTATCTATTCTATGTTTGGTAGTGTATATATGTCCATGCCACTCTCTCACTTTGTCCCAGCTTGCCCTTCCCCTTCCCCATGTCCTCAAGTCCATTCTCTACATCTGCATCTTTATACCTGTTCTGCCCCTAGGTTCTTCAGAACCATTTTTTTTTAGATTCCATATATATGTGTTAGCATATGGTATTTGTTTTTCTCTTTCTGACTTACTTCACTCTGTATGACAGTACCATATATCTTTAAGCCCTTTAAAAATTACTTTTATCAGAGAAGATATACATAGAACACCTACTGTGTATAAGGTACTGTTAGATTACAGGTTTAAAATAAAACTCAGTTAATACCCTCAAGTTCCCCCAAACTGTCCAACATACATCTACTAAGCACCCATAGGTGCTTGGGAAACAGATATGAGAAAGACCTAGTCTCTGTCTTCGGGGAGTTCCCAGTAGAGCAGAGGAGACGGACTCACGAACAGACAACTTCAGTACTATGCAGTAAGTGCATGGAACAGTAGAGGTGAGTGTAGAGAGCTCTGGAAGTACATAGGAGTTACTAACCTATCCAGGCTACACAGGGAAGGGATAGGAGTAGTGTTGGGAGCTTATAAAGCAATAAGAAGGTAAGAAAAGAACCATCTGGCATAGATAAATATATAACAGTGCCCCCCCAAACAGCCTTCTTACTTTATACTTGAGGAGCAAACTAAGGAGTAGAGTCTGTAGAAAACAATGGAGTGACGAATTCTTTCCTCCTTCGTCTCCATATGTTGTGGTTAACCCACCACATATGCTCCCTAGAGGTTGCAGTCCACATCTACAGTCTGAAACCTAAGCATCTCCATGCATAATGGGGCCTCAAGAAATGTCATGGAACACTGACTCTCATTGACAGAACAATATCCTCCTAAGTCGCTTCATGATCTGCTATAGCATATCCTCTGGGGGTTTCAGGAGATTGGACCTCTAATCACTGGTTGGGGCATGTGTATCAGCTTTTTCAGAAAAGAGTATTTGGCTGAAGAGCCTCACATATCCTATCATAAAAGTTACAATTCTCTATCCTATGTTGCTGTCTTAACATACCTTAAACTAAAACTGTATTCATAAAGGGTTTATATACATTTTTAAAACAACAAAATATTCTTTAAATATAAGGCAATCTTTTAGTTTTTTTCACGTGCTGTTTTCATCAACCTTATCAGTTCCCTGAACCTGCTGGTTGTGCTGTGGAGAGAGGGTATATAGGGCCTGTGGAATCTAATCCTTGTCTTTCTGTGTCTGACTTATTACACTTAGAATGGTAATCTATAGGTCCATCCATGTTGCTGCAAATGGCATTATTTCATTCTTTTTTATGAGAAAGACAAATGTCATATATTGCTTATATGTGGAATGTAAAAAACTGATACAAAGGAACTTATTTCCAAAACAGAAACAGACTCACAGACAGAAAACAAACTTATGGTTACCAAAGGGGAAAGGTGGGGAGGGATAAATTAGGAGAATGGGATTAACAGATACACACTACTATATATAAAATAGATAAACAACAAAGACCTACTGTATAGTACAGGAAACTATATTCAATATCTTGTAATAACCTATAATGGAAAAGAATCTGAAAAAGAAGTATATATACAGATATATATATATATATATTTAAATCGCTTTGCTGTACACCTGAAACTAACACAACATTGTAAATCAACTATACTTCAATAAAAATAAAAATTAAAAAAAGAATCTAATCCTTGAAACAGACTTCAGGGTTAGATGTTGAGTCTCAGTGACAAAGCCTTATATGTCACCACTTTCTTGTGTAGAGATATTTGCTGCCCAAGGCTGTTGCCTCCTAAAACTTAGCCTAATTAGAGGCTGATTGGATTTGGCCACTAGAAAGCCTGCTGCACTTTTGATGCACAGTTTCCTGTGCTCCAGAGAGCTCTGCTGTTCAGAGGCTCATAAAACACACTCCTGGACAGCTTCTCAGGCCCAGGTTTCTGCTCCTTGGCTGGCTCTGTGCTTTATTACCTCCTGAGGTACTTACCCACTTGCCTGTTCTCAAGTTACTTCCCCAGGCCCACAGTTTGACAGTGCCTTCCTAGTGGACACAGCCAGCCTCCCTGTTGCCCCAAACTAGCTGGAGGACTTGCAAAAGCCAGAAGCAACCACTTGCATGGGCCTGGCCTTGAAAATGGAACACCTCACCTTTCTCACACCAATTAGTGAAGTTATTATTCTCCCTACTGAACAGATAAGAAAGCAAGTTTCAGAGAGGTGAAGTGACTTGCCCAAGTTCAAACTTTTATGAAATGGCAGACCCAGGATTTGAACTCATGCCTAACACACAGTAGAGTCTCAGCTCATGCATATTGTTTATGGAATGAATAAATGAATGAACAGTCTTTTAGAGAGCTATATCCAGGAGCAACTTTTGGGCCTGTTGGTATGTGTTTCTGACATTTTATAACTGAATTTTTCAAACATACAGAACAATTGAAAGAATTTTACATTGAACATTCAAATACCCATCATTTAGATTCTATTATTAATGTTATAGTTATATTTATTTGATCACATATCTGTTCGTTTATTGATTCCCTATTTGCATCCATCAATCCCTGTTATTTTCTGATGCACTTCAAAGTAAACTGAAGACATCAGTACAGGTCTCTATAAACATTTCAGCATGCATATCATTTATCCTTGTTCATAGTTTTCTTTTTTTTGAATTTTATTTTTTTTATACAGCAGGTACTTATTAGTTATCCATTTTATACATATTAGTGTATATATGTCAATTCCAATCTCCCAATTCATCACACCACCACCCCCCTCCCCCACCACTTACCCCCCTTGGTGTCCATACGTTTGTTCTCTACATCTATGTCTCTATTTCTGCCCTGCAAACCGGTTTATCGATACCATTTTTCTAGGTTCCACATATATGCGTTAATATACGATATTTCTTTTTCTGACTTACTTCACTCTGTATGACAGTCTCTAGATCCATCCACGTCTATACAAATGACCCAATTTTGTTCCTTTTTATGGCTGAATAATATTCCATTGTATATATGTACCACATCTTCTTTATTCATTCATCTCTCGATGGACATTTAGGTTGGTTCCATGATCTGGCTATTGTAAATAGTGCTGCAATGAACATTGGGGTGCGTGTGTCTTTTTGAATTACGGTTTTCTCTAGGTATATGCCCAGTAGTGGAATTGCTGGGTCATATGGTAATTCTATTTTTAGTTTTCTTAGGAACCTCAATACTGTTCTCCATAGTGGCTGTATCAATTTACATTCCCACCAACAGTGCAAGAGGGTTCCCTTTTCTCCACACCCTCTCCAGCATTTTCTTTTTGTAGATTTTCTGGTGATGCCCATTCTAACTGGTGTGAGGTGATACCTCATTGTAGTTTTGATTTGCATTTCTCTAATAATAAGTGATGTTGAGCAGGTTTTCATGTGCCTCTTGGCCATCTGTATGTCTTCCTGGGAGAAATGTCTGTTTAGATCTTCTGCCCATTTTTGGATTGGGTTGTTTGTTTTTTTAATATTGAGCTGTGTGAGCTGTTTATATATTTTGGAGATTAATCCTTTGTCCATTGATTCGTTTGCTAATATTTTCTCCCATTCTGAGGGTTGTCTTTTCATCTTGTTTGTAGTTTCCTTTGCTTTGCAAAAGCTTTGAAGTTTCATTAGGTCCCATTTGTTTATTTTTGTTTTTATTTCTATTTCCCTAGGAGGTGGATCAAAAAGGATCTTGCTGGGATGTATGTCCATAGAGTGTTCTGCCTATGTTTTCCTCTAAGAGTCGTACAGCGTCTGGCCTTATATTTATGTCCTTAGTCTATTTTGGGTTTATTTTTGTGTATGGTGTTAGGGAGTGTTCTCATTTCATCCTTTTACATGTAGCTGTCCAGTTTTCCCAGCACCACTTATTGAAGAGACTGTCTTTTCTCCATTGTATATCGTTGCCTCCTTTGTCATAGATTAGTTGACCATAGGTGCGTGGGTTTATCTCTGGGCTTTCTGTCCTGTTCCATTGATCTATGTTTCTGTTTTTGTGCCAGTACCATATTGTCTTGATTACTGTAGCTTTGTAGTATAGTCTAAAGTCAGGGAGTCTGATTCCTCCAGCTCTATTTCTTTCCCTTAAGACTGCTTTGGCTATTCAGGGTCTTTTGTGTCTCCATACAAATTTTAAGATTTTTTGTTCTAGTTCTGTAAAAAATGCCATTGGTAATTTGATAGGAACTGCATTGAATCTGTAGATTGCTTTGGGTAGTAGAGTCATTTTCACAATGTTGATTCTTCCAATCCAAGAACATAGTGTATTTCTCCATCTGTTTGTATCATCTTTAATTTCTTTCATCAGTGTCTTATAGTTTTCTGCATACAGGTTTTTTGTCTCCCTAAGTAGGTTTACTCCCAGGCATTTTATTCTTTTTGTTGCAATGGTAAATGGGAGTGTTTCCTTAATTTCTCTTTCAGATTTTTCATCATTAGTGTATAGGAATGCAAGAGATTTCTGTGCATTAATTTTGCATCCTACAACTTTACCAAATTCACTGATTAGCTCTAGTAGTTTTCCGGTGGCATTTTTAGGATTCTCTATGTATAGTATCATGTCATCTGCAGACAGTGACAGATTTACTTCATCTTTTCCAATTTGGATTCTTTTATTTCTTTTTCTTCGCTGATTGCCGTGGCTAGGACTTCCAAAGCTATGTTGAATAATAGTGGTGACAGTGGACATCTTTGTCTTGTTTCTGATCTTAGAGGAAATGTTTTCAGTTTTTCACCATTGAGAATGATGTTTGCAGTGGGTTTGTCGTATATGGCCTTTAATGTGTTGAGGTATGTTCCCTCTATGCCCACTTTCTGGAGAGTTTTTATCATAAATGGGTGTTGAATTTTGTCAAAAGCTTTTTCTGCATCTCTTGAGATGATCATATGGTTTTTCCTCTTAAGTTTGTTAATATGGTGTATCACATTGATTGATTTGCATATATTGAAGAATCCTTGCATCCCTGGGATAAATCCCACTTGATCGTGGTGTATGATCCTTTTACTGCATTGTTGGATTCTGTTTGCTAGTATTTTGTTGAGGATTTTTGCATCTATATTCATCAGTGATATTGGTCTCTAATTTTCTGTTTTTGTAGTATCTTTGTCTGGTTTGGTATCAGGGTGATGGTGGCCTCATAGAATGAGTTTGGGAGTGTTCCTTCCTCTGCAATTTTTTGCAAGATTTTGAGCAGCATCGGTTTTAGCTCTTCTCTAAATGTTTGATAGAATTCTCCTGTGAAGCCATCTAGTTCTGGACTTTTGTTTGTTGGAAGATTTTTAATCACAGTTTGAATTTCATTACTTGTGATTGGTCTGTTCATATTTTCTATTTCTTCCTGGTTCAGTCTTGGAAGGTTATACCTTTCTAAGAATTTGTCCATTTCTTCCAGGTTGTCCATTTTATTGGCATAGGGTTGCTTGTAGTAGTATCTTAGGATGCTTTGTATTTCTGTGGTGTCTGTTGTAACTTCGCCTTTTTCATTTCTAAATTTATTGATTTGAGTCCTCTCCCTCTTTTTCTTGATGAGTCTGGCTAAAGGTTCATCCATTTTGTTTATCTCCTCAAAGAACCAGCTTTCAGTTTTATTGATCTTTGCTATTATTTTCTGTTTCTATTACATTTATTTCTTCTCTGATCTTTATGATTTCTTTCCTTCTACTAACTTTGGGTTTTGTTTGTTCTTCTTTCTGTAGGTCCTTTAGGTGTAAGGTTAGATTATTTATTTGAGATTTTTCTTGTTTCTTGAGGTAGGCTCGTATTGCTATAAACTTCCCTCTTAGCACTGCTTTTGCTAGATCCCAGAGGTTTTGGATCATCATATTTTCATTGTCATTTGTCTCTAGTTATTTTTTGATTTACTCTTTGATTTCTTCAGTGATCTCTTGGTTATTTACTAACATATTGTTTAGCCTCCATGTATCTGTGGGTTTTTTTCCCTGTAATTGATTTCTAATCTCATAGCATTGTGGTCAGAAAAGATGCTTGATATGATTTCAATTTTCTTAAAATTACTGAGGCTTGATTTGTGACCAATGATGTGATCTATCCTGGAGAATGTTCCATGTGCAGTTGAGAAGAAAGTGTAATCTGCTGTTTTTGGATGGAATGTCCTATAAATATCAATTAAATCTCTCTGGTCTGTTGTGTCATTTAAAGCTTGTGTTTCCTTATTAATTTTCTGTTTGGATGATCTGTCCATTGGTGTAAGTGAGGTGTTAAAGTCCACCACTATCACTGTGTTACTGTCAATTTCCTCTTTTATAGCTGTTAGCAGTTGCCTTATGTATTGAGGTGCTCCTATGTTGGGTGCATAAATATTTATATTTGGTATATATTCTGCTTGGATTGGTCCCTTGATCATTATGTAGTCCTTCTTTGTCTCTTGTAATAGTCTTTATTTTAAAGTCTATTTTATCTGGTATGAGTATTGCTACTCCAGCTTTCTTTTGATTTCCATTTGCATGGAATGTCTTTTTCCATCCCCTGACTTTCAGTCTAGGTCTGAAGTGTGTCTCTTGTAGACAGCATATATATGGATCTTGTTTTTGTATCCATTCAACAAGCCTGTGTCTTTTGGTTGGAGCATTTAATCCATTCACGTTTAAGGTAATTATCGATATGTATGGTCCTGTTACCATTTTCTTAATTGTTATGGGTTTGTTTTTGTAGGTCCTTTTCTTCTCTTGTGTTTCCACTTAGAGAAGTTCCTTTACCATTTGTTATAGAGCTGGTTTGGTGGTGCTGAATTCTCTTAGCTTTTGCTTGTCTGTAAAGGTTTTAATTTCTCCATGAAATCTGAATGAGATCCTTGCTGGGTAGTGTAATCTTGGTTGTAGGTTCTTCCCTTTCATCACTTTAAATATATCATGCTACTCCCTTCTGGCTTGTAGAGTTTCTGCTGAGAAATCAGCTCTTAACCTTATGGAAGTTCTCTTGTATGTTATTTGTCGTTTTTCTCTTGTTGCTTTCAATAATTTTTCTTTGTCTTTAATTTTTGTCAATTTGATTACTATATGTCTCGGCATGTTACTCCTTGGTTTTATTCTGCCTGGGACTGTCTGCACTTCCTGAACTTGGGTAGCTATTTCCTTTCTCATGATAGGGAAGTTTTCGACTATAATCTCTTCAAATATTTTCTTGTGTCCTTTCTCTCTCTCTGCTCCTTCTGGGACCCCTATAATGCAAATGTTGTTGCGTTCGATGTTGTCCCAGAGGTCTCTTAGGCTGTCTTCATTTTTTTTCATTCTTTTTTCTTTATTCTTATCCACGGCAGTGAATTCCACCATTCTGTCTTCCAGGTCACTTATCTGTTCTTCTGCCTCAGTTATTCTGCTATTGATTCCTTCTAGTCTATTTTTCATTTCAGTTATAGTATTGTTCATCTCTGTTTGTGTGTTCTTTAATTCTTCTAGGTGTTTGTTCTTTAATTCTTCCAGGTCTTTGTTAAACATTTTTTGCATCTTCTCGATCTTTGCCTCTGTTCTTTTTCCGAGGTCCTGCATCATCTTCACTATCATTATTCTGAATTCTTTCTCTGGAAGCCTTCCTATCTCCACTTCATTTAGTTGTTTTTCTGGGGTTATATCTTGTTCCTTCATCTGGTACATAGCCCTCTGCCTTTTCATGTTTTCTGTCTTTCTGTGAATGTGGTTTTTGTTCCACAGGCTGCAGAACTGTAGTTCTTCTTGCTTCTGCTGTCTGCCCTCTGGTGGATGAGGCTATGTAATAGGCTTGTGCATGTTTCCTGATGGGTGGGACTGGTGGTGGGTAGAGCTGGGTGTTGCTCTGGTGGGCAGAGCTCAGTAAAACTTTAATCTGTTTGTCTGCTGATGGGTGTGCCTGGGTTACCTCGCTGTTGGTTTTTTGGCCTGAGGTTACCCAACACTGGAGCCTACCCGGCTCTTTGGTGGGGTTAATGGCGGACTCTGGGAGGGCTCATGCTAAGGAGTATTTCCCAGAATTTCTGCTGCCAGTGTGCTTGTCCTCACGGTGAGCCACAGCCACCCCCGCCTCTGCAGGAGACCCTCCTACACTAGCAGGTAGGTCTGGTTCAGTCTCCTATGGGGTCACTGCTCCTTCCCCTGGGTCCCAATGCACACACTACTTTGTGTGTGGCCTCCAAGAGTGGAGTCTCTGTTTCCCCCAGTCCTGTCAAAGTCCTGCAATCAAATCCCGTTAGCCTTCAAAGTCTGATTCTCTAGGAATTCCTCTTCTTTTTGCTGGACCCCCAGGTTGGGAAGCCTGATGTGGGGCTCAGAACCTTCACTCCAGTGGGTGGACTTCTGTGGTATAAGTGTTCTCCAGTTTGTGAGTCACCCACCCAGCAGTTATGGGATTTGATTTTATTGTGATTGTGCCCCTCCTACCGTCTCATTGTGGCTTCTCCTTTGTCTTTGGATGTGGGGTATCTTTTTTGGTGAGTTCCAGTGTCTTCCTGTTGATGACTGTTCAGCAGTTAGTTGTGATTCCAGTGCTCTCCCAAGAGGGAGTTAGCGCACGTCCTTCTACTCTGCCATCTTGAACCAATCTCCTCCTTTTTTCTTTTGAGGTAACATTTACATACAATGAGATATACAATTCTCCAGTGTACCATTGGGTGAGTTTTGACACACTTTGCACCTGTGTATCCCAAACCCCTATCAATATATAGAACGTTATCATCAACACAGAAATTTTCTTCACATATGTTGCTTTTAACTGTGCTGTACAGCTTCCTTAACTGAACCAGCAACTCCACTGAAAGGTAGACATCAATGATTCTAACTGGGAGGATGTGTTGAGATTGCTTTTTCTTCATTGACTGATGCTCTGGGAGTGAACCAGGTGGCACTTAACAGGATTTGGTCCTCAGGTCCCTTTACTTTGATAAATTTCACCTGGAAGCACTTCTTCTCCTTTCAAGCAAACATTTGTGAAAGTTTGCCAGTTGGTTATGGCTATTAACTTTATCAGTTTAAACTGAAGTGAAACAATGAATAATTTGTTTTATTTTACTGTAATTTAATGTCAGTAATGTATAAGGGCCTGCTCTTTTCAGCAGGGACTCTTTCATCTGTGTTTTTTTTAAAGTAAAAGTAATGCTGCTAAAGATAAAACGTTCCCAGTTTGGACGTCAAAGTGAACTCTAGTCAGTTCCTTGAAACTCAGATCAGGGCTAAGGGTTGAAATATACATAGGACACCCAAAGGAGTGTGTGTGCCTGAGTAGGATCTAAATGAGAAACCTGAAGGTCCTTTGCCCTATTTGAAAGAGGCCTATTGGAACAGATAAGCAGGGTTACCTCCTTGAAACCCAGGCTTCGAGTAATTTGGTATGTAGTAAGAGTCAGGCTATTCTATGATCTGGGGATTGTGAAAGGCATTTAGGCTGAACTGGCAGAGATATTGATGGGCCTACCAAACATGCCTGTGGCTTTGGTCCTTTTGGTTAATAGTACTGTTGCTGGTGGGCAATGGGATCATCACCTCTAGGACTTCTGATCCAGGAATTTTCACAATTTAGAGTTTATCAGAATCACCCTGAGGGATTGAAACACAAATGGCTGGGGCCCACCCTCAGAGTTCATGATTCAGTACACCTACAGTGGGTTCGGAATATTGGCATTTTTAACAAGCTCCCAGGAGACCCTGGTGCTGCTGGTTCAGGGACCACACTTTGAGGACCTCTGCTTGAATGAATGAATGAATAGGATCTCTTGTACAAGACTGCATTATTCCCCTCTGTAACCTTATGCTATTGTTTATAGTTGGACACAATAAATAGGAACAGGCACACCCTACACTACACTACCGTATAGGGTGTGCTTGTTCCTACTAAGTTTTAGAATTGGCAGGGGATACTGGAGAAGACATACACATTACTTCTTTCTCCAACCTCCACAGCAGGGATTTCAGTTTGTACTGGGCTTATTATGACCCTGGCTTCTTCACACTCCTAACTGATCTTGCTGCAGACAAGGAAAGAACCCAGGCCTTAAACCACATGGCACAGTTTTCACTCCCTCCTGTGTTGGGACCCTTAGAAAGAGATAATATGTGGCTACGGAGACCATACGTACCAGATTTCATAGGACAGCTCTGATTTCACATATTATATCCTTTTGTCCCCATAAATATAATTGGCAGACCATGTCCTGCTCTGGGTTCAAAAAATATTGTTCCCATATGCATGGCTTAGGTGCCCTGGGGAGCCAAAAGCAAGTCTTCCCCTTCTTTCTTGAGATTATGGCGGCCCGGGCATAAAGCTTGGCTCATAGAAAGGGCTAAAGAATTGGGGTAAATCTAAACATCTGAGATCAGCAACAAGCTGCTTGTTGCTCTTTTTTTGACAAGCGTCTCTCAGTGATCCCTGTTACAGATCCTTGAATGTTATGAATATGAGATTCTGAGTGCTGAGAGGGACTGAATTGGACCTCTGGCTGCCTCTCTCTCCTCCTTCCCCCGCCCTCTGGAAGGACCACACAGAAATAGCCCAGACAGAAGAGCCACTCCAAAGAAGGAAATTCCACATCCTTCATTGACCAACCACTCAGTCTAATATTTACCTACTTTCTCTGGCAGGAAGTTCTTCCTTCTTGCTAACATCAGTCCCTCTCATTGTGATTTCAGTTTCTCTTCCCTTGTTCTGCTTACAATCAAAATTGAGAACAGCTGGTCCTCACCCTGTACATTCTTTATGGCTTAAAAGTCATTAAACCATCCTTTCTGGGCCCAGGTTTAACCATCCTTGGAGCTCCTTTATCCTTCCTGCATGTGTCTGACTTGCCAACCGTTTAATCATCTTTGCCATGGGGAAGCAGCTTAGGCAGTTTGGACCAACAGTGCAGCAAAGCCTAAAGCTTTATGACTTGTGCTAATGGCCATGCTAAATGTTTAGTAGAGACTATTTTCGAGCACACAATTGTGAACAATTTAAAGTGGACTGTACATGGAACCCATTTCCTCTCCCAGCTCCCCCAACAGGGCCTCCCCTTAGCAGCTGAAATGAGTTAGTGGCAATCAGCACAGAGTAGGAATCCTGTGGTTTCTGCCCTTCCCTCCTGCTGGTTCTATGGCAGCTAGTCTCTTAAAATAAGCTTTCTCCTTAGTATGGCCAGTAAATGTGACTTTGGAATCAGTTGGGCAAAGGGTCTAGGAATCACATTAGCCAAAGAGCAGGAGGTGCTAGTGCCGAAGCTCCATGTGAGGTTTAGGAGAGGCTGGGGGGACAGAGGTGAACAGGGATCTGTGAGAGAGATTGGATCTGGAATGTTTGCTATCTACCGGATGATTGCACCTCAGAGTTGGGCATGCCTTTTTTTGCAAGTTTGTGGAGGACTTGTCTGGCCTCTGTTTGTGTACTTGGCCTTTGTCCACTGCACCAACTCTGTGAAAGTGATGCCAGATCTGTGGCAGAATCCCAGCCTCAGGGCCAGTTTGGTTCTTAAAGAGAGGAGGGTAACTTGCCACATGAAACGACTCTCTTTGTCAGGGGGGTTACATGCCTTCGGTGGGATGCATTACTGAGCTGTTCATGTGCTGTTTTAGGTCACGCTGTAGGGTGGGTTCAGGGCCTCTGCTGATCAGAATGAAATAGATCTAGCTGATGGCGCTGCACAGGAAAAGCATAGGGCCAACTGATACTTGTCCTGTTCTCATCCTCTCACTCTTGGCCCCTCCTTTTTAATAAAACCTTAAAAGCTCTCCTTTTCATAAATGCTAGCCAGGCAGTTTGTCTCAGCAAAGCTATAGGAGCAGTTAATATACCCAGCCATAAAGAAGGAAGAGAAAGTGACAGAGAAAAAAAAAAAAGAAGTTGGCATTTGTATGAGGGTGTCATTGAAGGCTTCATCACAGATACACTAAAGACTTAGGAACAGAAATTGTCTTGGGGTGGGGGTGGAGAGAACAGCTTGATTGAAGCATTAGCTGCCTTGGCACTGAGCCAAGGCAAATTGCCAGAGAACCATTAAACTCTTTGTAATTCCATATAATTCACAGCAGCCACAGGTAATCTGAATCAGACCTGACAAAACTTCCCTATCACTTATTATCCATTAGTGCTGAATGCATACTACAGATATTTAAACTTTTTAAAACTCATATCATGACGGCCATATTTTCTAAAACCCAAATCAGGAATCCTGGCTTCACAAAGGATTTTTTTCAGACTTGTGAATATGTTTATATGAAAAACCTCACAAAAGTATAAACACTAAATCATACTTAGTTAAACACTGAACAAATGGCCTTTAAGGAGGGAACTATAGTCACATGAAATTGGGTCAGGGCTAACTTACATTCAAACATTGGTGAGGGTCCCATACACACACCTTTTTAGGGGTCTGAGGGAATTGGTTAACTAAGCAGTAAATCAAATTAGAATTTGGTTTATGCCCATCGTCTGGATTTGCTCTTAAAATTTCCAGGGATGGTAGACTGAAAGAGCCTGTTGTAATTTCTGTACACAGGAAGGTGGAGTAGATGTTACTTTGAATTCCCAGATGCTGGGAGCAGTTAAATCTCTCAGTGTTCACGTCTGTTTGTGAGGGCTTGTGTGTGTTTTAAATTAACTTCCTAAGGCTGGAAATGTTACAAACTAAGCAGAATCATATATGGATACAAGGTATTGTTGCCATGCACCTAAATTTACTTAAAAGTTTCATTCCTCCCACCAAATTAAGAGTCTAGCATTCACCTCTGGGTACTCACCAAGAAGAGGAGATGGTACTGATGAAGCTATTGCAGGACAGGAATAAAGATGTAGACATAGAGAATGGACTTGAGGACATGGGGTGGGAGGGGGAAGCTGGGGCGAAGTGAGAGTAGCATCTACATATATACACTACCGAATGTAAAACAGTTAGCTAGTGGGAAGCAGTAGCATAGCACAGGGAGATCAGCTCGGTGCTTTGTGACCACCTAGAGGGGTGGGATAGGAAGGGTGGGAGGGAGGCTCAAGAGGGAGGGGATATGGGGACATATGTATGCATATGGCTGATTCACTTTGGTGTACAACAGAAACTAACACAGTATTGTGAAGCAATTATACTCCAATAAAGATCTATTTAAAAAAGAAAAAGAGGAGATGTTTAGCTCAAAGGATAATAATTCTGAGCCAATAATAACAATGCTTTTTAAAAGGCTTGGAAACCTAAAGTGCCTCTTTAACCAGAACTCTGCGTTTCTAGTTAAGGATCATGACTAGCAATATACCCATGGAGAACAAAACTGCTTTGTCACAAAACCTTGCAGAAGAAAATATCTGAAGCCTAACAGATTCTCTATCTTGGGCAAGTCACGTAACATCCCTGAACCTCAGCTACATGATCGGAAAAGTGAAAATAATGTTATTTGTCCAGAATCAGGCAAATGAGTGGGGTGATATCCTGAGGTCCCTTCTAATTCTAATTTCAACAGTTATTGAGCAAATACTATGTACTCAATACAGACGTTTGTTTTCCTAGGTCCAGTGATAGAACTGTAAAAAGACATTGTCTGACTATCTCTCCCACTATAATGCAAGTATCCTGACAGAAAGTAAACACATATAGGAATAAATAAAATAATGCAAAATGATAAATTCTGTGAAGAAAATAAAACAAGGTAACGTGATGGAGAATGATGGGGATTGGGGTGGGGGAAACAAAGAAGGAATCTACTTGATATTGGTGGTCAGGAAAGGCCTCTCTGAGGAGGTGGCATTTGAGCTGATAACTGAATGATGAAAGGAGCTACATAAAGATCTAAGAAAGAATGTTCTCAACCGAGAGAACAGCAAATGCAAAGGTCCTGAGGTGAGGATTGGCTTGACCTCTCTGAAGAACAGAAATTTTGGTATGACTGCAGTACATGTAGGAAACGAGACCAGAAAGGCAGACATAGCCAGATTGTGTAGGGCTTCTAATCTGCTGCTATTTACACTGTAAGAATCATTCCTTGGTCTCTCTGATTCAATTAGTAAACATAAGTGCCAGATGTTAATGATAGGGCTGCTTGATATTTACCCATAAGAAACCCAGGAAGAGGCACTGGTGGAGGGGGGTGGATGTGGGGGTTAAAACAGAGAATGAAAGCTCAAATTCTTGGGGGAGAGAGAGGTGGGGATGGAAGAGTGAGTGTGTACAGAAGGGAAATGGTTAGGGAGGGCTGGAGAAAGCTTGGAGGGAGGAGGAAAAGCACCAGAGCGACCTTGGCTATGAGAAACACCCTCAGTGCCTAGGTTTGTGGAGTCCACTGTCAGAAGGGTCAACCATTATAGGGGAAGGGGCAGGGCTCTGCCTTTGTGTTTAAAATCTTAAGTGGGGGAGTGAGTAGGGCAGGAGGCAAAAGTTTGGTTATTTCTTTTCATTGAGCCTTAACCTGAAAAGCAAACCTGCTAATCAGGAGAAAGGCTTCTGTACTGCTTTACCCTTGTTGATTCCTCAGACCTTGAACTCAAATGCCCATTATTTCCTCCTTATTTTCTTCCCCAACAAATCCTGGCATTGCAAAGGGAAATGCGCTCTGATGTAAGAGTCCCTATCCAACACTAACACACGAACAATTGAGTACATTTTCTCTCCCTTTAGGTTTTTTCATTTGTGGAAACTCAGTTTTGTTTTCTGTTATTGACGCATCTCACTGAGCGGAAAAGAGATGGTATGTCACTTCTCAGCCACCACGTGAACAGGACAGTAGCTTGGAACACAAGAGTATGGGTGGCTTACTTGTTCCCAGATTTGCAGCACTGTGTGAAAACAGTGGCAAGTGTGCCGGTTTAATTTAAAATTGGATCTGTCCTAGGGTCAGTAAGGAATGGTACTGTTATTCCCTTTGCAACATGTATATATACCTTGGTAGGTTATTTCTGTGGGAGTTGTTTGCTTTGGTAGCAGTTATGCAGAAGGATGAGAGGAAATTAAATGCCTCTTTTCCCCCCTCTTTATCTAATACTGTTCCAAGGGCTAAGTGAAGACCAAAGATTCAAATCACTGCTGGGGGAAGGGGACCTGGGCAGAGGCAAACAATGTTCTGGGAGCAGAATGCAGGGGCCCAGCTGTGGGGAATAGGAAGCAAGCCCCCCATTGCCCCCCACCCTGCTGCAACCCCTTGGTCCACATCTGGTAGAGGGCACACGGGTGCCTAGGAAGCTGGACAAGTGGGTTCCAGGCGGTAGAGCTGGCCTAGTGGTTTCCAGAGGCAGCCTTTTGTCCCTTCCCTGAAGGATGTTAGTCCTTTGGTCTTTTTCTAGTCAGAAATGACTAATGTGGGGTATGTGCACTCTTTAGAAACTATCTTTAGCTTTTTGCATAATGGGTTATAAATAAATGGCTTCAGGGAACCAGAAATGAGTTATTGAGTGAACTTGGCTATGGGATGGTTCAGATTCTAGATAGTTAATCACATTCTCTTGGGCTGGAAGGCTGTATCTAACACATTCACATTCAGCTGGAAAGTTAAAAAGACACTTTTGATCAACTTGAAGAATAGTTTTAACATCAAAAATAGGTTGGTACTAGAGAAAGAAAGATTATATTAATCCAAGAAGAATAATTTCCATCTCTGTGTAGTAATCTGGTGATAAAAGTAACACCCGCTTTTATTTTTAATTTGGGCATTTCTTACAAACATTCATGCACAGTTCATAAATGCCAATATGTTAATGTGTCCTATTTACAGTGTTTTTATATTAGGTGGTATATAAAAGACTGTTTTGTCTTTTCAGCCCCCTGGGCTCAGCAGCTAGATCTGCATACTGTACTCTCTTAATGCTGGGTGGCATCATGGACTTTCTGGTTTGTTTTAGACTTACGTTTTAACCCTATACAAGGGAGCTTATATCATGGTTGTATACAGTGAACTCTTGCTGGTAACCACTTCTAGAAGTCAGGAGCAAAGTCCTTAACATGCTACCATATCCTTTTGTTAAAGTTTCTTCAACCCCGGTCCTCCCTGAACTCTCTCTACCACATCAGCTTTGCAAGGTTCTTTGCTCACTTGTACCACTGAAATTCATAGCTTATTAGACAGCTAAGAAGCATAGGTAATCCAGTAGGAAGCAGTAAAGATACCTGAATAAGAGATTGTTGCCTCTGTGACAATGGCCTGACCTAAAGTTCTGCTTCTCAGAGTGGGTAGCAGGAACCCTAGGGACCATGACAAAGAGAAGTATCTGGGAGAGACAGGAGGAACAGAAGTGGATGGCTCCAAGATTAGATGAGGGATTGATTCCAGTTTTATGATATGTCAAGATAGAAACTGGCTGGTGATTTAAAAAAACACTTTTCATCTTTACCAGTTGGCAGGTAAGGAAAACAAAATGTTTGTCTTCATTTTTATTTCCTACATAAATCATCCACCTTATTGGAAGGGTGGGTGTGGGAAGAAGAGCAGATGAATACTGTCGCAAAGCCCAGTGGAACAGTGGGCAAATTCACAAATTATAGGCCTATTGTAAAGACTTACCCTTTAAGTGAGATGTTTTTGCCTTGATTAAAGCTATGAGTATGTGAAAATAGTGCCCAATCCTTGGGCCCTACCTCAGAAATATAATCTGTATAGTGTAGAGTTCTTAATTTTTAAAATTCTTTCTTAAATTAAGGAATGTTTTATATATATATATTTTTATACATATATATAAAAAACACATATCTCAGTGAATTTTTTTTTTTTTGCGGTATGCGGGCCTCTCACTGCTGTGGCCCCTCCCGTTGCGGAGCACAGGCTCCGGATGCGCAGGCCCAGCGGCCATGGCTCACGGGCCCAGCCGCTCCGCGGCATGTGGGATCCTCCCTGACCGGGGCACGAACCCGTGTCCCCTGCATTGGCAGGCGGACTCTCAACCACTGCACCACCAGGGAAGCCATCAGTGAATTTTTAGATGTGTATATTTCCATGTAATCAGTTCCCAGATTAACATGTAAAACATTTCCAGCACCCCTGAAAGTTATGCTCATGTGCCTTCACAGTCAGTACACCCTTTCAAGGTAACTACTAGTCTGAGTTTTATCACCATAGATGAGTTTTGTCTGTTCTTGTCCTTTAAATAAAATGGAATCATACAGTATGTATTGTTTTAGTCTGGTCTCTTTCACTCAGTGTAATATTTTGATAGGCATCCATTTCGTTGCATGTATCAGTAGTTTGTTCTTTCTTTATTTTTATGAAGTGTGCTACTTTGTGTGTAGGTATGTCTTGATGGATTATTCCTAGTTTTTGTCTATTGTGAATAAAGCTGCTATTAATAATCAAGTCCTTTTTTTGGTGGACACATATGCTACTTTCTCTTGGGGATACTTAGGTGTGGAATTTCTAGGTGCTAGATTAGGTACACAGATTTCCAAAGTGGTTGTACAATTTTACACTCCCACCAGAAATGTGGAGTTCATATTGCTGTACATACCTTTTTAGTGAAGTTCCTGTTCAAGTCTTTTGCCAATTGGTTGTGTTTTTCTAATTGATTTGTATTTCTTTTTATATTCTGAATGTAAGTCCTCTGTCAGATATACGTATTATGAATATGTTTCCAATCTGTGGCTTGGCTTTTCACTTTTTCAGTGACATTTTAAATGAACTTATTTTTTAATTTGATGAACTCCAATATAACACTATATCTTTTATGATTATTGCTTTTTGTATCCTTCCCATAAAACTTTGCCCACCTCAAGGTCATAAAAATATTCTCCTATGTTTTCTTCTGAAAGCTTTATGGTTTTAGCCCTCTCATTGAAGTCTATGATCTGGCCAAAAAATTTTTAGTAAAAATTTATATCAGTAAAAATGTTTTGAGCATGTTTCCCCAATATACATAATTTTGTTTATGGATGATACAATCTACCACCACCAATATTAAACACTAATAAAGCTTGGTTTTTAAAAAATTAGATAAATATAAACAGAACTTCCATTATCACCCTTTCCAGTAGATCATTTGTGCATAGCCTGGGATATATAAATCCACCCTGGAGACTACTGTTCTAAACCACCAAAGGCTAAATAACATTTTTGACAAACACTGATAACATTAATGTCAGCAAAAGACTTCAGTGTTAACAAATGGCTAGAGTTGACAAAGTGTGAAGAGGACCCCAATGAGCATATTTGCTGATAATGTAAGAAACTCTGAGTTTGCTCTTGCACAGTGGTGTTTGTTCTCCCTTGCCTGACTTACGGAGACAGCAAGACTGATCTGACTTGGTAGGAGCAAAGACAGACTTGCTTTTGGTCGCTGATGTAGGGTACAGTGCTCTTGACTCCCTATCCCTTTTCTCATTACCAAGTTCCTAGAGCTGAGCTTGGCTCTGGACTGACTTTTTGGCAAAGATACTTAGAATTTGACTTGGGGTAATCCCCGGGGAAATTTAATGATTTGGAGCTTAGAGAGCTTTCCTTGTGAGGATTAGTAAAATAGATGGTAATTAAGCAGCTGGGGAGGAAGGAGCTGTCTGTAAGGATAGGTCATACTGTGGGGCACAGCATAGCTCCCTTGGTCCAAGGTCAAGAGAGCCGATGGGCGTGATCCACAGAACTGAACATTCTGGGGCAGCCCCTTGTAGGATCCTTAGCTGGTAAGGTAAAGAATATCTTTTCCTTTGGTGTCCACCTCCTCAGTCTAGTTCCATATAGGACTTACTATTTAGAACCATGCCTACTTACATCTTTTTAATTGGGTGATGTTTTTGAATTCTCATTTATTTGAGAGAGGTTTTTGTTTTCCGTTTTTCCTTTTGGGAAGCTGGGGTAAGGTAGAGAAGATGAAATTAGGAACAGCAATTTCTTATTTTTCAAATCTAGACTACTTTGGAATTTGGGAGGGATTTTAAAGGGAGAAAGTTGCTAAAAGAAACAAGTTAGGGCAGGCAGTTTGTCTGCAACCCAGGATCAGACCGTTGAAAGTCATGGCAAAGAAAGAGATCACAGAGGTTTCAAAGCCTGTATCTCCCTTGTCCAGGTCACTCTGATTGATCTCTCCTAGCATGATCAGATTCTAAGGGCTACCAATGGGGTAAGAGAGGGCAGATCAGAAACAGCCCCCAACTTGTGGTCTGTTCAAGTCAAACTAAGTTTCAGAATAAGCACAGACTTTATTATTTGATGATCCTACTTCCTAATAGTTAAACTTCTCAAAGACAGATTATCTCCATCTCTAAATTTTCTCTCTATTGATTCCCCAGAAAAGGCCAAATTGCTGAATTGGTGTCTGGAGTGTTAATAAAAACTTGAAAATCTTTCAAAAAGTGATAAAAAGACATTCAGAGGATATACTTATTTTTAAAAAGCAATATAACTATTGTATTCTAGGTGGACCTTTTCCATTTATGTAGTAAAAAAAATCAATTCATACAATTAACTATGTTATTTGCCTTCTTAGACAATGGACACGCTGGTGGAGGTAAGAGAACAGGCGGGTACAGTGGTCCCTAGGTATCCGTGAGAGATTGGTTCTAGGACCCCCACGTGGATACCAAAATCCATGGAAGCTCAGGTACCTTACAGGTGGTCCCCCCATGCATGGGATTTTGCATCTGTGGATTCAGCCAACCAGATGAACCCGTGGAATGCCGGAACATCCTGCGGAACATGCGCCGTGGCATAATTTGGCCAGAAGCTCCTAGAACTGGCCAACAAAGTTTCAGTTAATGCCTAGTTTTTCCAATAAATTTCTTGTAGCAAGCAGAGGTATTCACAATCATGCCATTGACTTTTAATACTGCTCTTACACTATTGTAATAAGCATTCAATACTTGCTGGTTATTGTTGCAGATGGTATGTCTCCTGCTGATGCATTTTTCCCCCAAGGTAAACCTGGCTTAACTTTTCTTTCCTTCACTTTCTCATATTTCCTAGTTTAGTCAAGAGACCCAAGCAGGTATCTGCTAGTATCTTTTATTTAGTATAAAAGCTACTAGAAAGCCAGTAAGTACTGTTAGGTCCATTTTCCTTTGCCTTTACTCTCAAGCGGCCAATTTGTCACTTTGTTGACAGTTATTAGAGCACTTCATGCTTCATAGAAGATCCATCAAAAATTTCCAATTCATCAGCTCATTAGCACAAAATGGGGCTTCAGGAATCTCTTTCTCTGTGTCCCAACTGTGCTTTTATAAGTGTTCAAACCTTGATGGACCACTCTGAAACAATGGATAAAGACCACAGGGAAATGAGAGATGGATGTTGATTAGTTTCGAAGGAGTGAAACATAGGTGAAGGCAAAGCACAGTGGGATTATCTGTGTCAGCAGAATGGTAATGCATGACTTTGCTAACTGTACACAGGTCACTGAATGTCAGAGCTCCACAGGTCGTCAGAGACCATCTAGTCAGACCCCCATGTTTTACCAGTAAGGGTGAAAGAGGCCAAAAGAGGGGAAAGGGACTTGTCCAAGGTCAGTCAGCTCTTCCCAACTTTCCAGGCAACAGCTGGCTTTTGGCTATATGACCTTTATGCAATCAATTTTCAATTACTTGGACCACTCACTGCTAGCCCAGCAATCACTTGGATAATCCAAAATGACACATAAGTTAACCATCGTTTACATTGGGCTTTGTAGTGTGTGTTTATACTGACATTCCAATGCGTCTGGGTCCAATCTGAGAACTCACAACACTTCAAATGAAACAAGAAAGCCACCCTGAAGGGCTGATTCAGGAAGAGCTGGAAAGTTGACCAGCCTTACTGAATGGACAGCATCAAATGATGCTATACAGCCCTCTCAAGAAGGACATGTTATTCTCAACATGTTTGTTGATTAACACCTCTTCTGTGCCCCAGCCAGAGTTACGAGTGGCACAGTGGGAAGGGAAAAAAAACCTTTTATAGGAGAATATACATATTGTTTCCCCTCCCTTCCTTCTTCCCTTCCCCTCCCCACCCTTCTTCCTTTCCCCTCCCCTCCCCTCCCCTCCCTTCCCTTCCCTTTCCTTTTCATTCCTTTTCCTTGCTAGAAAAATGAACAGCTGCTTTATCTTCTATATAAACAAATAATGTGGTTGAGCCGTCGACCTGGAGAACTGGCTGTCAGGATGCCAAACAATAAATGGAAGACATGCTGGATCCCAGGAATCTAGAGGTGGAGGGGGGGGAGGAGGAAGACCTGTGAGCAATACTTTTTAAAAGAGTCCAAAAGTTAGGAGGAATAAGAAGGAATCTGTTGTATAGCTCAGTAAATGCCCTGGGTTTGGGAAAGGGCTAGTTTGGGGTATAGTCCAAGAGCTCTTCAGCCAAATGGAGTTTCATTTCCTGATCTGGACCTGTCTGTACTTTGGGATTTGGTGCCATAATTTGCTGGTTTGTTGTCTGCGAACCCTCAAACTTGTGCTAAAATGGAGTTATTATTATTCATGTTCTGAAGGTGATGCTGCTGGTGACTGAGAAAGGACATGGAACAGAAAAAGGGGCATGGAACAGAAAAAGGGGCATGGACAATTGGCTTGAGGCTATAGTCCAAGAAAGAGTCCCTGCAAGGATTCAGATAGTGGCAAACAAAGTGGCAGTAGGGAATGCAAAATGCCTGATCTTTTGCTGCAGCCATAATTAAGCATTTTAGTTTAAAAGGTACCCCTCTTTCATTTTCTGGTCTAGAATAAACAAATCTTATTGATGTAACAAAGTGCTTAATTAACCTGAGGTGGTACTTAATATCAATACATATTGAAGGAAAGACTTGCCACGGTTAACAGTAATATTAACTGTTGGGCTTTGTAGTGTGTGTTTATACTGACATTCCAATGCGTCTGGGTCCAATCTGAGAACTCACAACACTTCAAATGAAACAAGAAAGCCACCCTGAAGGGCTGATTCAGGAAGAGCTGGAAAGTTGACCAGCCTTACTGAATGGACAGCATCAAATGATGCTATACAGCTCAATTAATAATTGAGTTATATGAATTTAAAAATGGGTAGAGTGAATTAAGACTAATGTACATCAACAGGAAATATCTATTAACATTCATTAGTTAGACTCTTGTTTGTGGTTCTTTGTTAGCCTATGGAAGCCCTTTCAAATGGCTGATGATGCCTGTTGAAAGTCCTGCCTGATGCTGAGGGCCTTCCATGGATGCCAAAGGAATGAATCATTCAAACAGAACTTCTGAAATTCAAGTACAGCACTTTGCTTCTTCTTTTTCTTTTGGTAGCAGTGACTGTGAAGTAATAATGATAATGACAATGGAAATAGGGGTGTGATCCTACTTAATTTGCTGAGAGTTGTTCCCCATTTACCAATATTGGCTTGTTTTGTCTTGAGTGGTGGCCCAGGTATTGGAACAAAGGTATATATATATTCAATGTCACTTGGCTAACCTAAGATTTGTCAGACAAAGGTTAATTAAAAAAAATTGTTGGGTTAGCAGCAATAAATTTAATAACAGTCTGTGATTTAACTCAGAATTTCAATTTATTTGATGGGATTTTTAAAATCCTGAATTAACATATTTTTCTGAACTCAGGAGGTCTCATCTGCCAAATTGCACATGAGCTGGCCAACCTAAAGCTCAGCAATATTCTAACTTACATGGTGTGGGGATAGATTGGAGGGATGCTATAAAGGACTGAAAGAAAGATTGGAACAAGAGTAGAAGTAAATGTAAAAACACCTGCAGCAAAGACCAGCCCTTAGTTGCGCCATTTAGAACCTGCCTTTCCCTAAGAATTGTATGGTTTAATCATCCTCAAATCTTTTGCTTCTGAGAGAAACAAACAAACACCTCTTCCTGATTCCATTAGTGGGTTGGACCTTTTTTCACCTGTCCATCTCCATGGACATATGAACTTTAGATGGTAACCCACCCCTGAATCTGGGAGCTATGTGTACTTTGTTCATTTCTGTATCTCTAGCACTAAGCACGTTGTCCCCTGCATACTAGAAATTAACCAAAATCTTGAGGATGGATTAATGGATGGATGAGATGACTCCTACCACCATGGATGGAATTGATGTTCCAATAGGTGGAACTCACCTTTGTAGTAGAAGAAATGTCACATACAAAAGTAGCCGTAAGTAAGGATCCTTGGGGGAACATTCTGCTTTGCTTTGCTTTTGCCTACCCTAGTGGCTATTATTTCTTCCTTTGCTTTCAATGCCCACGCCCCAGCCTGACTACATTCCTGCCAAGATTGCCCTTGACCAATGGAAATACTGTAGGCTATGGTGGAACAGTGAACACCCATGTTCCCAGCATTTGGTCAGTGCCCACTGTCAACAACATACTTGTTGAAGAGATATAGATAAATGATCAGTTACTTTGTATCTTTTGGATTTGCAATTCCACTCACAGAAGGTTGAGCTGGAAGCCACCTTCAAGGTCTTCAGAGTCAACCCCTTGCTCCCAGATCCTTCACATACTAACAACCCTGTGAGGTAGGGATGCTTATTATCTGTATTTCACATATGGGGCCATTGAGACATGGAGATATTAGGTAACTTGCTTGGAGTCACAGAGCTAGGAAGTACTAGAGCCAAGATTCACACTCAAGCTTGTCAGACTTCAGAACCTGCCCAAAGAGAGAAGGACTTGCCAAAGGTCATTTTGCTGAATCCTAGTTCTTCTGGCTCTAATTTGTGTGCACAATTTGCTATTCCATGCCCACACTGTGGAGTTCCTTCGAACATCGTTTTCTTATTTAGAAGTACTTGTCTCCCCAAATGGACTGTTGGTTCCTCCAGGCAAAGATTGCATTATATCTGTGTTGTTTTCTTCCTCAAGGGCTTGCCCAAGCTTTGCCTTCAGTAAATAATGGCCTATAATCAGCTTCTTAGCTGCTCCCTGGAGCGTCTTGGTGCCATCCCCCAGGACTATTTGTGGCTCAGAAGTTGGGAGGAGCCAGGAAGTAGAATTTGGGGGAAGGAATCGCCTCACCACCTGCTTTCTTTTTTGTCCTCTGCAACACAGATTGAAGATGGAGGCAAGGCAGCCTTGTCGCAGAAGATGAGGACTGGTGATGAGCTGGTGAATATCAATGGCACACCATTGTATGGCTCCCGCCAAGAGGCCCTCATCCTCATCAAAGGCTCCTTCCGGATCCTCAAGCTGATTGTCAGGAGGTAAGGCACAGGGAGATTTGCTATTAGGTGCATGGGCCGCTGAAACCACTTGGTTGGTAGAAAAGCCTCAATAGAGGCATGTCTCTATCAATATCAAGGAAAGAGGTGTTTCATGTGAACAGAATTTTGCAGACAACTGAAGCAGAATGGCATAAGAGAAAGGGCCTTTGGTTCAAATCCTGGCACTATCTCATACTACCCATGTATCTTGCATAAATTTATTTTACCTCTGAAAGACTCACTCTCCTCATTTGCTTTTGAGAGAACTGAATGACTCAATACACACCAAGGGCCTACCTAACCCAGTGTTTTTCTGTATCCTCCTTCATAAAAGGCTGCCACTGCTGAACCACATAGATTTAAAGAGATCCTACTCCCAGCCATGGTAGGCACTCTGGAGGCTGTGGCAAACTCTAAGACAGGAAGCCTGCCCTTGAGGAGTGTACAGTCTAACAGGGGAGAAAAGACACACATAAGACAAATTAATTAGCAATACATTTTTTTAAAGAAAGCCGTAAAGGAGATTCCACAGGGTGAAGGGTGATTGTCAAATGAATTGTTCAGACAGAAATTGCTATTAGAGTTCAAGAGAAAGAGAAACCACGTCAGAAGAGATGGTTAGGGTAAGACTTCATAGAGGAGGTGGAATCTAAGCTAAAAGACAGGTAGAATTTGACAAAGAAACCATCAGGAGGGGAAAAGCTTTCTAAGTAAGTAGAGTGGCACAAGCAGGAGGAAGACAAGGACATATTTGGAAGATAAGGACAGTCATTCTACTGCTGCCAAAGCATCCACCTATAGGTGAGCTTACCATAGGTCTTCCTTTCATTTTGCTGCTGTATCTTTGTTTTCTACTCCTGGAGCTCATACTTCTCCCTTTCTGTTAGTTTCCTTTATCCTATACACATGCCTAAGTTTTTCCATCTTAATTATTTTTATTAGAAAAAATTTTGTGTCTTCCTGTAATCATACTTCCCCCTCTGGCTTCTGCCCCATCTTCTTCTTTTTGTTCATATTCAGTCTCTCAAAAGGCGAGTCTATACTCACTGTTTCTACTTCACCTACCTTCACCTACCGTTTAGCTTTCCACCCACTGCAGTCTGAATTTGACTCCCAGAAGTCCACTGAAACTACTCTGTCAAAATATATGTATAACCTCCTAGTTGTCAGAGTCAATGGGTTATTTCTAGTCTTTATCATATATGACTTACATATGGCGTTTGACATTGTTGCTCTGGATTATACCCTTCTTTGTGAAACTCTCCTTTCTTGCTTTCAAGATACCCCATTTCCTTGTTCTTTTTCTATCTCTCTGTTCACTTTTTAAAATGAGGTTCCTCTACCACCTTCTCTTCCTCTGCCCATCCCTTAAATGTTGGTGTTTCCCCTAGTTCTACCCTTTCTAATTTCATCAATATACCATGGAAAATCTCACCCGGTCCCCGAGTTTCAATGATCATCTGTGTGTGGATGACTAGATCTCTAACGCCCCAGACCCCTATAACCAACTTCTATTAGACATTTATACTTAGATGTATCAGAAGCATTTTCACACACAACATGCACAAGCTCCTTATCTCAGTGACTGGGACCACCATGCCCTTAGTCAACCAAGCCAGAAACACAGAAGCCATCTTTAATTTTTCCATTGTTCTCCTGCTCTATATGCAAATGATTTATCCTGAGGAGAGAATACTTAGGGGGAAAGATTTTGAGTTAGTAAGGGTGAAGTTATATAGGATCCCATTGATTTATTATATTACCTGCTGCTACATAAGACTAAGCCATGCCTGCCCATGTACCTAGGTAAGAGGTGACATGTTAAATAATGTCTTATACAATAGACACATTGTCACTGACTCAGTATTGGATAGGTCATAATTTAGGTTTTAAATAAGGCTTCTTAAAGGGGCAGCTTGGTGAATTTAGAAGTTTTTGTTTTAGAATCAGATAGACACATGTATGCTACTTCCTGGTTCTGTCACATGGGAAATAATAGTTCCTATATAGTAGGGTTACGATTAAGTGAGGCAATTTATGTAAAATGCCTTTAACATAATAGGTTCTCAGTGAATTTCAGTCCCATTCCTTTCCCTAGGGTATAAAAGAAGCATAATTGGTAACCAAACACCATTATGAAATAAGGAGATCATCAAACTGTATTGTGCTTTGCAACCTAACCTTCAGAGACAAGATTTGCTGGGAAACCATTAGGGGTGAAAAAGATCTGACAGGAAATAAAGCCCCTTGAGAAATATTGGTTATACAGAGGTACCAGCACTTAGAAGGAACGTAGACATGATCCGTATTGGCTTCTGAACCAGTCCTAAGAATGAGAGTGTTCAGGTGTGTCACTCACTCATCCTCCCTTGGTGAACTCCATGTCTTCTTTCTCCCTACTGTGGTGACATCTGCCACTACCAGTCACTTAAGAGTGGCTATAATTATGGCCTTGGAGATAATCGGGCCCTTTGGTTTTCATGGTGTGGCAGGTCCTATGGCTCCCAGAACCTACGTTGTCTACCCTTTCAGCTTCCCCGTCTCAACCCCGATTGGAGGAGGCGTTCAATGACATAATTTATTAGGTGATGCTGCCCTCTTGTGGAAAACTTAACCTTCACCTATGGACTACCCTGGGGATGGTGTAGGACATTATTCCTTCTTTCCTGGTCCAAGTTATTCTTCTAATTTATGAAAGAGCTCTCAGCACATAAAAGAAATGTGATCTCCATGAAATTTAATATTTAGCCTAGTGTTTTATACTAAGGTAGAAAGTCTTTGGTTTGAGTAAAGCAATCAACTGACGAAGATTCAACACTGAGCTTTAGGTCTGAGCTTGAGTGTTTGTGGATGAATATAAAGAAGGAACTTCAGAAAATGGCTTACTCTGAAAAGCCAGCCCAGCTCTTCCTCCTATATTGCTCTTTAGATAATGGTTAACTAAGGCATAAATCTAGGTGTTGCCCTCAACTCTTCTCACTTGCCTCAAGCCACTTCAATCCAAGTTATTCCAAGTCTTGAGTATTCTACTTGCTAAAAACCTCTCTGTAGCCCTTGTCTTAATCCAATTGTTCATCATTTCTTACCTGGACCATTGTAATAGTCTTCTTACTGGCTTCTAATCTTGTAGTCTCACCTCCTTCCAATCAATCCATTCTCCAAATAAGCATCTAATCATGTCACTTATCTATTTGAAAAAAAGAAAACAAAACAGGACCAATAACCATACAATCACATTGGTCCCAAGAGATAGAAGATACAGACTATATTAAGGATTTGTATTCATGAAACCATTCTTTGAGAAAAAAAAAGGATCTAAATATGTAAAGAAAAAACCTGCAATAAAAGAAGAAAAATTATATAAATGTCTACATGGGAAACTTTAACATAATTTAACTATATCAGATAAAGTAGACCTAAAATATATACTTTAAAAGTTTGAAAACCATAATTCCTAGGGTCTAATTAATAAATGTCAAAAACTGTATTCTATAGACAGTGAATACACTATATTTTCAAATATTCTGGTAACATTTAAAAAAATGATCATTGATATGCCACAAAGAAAACCTTTGCAAACTCTTGCAAGTAGACACACTTTCTCTGTTCTCTGATGATAATGTAAAACTTTTATAAACTTGAAAACAAATTTAAACAAAAGTCTTCAACTGCATGAATATTTCAGAACACAATTTATATGCAAGTATTAGCTCAAAGAAACACTGGCAGACTAATAAAAAATAACAAAAACGAGATCACGACTTATCAAATCTTTGAGAGCAATATTCAGGAGTAAATTTATAGCCTTAAATATTTCATTATTAAATATGAAGAATGAAATTATGTGACTAAGAATCCAATATAATATGAAGCCGACGGGTAGGGTTTTTTTAATGGGGGGATGAATTAAGTAGATAAGCCTCTAGCAAATTTAATCAAGAAAACAATGATGAATTATAAATAAAATTTAAGTGATAAATGGAATACAAGAGCAAATACAAAGGTTTCTTAAATTATAGGATACTACTAAATTGTACCTTAATAAATTTGAAAATCTCAGAGAAATTTAAAATATCTAATAAATATTAAATGGCAAGCATTATTGAGAAGTTGCAAACTAAATGGACCTGTAATTGTAGAAACATTGAAAACAATCATCAAAGAGAAACTTCTACAAATACTTTAAGGTCAGATGTATTTACCAGCGAGTTCCTTCAAACTTTCTAGGAATAGACAAATTCAATTCTATAGCAGTGTTATACAGTTGAACATCTTGAAGAGTTATTCACATTGGTTTTGAAGGTAGCATCACTCTGATACCAACATCTGACAAACTGCTCCAAAAAGAACATTCTATCCAATTTTTTTTTTTTTTTTGCGGTATGCGGGCCTCTCACTGCCGTGGCCGCTCCCACTGCGGAGCACAGGCTCCGGACGCGCAGGCCCAGTGGCTATGGCTCACGGGCCCAGCTGCTCCGCAGCATGCGGGATCCTCCCAGACCGGGGCACAAACCCGTGTCCCCTGCATCGGCAGGCAAACTCCCAACCACTGCGCCACCAGGGAAGCCCTCTATCCAATTTTTGAACTTAGATGGAAAACCTATGAATGAAATTCTATCAAATCTACTTCAGTAATGTTGGACAATAACAATTCATTGCAAATGTTAAAAGATAATTTTTAAAAAGATAAAATCTTAACTCATAGCGATAGAAAAATGAACGTGTTAAAGATTTTTATTTAACAGTAATAAGGATATTGTAAGGTGTTACAACCAGTTCAAAGGATAAGTCAAAGAAGCACAAATTTAATTTAAAAGTAGACCACATTAACCAATGAGGAGCTATAAGGAGAAATATATGCCATTCACAATAGCAACCAAACACATACAATTCTTAGAAATGACCTTAGTAGGAAATATGTATGAAAGCAAGAAGTTTATGCTGGAAATTACAAAACTGTCCAGAAGGAGAAAATGTGTAGACGCTATTTTTTATCACATGGGTAAAGTCTCAGGGCACTGTTGTAATGATAAAATTAAGACACAATTTGATGGATAGTATATACACATGCCCTGGTTTAGGCATGCTTTCCACAGACAACTTCTAAACCATTATTCTTCTAAACTCACACAAAAATCCCTTTTGAAATTCAAACAAGCAGGCTTTATCATTTTCATTTCCTTACCAATGTCATCTATCAGCCTGCAGGTCATTCTCCCACTTCTGTTTTATACTTTGGCACCTGCTTCACCATCATCTTCTCTACCCCAGTTTCTGCTGTCATACTGAAAGATTTCATTGTTCTTGTAAAGAATCACAAACTTTAGTCTTATGGGTCCTTGATCTCAACTTCAAAGATAAACCCTTCTATATCAGCAGCTCACTCCCCTGACTGTACCATGGACTGTGCCAACCTTTCAGTCAACAAATATTTATTGAATGTCTAATCTAGGCTACAGTCTGGTGACTCAATCATGGAACCCTGACACCTTCCAGTCTTTCTCCATTGGAGTTCCTTATCTGAATCACAGAAGAAAGAAAATAAGTTGAGTGACCATTATCTCAGTTTTCCCAAGGATGGCACATAACTAGGAGTGTGCTAGATGCAGAAGAGAGAAGCTAATTCATTACATACAATGGATTCTTCAGGGCTGTGTTTCTTACTGGAGAGCATCACTTAGAAACTTGTTAGAAATGCAAATTATTGGGCATTACCATAGACCTACTGAATCAAAACTCTGAGCGTGGTACTCAGCAATATGTTTTAACAAGCTTTCCAGGTGTGAAGCTTACAGTTTGAGAACCACTGTCTTGAGGGCTTCGGGCTTAATTCTCAGGAATCAGCTGAGAAAGATTAAATTCAACTCTCTGATAACAACCTTACTCCTTCTAGCTTTCACATACCCCATTCCCTTTACAGCTGCTCTTCAATATCTAGCCCTCAAATATCATTTTCCACTATTCTGTGCTCACGACTATATCTCTAGTTCTGATCTCTCCCCAAAGCTCATATGCATAGCAGCCTGGTAAACATCTCTACAGGAAAACCCAGCAGGAACTGAAAGGCAATGTGTGTAAATCTGAACTCATTATCTGGTTTATAAAACTCTCTCCCTCTCCAATAGCAGTTGGTGGTACTTTCATCCATCTAGCCATCCAAGTGAGAAACCTGAGTCATTTTTGACTCCTTGTTCTCCCTCACTAAGCCATGTTGATTTAACCTCTTAGACACTTCCAGAATTTACACTCCTCACTCCATTTTCACCACTATTGCCCTTCTCATCTCTCCCCTGTACTATTTCAGTAGCCTCTTGACTGTCTCAGATCTGTCTGCCAAGGTGTTGCCACAGAAGTAAATCTAAAATACAGATTCAATTATACTAATCCCCTCCTGGAAACTTGTAAGTGGCCTTCATTGCCCAGAGGCATGGTAAATAAGACATTGTATGTCTTCATCCCTACCCATACCTGCAACTTCATCTGACACTTGTCTTTTGTGCTAGAGCAATACCATTCCCCAAGAATTTCATGCTATTTGTCACCTCTGACTCTGATCATTCTCTGTTTTCTACTGGAGCATACTTTCCTCTTCCTTTCCTTAGTTAATGCCTTCATATTGACCTTTAAGATTCAGCTCTGGGGATGTTTCTAGGGTACTTTCTTTGATGCCTTGGGTTGAGTTAGGTGAACTTTCTCTGTCTCCCATAGAACTCTAGTAGGTTTTATCACATTGTGTTGAAATAATCTGTTTCTATGTTTATCTTCCCCATTACACCAGACCAGGAGTTGGCCAACTACAGCCTATGGGCTAAATCCAACCCACCACCTTTTTGGGGATGGCCTGCTACTAAGAGTGTTTTTTAAAATGTATTTTTAAATGGTTGGGGAAAAGAAAGAATAGGATTTTATGACATGTGAAAATTATATGAAACTCAAATTTCAATGTCCATAAATAAAGTTTTATTGGAACAGAGCCATGCCTATTCATTTACATATTGTCTATAGCTGCTTTCACACTATGATGGCACAACTCAGTAGTTGTGACAGAAACTGTCACAACTGAAAAGCCAAAAAAATATTATTTTGCCCATTACAGAAAAAAATGTGCTGACCACTGGACTACAAGAACCATGAGGGGAGCGGCTGCTTCATATTCATTGTTGTGTCCTCAGCACCTAGTACACCTTATGGCACATAAGAAGGACTCAGAATTTTTTTTAACATCTTTATTGGAGTATAATTGCTTTACAATGGTGTGTTAGTTTCTGCTTTATAACAAAGTGAATCAGTTATACATATACATATGTCCCCATATCTCTTCCCTCTTGCATCTCCCGCATCTCCCTCCCTCCCACCCTCCCTATCCCACCCCTCTAGGTGGTCACAAAGCACCGAGGTGATATCCCTGTGCTATGCGGCTGCCTCCCACTAGCTATCTATTTTAAGTTTGGTAGTGTATATATATCCATGCCACTCTCTTACTTTGTCACAGCTTACCCTTCCCCCTCCCCATATCCTCAAGTCCATTCTCTAGTAGTTCGGCGTCTTTATTCCCGTCTTGCCCCTAGGTTCTTCATAACCTTTTTTTTTTTTTAAGATTCCATATATATGTGTTAGGATACAGTATTTGTTTTTCTCTTTCTGACTTACTTCACTCTGTATGACAGATTCTAGGTCCATCCACCTCACTACAAATAACTCTATTTCGTTTCCTTTTATGGCTGAGTAATATTCCATTGTATATACGTGCCACATCTTCTTTATCCATCCATCTGTCGATGGACACTTAGGTTGCTTCCATGTCCTGGCTATTATAAATCGAGCTGCAATGAACATTTTGGTACATGACTCTTTTAGAATTATGGTTTTCTCAGGGTATATGACCAGTAGTGGGATTGCTGGGTCGTATGGTAGTTCTATTTTTAGTTTTTTAAGGAACCTCCGTACTGTTCTCCATAGTGGCTGTATCAATTTACATTCCCACCAACAGTGCAAGAGTGTTCCCTATTCTCCACACCCTCTCCAGCATTTATTGTTTCTAGATTTTTAGATGATGGCCATTCGGACCGGTGTGAGATATCTCATTATAGTTTTGATTTGCAATTCTCTAATGATTAATGATGTTGAGCATTCTTTCATGTGTTTGTTTGCAGTCTGTATATCTTCTTTGGAGAAATGTCTATTTAGGTTTTCTGCCCATTTTTGGATTGGGTTTTTTTGAGATGGAGCTGCATGAGCTGCTTGTAAATTTTGGAGATTAAGCCTTTGTCAGTTGCTTCATTTGCAAATATTTTCTCCCATTCTGAGGGTTATCTTTTTGTCTTTTTTATGGTTTACATTGCTGTGCAAAAACTTTTAAGTTTCATTAGGTCCCATTTGTTTATTTTTGTTTTTATTTCCATTTCTCTAGGAGGTGGGTCAAAAAGGATCTTGCTGTGATTTATGTCATAGAGGACTCTGCCTATGTTTTCCTCTAAGAGTTTGACAGTGTCTGGCCTTGCATTTAGATATTTAATCCATTTTGAGTTTGTTTTTGTGTATGGTGTTAGGGAGTGTTCTAATTTCATTCTTTTACGTGTAGCTATCCAGTTTTCCCAGCACCACTTACTGAAGAGGCTGTCTTTTCTCCACTGTATATTCTTGCCTCCTTTATCAAAGTAAAGGTGACCATATGTGCGTGGGTCTATCTCTGGGCTTCCTATCCTCTTCCATTTGGGGTCCTTTGTGTTTCCATACAAGGTATGAAATTTGCCAGTGGTAGTTTGATAGTGATTGCATTGAATCTGTATATTGCTTTGGGTGGTAGAGTCATTTTCACAATGTTATTTCTTCCAATCCAAGAACCTGGTATGTATCTCCATCTATTTGTATCATCTTTAATTTCTTTCATCAGTGTCTTATAATTTTCTGCATACAGGTCTTTTGTCTCCTTAGGTAGGTTTATTCCTAGATGTTTTATTCTTTTGGTTGCAATGATAAATGGGAGTGTTTTCTTAAATTCACTTTCAGATTTTTCATCCTTAGTGTACAGGAATGGCAGAGATTTCTGTGCATTATTTTTGTATCCTGCTACTTCACCAGATTTATTGATTAGCTCTAGTAGTTTTCTGGTAGCATCTTTAGGATTCTGTAGGTATAGTATCATATCATCTGCAAACAGTGAATGATTTATTTCTTCTTTTCCAATTTGTGTTCCTTTTATTTCTCCTTCTTCTCTGATTGCTGTGGCTAAAACTTCCAAAACTATGTTGAATAATAGTGGTGAGAGTGGGCAACCTAGTCTTACTCCTGATCTTAGTGGAAATGATTTCAGTTTTTCACCATCGAGGACCATGTTGGCTGTGGTATTGCCATATATGGCCTTTATTATGTTGAGGAAACTTCCCTCTATGCCTGCTCTCTGCAGGGTTTTATCATAAATGGGTGCTGAATTTTGTCAAAAGCTTTCTCTGCATCTATTGAGATGATCATATGGTTTTTCTCCTTCAATTTGTTAATATGGTGTATCACGTTGATTGATTTGCGTATATTGAAGAATCCTTGCATTCCTGGAATAAACCCCACTTGATCATGGTGTATGATCCTTTTAATGTGCTGTTGGGTTCTCTTTGCTAGTATTTTGTTGAGGATTTTTGCATCTATGTTCATCAGTGATATTGGCCTGTAGTTTTCTTTCTTTGTGACATCTTTGTCTGGTTTTGGTATCAGGGTGATGGTGCCCTCGTAGAATGAGTTTGGGAGTGTTCCTCCCTCTGCTATATTTTGGAAGAGTTTGAGAAGGAAAGGTGTTAGCTCTTCTCTAAATGTTTGATAGAATTTGCCTGTGAAGCCATCTGGTCCTGGGCTTTTGTGTGTTGGAAGATTTTTAATCACAGTTTCAATTTCAGTGCTTGTGATTGGTCTGTGCATATTTTCTATTTCTTCCTGGTTTAGTCTCGGAAGGTTGTGCATTTCTAAGAATTTGTCCATTTCTTCCAGGTTGTCCATTTTATTGGCGTAGTTGCTTGTAGTAATCTCTCATGATCCTTTGTATTTCTGCAGTGTCAGTTGTTACTTCTCTTTTTTCATTTCTATTGATTTGAGTCTTCTCCCTTTTTTTCCTTGAAGAAGACTCAAGACTTTTTTTTACACATCCTGATGTAGGGAAGTAGGAAAGTAGAGAATATGAGTAATTGGTCCACTTGATAGTTTTCATGGTCACCTAAATTGGCGTATGAGATTGCATTCAGTCTCTTATGGATATGGTTATTTGTGAGCCTGTTTTTATCTGATCAACTCTAGTTTCACTGATGAAAAAAAGCCAAAAAATCTGTTTTTTTTTCCTGCAAACCTGATGTCCAGATCTTCTACCAACATGATTAGGAGAAGGAAGCATATTTGGGGACTTTGTCCAGGCTACCTGCCACCCTCTCTAGCTGATCTTTCTCTGTTGTGATTATGCCTCTGCCATCTACAGTTATTAAGTGGAAGGGGTTTAACTGTTAAAACTCATTAAAACTGTATTTGTCCTGTCATGTATTAATATACCAAGGATAGGGGGAGCTTCACAGTTGACACAGTGTTAGAGAAGTCCTGGAAAGGCAAGAGATGGAAGAATCGACGTACTATTATAAAACAGGGATAGGTAAACTATGGTCTGTGGCAAAATCTGGCCTGCTACCTGTTTTTGTAAATAATGTTTTATTGGAATACAGGCATTTTCATTCATCTACATGTTGCTTTTATACCACAATGGCAGAGCTGAGTATTTCTGTCAGAGGACATATGGCCCTCAAAGCCTAAAATACTTACTACCTGGCTCTTTACAGAAAAAGTTTAAAGCATCCTCCAAAAAGAAGCATCCTCCAAAAGGAAGGTATAAACATCCTCCAAAAAGAAGACCTTGAGACTATCTAAAGGTTAAAAGGACTGAAAGAGAACCACCACTGTCTACAAGTGAGAGTGCATTAAAAAAAAAATCACAGAATGTTTAAACCAACAAACATGTGAGGCCAACTGATGAATTCTTGATATTCAATTATTCTTTTGAGTTTGGGTGATGATGTGGTTGGTATAAGGCAAAATGAATTGTATTTGTGTTCATACAAGTATGTGTTTGCTTGCTTGCTTCCTCCTATTCAAAAGATATACACACTACTATATATATAAAAAAAACAAGGACCTACTATATAGCACAGGACCTATATTCAATATTTTGTAATAACCTATAATGGAAAAGAATCTAAAAAAGAATATGTATGTATGTATATATGTATGTTTATATATATGTATAGATACACACACACACACACACACACACATATATATATATATATATATATATATATATCTGGTTCACTTTGCTGTACACCAGAAACTAACACAACATTGTAAGTGAACTATACTTCAATAAAAAGATATATATTTTAAAATTTTTATTAGAGTATAGTTACTTTACAATGTTGTGTTAGTTTCAGGTGTATAGCAAAGTGAATCAGTTATACATATGCATTAAGAAAGATATGTATTGAGTGCTTCTATAATCTAGATAATGAGCTAACTCCTGGGGATACCATAAAGAATAAAACAGACACATTCCCTGCCCATATGTAGCTTATAGTCTATTGTGTTTGACCTTAGCATGACTTTGAACAAGTTTATATAACTTCTTTTAGCCATTCTTTTCCCTCCTGTATAATCAGAATGCTAATGCCTCTTTTGCAAGTTTGTTGTAAGAATTAAATGAGATTTTATATATATACATTTTCCCAAGTCATTCAAAGAATATTTATCGAGTGCCAACTATATTCTAGGCACTATTCCAAGTATTGGTGATACAGCAGTTAATACAGTAGATTTAAAGAGAAAATCTTGCCCTCATGGAAATTGCATTTTAGTCAAATATATGAAAGTACCTGAAGCAAAGTAGGATTTAATGATTGTTCTTTTCCTTTTCCTGATAAATAAAAAGATGGCAGTCCTTATCCTCCAGTACTGACTTTAGCAGGGAGTACAATACTGGTTAAAACTATGTCACACAGATTTCCTTTTAATGGCTAGCACTTTTAACAACATAGATGAGGTGTTATTATCAATCATAATAATAACTGTCAACCAGAATAATCATTAGGTTGGATAGCAGAAGTTGTGAAAAACAACTAGTTCCAAATTAGTTTACTTCTCGTTCCTTGCATGTGCCTCTCTGCCTTTTCTATGTTGTTCCTTGAGCTAGAAAGTTTTTCACCTTTCTCTGCTGAACCAAAGACTGGCCATACACTAAAGTCAAGCTGCAATCAAAGGAAAATGTACTGTCAGAGCTAAAAGAGGTCTCTCTAATCACGGTATTTAGCAACCCCATTTTATACGTGAAAAAAATGCCCAGGACAGGAAAAGACTCTAAGTTCACATAGCTTAGAAGTGACAGAGGTAGGACTAAACAAGCAGCCTCTGCTTACCAGTTAAGCATTCGTTTCACCATTTCTGGGATGTCTCACATTTGCTACCACCTCTAAGAAGCCTTCCTGCACTTGAGGGAGACATCATCTTCTTACACCCAAAGTACCTTCACTGTCCTAACCTTTACCTTATCTTTTCCCTCTGCCAACTCTTTTATGAATTGATCCACATCCAAGTGTTTCACCTCTCTCCTAGATGCAGGAGACTGCCAGATACCTCTGCCCAACTTTACCTTCTTTCTGACCTGCAGACTTCCATTCCAAAGTGTGTATTACCCCTCACCCAACTTCCCCACCTAATATCTCTATTTCTGACCATGGCATATTTCCCACCCCTGTAAGTCAAGCTCACAACTGTAGAATCCTCTTCCATTCCCTTTTTCATCCCCAACAGTCCCCAAGCCCTTTCTGAGCTTCTTCTGCAGTGTTTCTAATATCCAACTCATCTATCTCCTTTTGCCTTCTTCCTGCTACTGCCAGGGACTCATTACCTCTTGTCTGGATGCCCTCTAACCCATTCTCTGCAATTCTGCCAAATGAATCTCCCTAAAGCACATCTATGTATTCATTTCAATCAGCAGTAATTGTGCTCTGGGTAAACCTCATGAATTATGAGATCTCAATTGTGCTTAGCCTGGGTCATGTCATTCCCTTTCTCAAAAACAGATGCAATTGTCTCCAGAATTAAGTCCAGCCACTTCATTCCAGCATTGAAGACCCTGTATAGATGGATCTAAAGGACTTTTTTTCTATCCTCATCTCCCTGAAACAAGGGATATGCATTTGAAACATTTATCTCCTCACTTGGACATACCCAATTCTTTCACTTGTGGCCTGGTCCTCATTCCCCTCTACTTCCTGGAGAAATTTTGCACTTTTGATTCCCACTCTCCTTTTTTCACATATTATCAGCCTGTTATCCTTCTCTTTGCCCTGAGTCCACCTTCTATGTCTGCAAACCGGCTCAGATCTTTCCCATCTTGAAAATAACCTTTGTCAGACCTATGTTTATCTTTAGATATTACCCTTTTTTTCTTTCATAGCTAAATTACCTTGTCTACACTCACTGTTCCTACTCTTCCACTTTCCATTCACAACACAACTCATAAGAATCTAATTCTGTCCCTCACCATGTTCCTCAAGTGACTCTGGCCAATATTACCAGTGACCTGTTAATTATTTAAAGCAATGAACTTTTTCCTATTCTTATCTTACTTCACCTCTGCATTAGTATGCTAGAGCTGCTATAACGAATGTACCACAAACTGGGTACATTAAAACAACAGAAATTCTTTCACAGTTCTGGGGGCTAGAAATCTGAAATCAAGGTGTTAACAGGGCCATGCTCTTTCTGAAGACTCTAGGAAAGAATCTTTCCTTGCCTCTTCCTAGTTTCTGGTGGTCGCCAGCGACTCTTGGTGTTCCTTGGCTTATAGGCACATCACTTTAATCTCTGCCTCCTTCTGTGCATAGTATTTATTTGTGTCTGCGTCTGCATGGCCTTCTTATAAGGACACCATTTATTGGATTTATGGCTTATCTTAATTTTGTATGACCTCATCTTAACTAGTTACATCTGCAAAGGCCCTATTTCCAAATATGCTTGCATTTTGAAGTTCTGAGTGGACATTAATTTGGGGGGGAACACCATTCAACCCAGTACAGCCTTTCCTCAGTACTTAACACTGTTGAACACTGCTTCCTTCTCAAAATTTCCTCTTCCTATGGCTCCAGTAATACTATATTTCCCCTATTTTTTCTTTGTTTTTTTTCTTTTCTATTCCTCCACTCCCCTTAAGTATATATTCTCCAGAATTCTACACAAGGCTCTCTACTCTTCTCACACTGTACAATCTGGGTGAGTTTAATTCATTCTCATGATTTTACTTAGCAAGTAAGACTTCTAAATATCTCATTTTATCCCATACTACTCTCTCATATATCCCACTGCTTTCTGGATATTTGTATGCCCCCACAGATATCTCAAAATCTCCACATGTATGTATTAAATTTATTAACCTCCACCTCCAACACCTGACGAAATCTGCTTCTCCTCCTGTGTACCTCTGTATAAATAAATAGTTCCCAGTGAACTCAGTTTTCTCAACTACTCAGTTCTGTATCTAATCGACCAAGTCTTGACAATTTTTACCTACTGAAAATTTCTCACATTTCTCCTCACTTATGTGTTCACTGCAATAGTCCCTCAACTAGTTTATCTACCTCTAGTCTTTCCATGCTCTCCACCTCCTGAATTGAATCTTCTCCACTCTACAACCAGAGTCTTCTTTTTAAACTTGAATCTGGTTATGAAACCCTTACTCACCACAACCCTTCAAGCTTCCCTATTATGTTTAAGATAAAATCCAAACTCTTTAATTTGGTTGAACAAGGCCCTTTAGAATATAACCGTATTTATCTCCACACAAGCTTCCAATCTATGCTATGCCCATGTTCAACTGCAGGTACTCTCCAACTATAACATCATCGCCCATATCTCTGTGTCTTTTCACATTCTGCTCCTTCTTGGCATGATGACTGCTCCCTCCTCTTGTTTGCTTAGCTAACTCAAGACTTGACCAAGGCTTTGCCACTTGTAAGACTCTTTCCTTAGCTCTTTCATCCCTGGACTGTATTAAATTTTCCTCCCATAAACAACACCCGCTGATTTCCTCTGTCTAGAACTGCTTATTCTATATTGTAACAGCCTGTTTACTCATCCATTTCCCCCTATGAATTTTGGGTGGTGTCCATGTGTTATTTATCCTTGTATCTTTGACATAGCCATCATAGTGCCTAGTAGGGATACAAGTTCAATACTCATTGAATAGCTAATTGAATTGAATGAATGTGTGCCAGGCAAGGGCAATCAGGGTTACCAGAGTGAGGATTAAAAGCTGAGAATCCCAGGGGTGTTGGGTTGTCAGACTTCCAAATACTTGAAAATTGAGGTGGTGGGTTCAAGAAAATAAATATGAGTCAAAGATGAATCCAGAGTTTCTTGCTTAATAGGCTAGATGGAGTTACAAGAACTAGGATTTATTGAGTCCCTACTAGACACTGCACATTTGACCCAGTATTTTATATACATTATATCAGAAGGAAGTAAAATAATGAGCTCAGTTTTAGACAGGCAGAGATTGAAGTATCTATTAAGACCTCTTAGTAGAAATGTCCAGCAGTCAATTGTAATTATAAGTCTTGGCTATAGAAAAGAAATAAAGATGCAATAATTAGATTGAGAGTTAGTTGGGTAGATTGTAATTGAAACCTTGGGGGATGTGGGAGGGATCTTCCAAAAAGGGCAGTATAGAGGGGAAGGGAAGAGGGATGGACGAAATCCTGGGGGACGTATACTTAAGAGCTAAGCACAGGGAGAGAAACTCTTCCTTCCTTCCTTCCTCCCTCCTTCCCTTACCTTCCTTCCTCCCTCCCTCCCTCCCTCCTTCCCTTCCCTTCCCTTCCCTTCCCTTCCCTTCCCTTCCTTCCTTCCTTCCTTCCTTCCTTCCCTCCCTCCTTCCTTCCTTCCTTCCTTCCTTCCTTCCTTCCCTCCTTCCCTCCCTCCCTCCCTCCCTCCTTCCCTCCCTCCCTCCTTCCCTCCCTCTCTCCCTTTCTTCCTTCATCAGACAAATATCTACTAGGGCCATACTCTGTGCCAGGTACTCTTATAGGAACTGGCGATATACCACGGGACAAAATAGGTTTTTTTCTCATGAAGCTGATACTCTAATGGGGATAGAGGAAGTAAACAATAATCACAAACAAATTATATAATATCAGTTTGTGAGAAGTGCTATAAAGGAAAACAAATAAGTGTAAGAGCATATAAAATGACTGAGTGTGGATATAATGGGGACAGAGGAGGCTTTAGCTAGTTCAGGGAAGGCTTCTCTGAAGATATTTGAACTAAGAATCAAATGATGAGAGACAGGCAGCCATATAAAGATCTGGGAAGAAGAGCATTCCAGGTAGAAGGATATCAAGTATAAAAGTCCTTAAATGGAAATATACATGATGTATTCAGGGATCAGAAAGAAAGCTACTGAAACTAGAGTGTAGTAAGCAAAAAGGAGCATGAAAGGAGATGAAATTGAAAAGGTAGTCAGGAACAGTCACATAGGGCCTTGTAAGCTCTGGTAAGGAGTTCAGATTTATTCTAATTGCAGAGCAAACCTGTTCTAAGCAGGACAGCACTATGATTTGTTTTGCACTTGGAGATGAACACCCTGGCTGCTGTATGGAGAACAGACTGTAGGGGGCAGAGAGGAAGCAGGGAAATTTGTTAGGAGGCTAATTAATTCAGGCAAGAAGTGGTTATGGCTTGGCTTGGATTTTAGTAGTGGAAATAGTGAAAAGTAGTTGGATGTGGAATTTGTTTTGGAGGGCTTGTTAATGGATTAGGTTTGAGTTGGGCAGCGTTGTGGTATGGAGTGGGTAGGTAAGGAATAAAAGGTTCCTTGGTTTTGGCCTGAAAACCAAGGTGGGAAAACTGAAGTAGGAGAGACTGGAAGAGGAACAAGTTTGGTGAGTGATAAGAAGGAATAGGAAATAAATAGCTTGGTTTTATACGTGTTAAGTTTAAGATGTCCATTTGACAGCTACATGCTAATATTTACTAAGAAATGACATAGATGTCAGGAAGTAAGTCAGTGTTAACTATTTTAATTTTAGAATCACCCTCTGATAAAGCTTTGAGACTAGATGAAATCTCTAATGGGTTAAGTGTAGACAGCAAAGAGGGGAGGTCCTTGGACTGAGCCTTGGGGTACTCCAATATTTAGAGGTAGGGCAGATGAGCAACCAAAAAAAAGAAAAAGCTGAGAAATGGCCAGTGTGGTAGGAAAAAACCAAAAGAGAATGGTGTCTACAACCCAAGTGAAGAAATTGATTAAAGAAAGAGGGAGTAGTCAACTGTGTCAAATGTTGATGAGACATTGATTCTGAGAATTGACTATTGATTTTGGCAACATGGAAGCAATTGGTAACCTTGACAATGGACTGTTGGAGATAAAAGCCTGAATGGATTATTTCATTAAAGAATGGGAAGTGAAGATAATAATAAGTCCCTACGAGTTTAGCTGTGAAGGGGTACGGAAAAGTGGAGTATTAGCTGGAAGGGATTTGGGATCAAGAAAGGGAGATTTAATATTAAACATCTAACTATTTAATATTAAATATCTGACTGCTAATGGGATAATCCAGTAGCGAGGGAGAAATAGATGGTGTAGAAAATAAGGGATAATTTCAGCAGCAAAGTCCTTGGGAGGTCTGAGCAGAAATAGGGGCTTGAACTTTGATTTTAAAAAATAAGCATAATGATCTATATTAAGAAGAGGTAAAGCAAGGTAGGTTAGTAATGAAGTGATGGAAAGATGAGGATGTTCTCTTTTCAATACGTCTCTTTTTAAATCAAACATAAGGGGAAGCCATCAGCTAAGAGTGAGAGGAGAAAAGGGGTGTAAAAGAGAAAGAAAGGACAATCAGAGATGTAGGAGACATATGGGAGAGTGGAAACCAAGGGCAGGGGGAGGATTTCAAGAAGGAGCAGGCCATCGATCAATAATGTTAAATGCTCTTGCATTGAAGTTGTATGAATATTGAAAAGAGGCTATTGGGTTTGCTAATTAGATGACTGGTTGATGTTGGCAGAAAAGACTTCATTAAAATATTAGAGGCAGAGGCCCAATTTCAGTGAAGGGTAAACAGGATATAAGGAACTGTATTTGTAAACAATATTCTTTAGTAAAGGAGGTAGGCTCCTAGAGCAATGAAAATAAAAACAAAAATAAACAAATGGGACCTAATTAAACTTAAAAGCTTTTGCACAGCAAAGGAAACCATAAACAAGACAAAAAGCCAACCCTCAGAATGGGAGAAAATATTTGCAAACAAAGCAACAGACAAAGGATTAATCTCCAAAATATACGAACAGCTCATGCGACTCAATATCAAAAAAACCCAAAAAACAATCCAATCAAAAAATGGGCAGAAGACCTAAATAGACATTTCTCCAAAGAAGACATACAGATGGCCAACAAACACATGAAGAGATGCTCAACATCACTAATTATTAGAGAAATGCAAATCAAAACTACAATGAGGTATCACCTCACACCAGTTAGAATGGGCATCATCAGAAAATCTACAAACAACAAATGCTGGAGAGGGTGTGGAGAAAATGGAACCCTCTTGCACTGTTGGTGGGAACGTAAATTGTTACAGCCACTATGGAGAACAGTATGGAGGTTCCTTAAAAAACTAAAAATAGAATTACCATATGACCCAGCAATCCCACTCCTGGGCATATATCCAGAGAAAACCATAATTCAAAAAGACACATGCACCCCAATGTTCACTGCAGCACTGTTTACAAGAGCCAGGTCATGGGAGCAACCTAAATGCCCATCGACAGACAAATGGATAAAGAAGAAGTGGTACATATATACAATGGAATATTACTCAGCCATAAAAAGGAATGAAATTGGGTCATTTGCAGAGGCATGGATGGACCTAGAGACTGTCATACAGAGTGAAGTAAGTCAGAAAAAGAAAAACAAATATCATATATTAATGCATATATGTGGAATCTAGAAAAATTGTATAGATGATCTTATTTGCAAAGTAGAAATAGAGACACAGACGTTGAGAACAAACGTATGGATACCAAAGGGGAAAGTGGAGTGGTGGGATGAATTGGGAGATTGGGATTGACATATATACACTATTGATTCTATGTATAAAATAGATAACTAATGAGAACCTACCGTATAGCACAGGAAACTCTACTCAGTGCTCTGTGGTGACCTAAATGGGAAGGAAATCCAAAAGAGAGGGGAGATATATATACGTATAGCTGATTCACTTTGCTGTACAGTATAAACTAACACAACATTGTAAATCAACTATACTCCAATAAAAATTAAAAAGAAAAGAAAAGGAGGTAGGGGATAATAAGTTGGAGAGAACGTTCTATTTATCTTCTTTATTAGACTGTGAATTCCTTGAGGAAGAGGAATATGTCAGATTCACATGGTATACCTAGTAACTTATACAGGATATGACACTGCTGGTTTTCAATAAAAGTTGAGTATGTGAGTGAATGAATGAATTCTGTACCCAGATAGAGTCAATGAAATCTTCTAAGATGTTCTTTTGAGAAACTGGATCTGTTTTACTACCCTCAAAACAAGTGGCTGGAAAAAATAGCTAAAGAGGTGCTTCTGTACCCTAGAGGAATAGAAGAATGGAGATGACAAAGGAGGAAGTTCAAATGCAATCTGTGGTGTCTGGACACCCACACCACTGCCCAGTGTATAGGTGGAGACCTGGAAGGTCTGACCCCAGAACTGCAGGAACTTAGATGGTGTTTTCTGCATAGGGTAGGAAATACGGAGGTGGCTAGAAGTTGTGACGGGGCTGCAGAGTTTCCTTTGCCGATGTTAGCTTAAGAGTCAGCCAATTGACTCTTGGGGAGGGGAGGGAATAGGGTGTGATAGCCATATTTGAAGGGTATAAATACAACAACAAATGAGGAATTGCAGAGATTGGGATCAGGGTTGATCAGAGCATAATTAGAGAAATCAAGACAAGGGATATTTTGGCTGACTATCAGAGAAGCCATCTTGACACTGAAAATTACTGGATTGTGGACTAACCTTTGAGAGGAAATAGTGGAAACCCTGCCACTGAGTCATTTATAATTATTTACAATTAGGCAGGACAATGTAGTTGAGAAATAATGTAGCATAATACAAGGAGTGGTTTTGCTCTGTTCCCAGAGGGATGGACTGGATATGACCTAATAGCTTTTTCCTACACTAATTTGGTTGATTCTGTCAGAGAAAAAACTGGTTGATCATTTTGTTTTCCTGCTGTTGGGTGACTCATACCTGAGTTGACCACAGGGTTATAACAAAGAGAATGTCCATTGATTAGGCAAAGACAGAATATGGAATGGGGGGCCAAAAGGTTGGAGGAGAAGACAAACTTCTTCAAAACTTGAAGAGTTGGTTAGGAACAGGTAAAGCTCCCTAAAATTAAGGCCTTGTGTTGTTTACCATTGATTTCAGGACATGGATCCAGAGCCTGGGGTATAGTATTTGGGGAATAAATAGCTGATGAATTAATGAATGGCACCTTGGGAAGAACACTTAGGAACACCAGTATAATACAAGCAGTGGACTGATAGATTGAACATGTTCCTTAACATATTTGAATCAGCTTTCTCATTTCCTTTTCAGTGGGTGCTTCTGAGGATGAAATAAGAGCATGTAGATAAGATGCTTGGCATTTAGCACCTTAAAAAGTATTAGCTCTAGTTCCTCTTTATTTTTCCAGACTCAATCTCTCCCAACAAGTCAAACTTTCTGTTTTACCACGTTGGAATAAAGAAAATTATACCTTTTCTCTTAAAAAATCCTTAGATATTGATGTTACAACAGCTTAGCTTAACATTAACCGACACAGCAGGCAATTTTAGAGCAATTTTTAAAAACAATAAACAGCTAAGGCACTATTGGGTATGATACTCCTTCACTTTGCTTTTATCAACTCAACCCCAGATCTTAATGCAAACAAAATAAAAAAGCTCTCTGGCAACATGTCCTCATCCTTGGGACTGGGTCAGTATCCAAAACACCTGGGGCTGCCGCTCTCAGTGATTAACTGTAATTCACACTATGTTGGCCACAGATAAGCTGCTCCACTGGCCTTAGCTGTTGGACCTAACCAGTGGAAGAAATTCTAAGTTTACCTTTTCCACCTCCTTGCTTCCGGATTTCCTTCTATCGTTTTTTTGGTCCTTCCACACCAGACAGAATTTATAAATAAAAGAATAGCTTCATTAAAAATGTATAAAAAATCTCTTTTCTCTCTTGTCCTTAAGCAGAAGGTTATTTTCTCTTTTGTATTTCTTCTCTTCCCTCCACTTTGCTGCTTTGTGAGCTGGAGTTAGGAGACACTCGTTTAATTTGGATACAATAACTGGGCTTAATTAATATCCCAGGGCAGGTCATTTCCTTTAGCAACGCTGCCTGACACTTTTTTTCCTCTGAAATGTTTATTCCAAAGGCTTATATCCCTTGCACAGAACAGAATGTTTTGGACAATATTTAAGCATAGTTTTTTATCAGAGAGTTAAAGTGATCCTATCATAACAGCTAAAGATGGGTGCAGAGAATTTGGTGAGCAATCTAGGTAGTGCAGTAAAATGATTCATGGATTGAAAAGTCATTCAAGTGAAGGCTTTGTAAAAGAAGCAAGATTATTTAACCCAGAGAAGATAAAATTTTCAGACCCTGAGAAATAGCCACTTACCATGGATGGTTTAAAAAACAAAACAAAACAAAAAAATGCCGACTTAACTCATTCCACAACCAATTTAATGTTCATGGAGGAGTTTTGCCTTGTAAAGTAAATAAGCCTTGTGTTGGATTCTTTATATATTTGTTTTGCAAGACAGGAAGACATATTTAATAATTGCTTTTAAGTATTGAAAAGTATTCTCTAGGAAAAAAAAATCCACATTTCTAGAATGCTAGGAATTGAGTCCCATGGTCTCCTCTATCCACCCCCTTTTCCCTGTCGACCCTAAGACTTCCCGTCAGCCACTTTATTTTTCTTAAAAAAATCTACTTTCCCATGCTGTCCATACCAGAAAATACATTCTGTGACACACACAACAGGATGTCTAACTGTTTTCTTTTTCCGTTAAGGACAGCACAAGAGGAAATGGCATCATTTGTAGCAGAAGGGATTTTAGCTAGGTCTTCTAGAGGACTTCCAAATCACTTTCTGTAGTCAGTGATAATTTACCAAAGAAAGCTATGGAATTTTCTTTACTGACCTCAGCAGATCCTTACCTCCCCAGAGATGCCGTGCTGAGACAGAACAGGAGAAGGGAGTTGGCAGCAATGGCTGAGAAATGGATGAACTACAGCCTTTTCATCTCTTTATTTTATTCAAGCCAGAGTTCTCAAAATGCATTGAGGGGAATCTAAACTACTTTTGTGAAGACTGAATGGCAAGCAGTCAGAAAAGAATATTTGGACTTTGCTCCATCAGTTTCTTTTTGTCCCTCACATGTACACACACACCCAGCTTCCCAGTCTGTCCTTTCAACATGTAACGTAATTTATTACCATGGCTTCAACTACCTGAATCCTGATTACTCTCCCATTTACATCTCTAGCCCAGGACTATTTTCTGAATACTAGCTTCATATTTCCAGTTGTCAAAGGACATTTCTGTCTAAAAACAGTTACCTCAACCTCAACATTTCTTGACATTGCCCCTCCAAAAACAAGAACCCCTCTTCCTTTCCTGTTCCTTATTTCATTTAATAGTCCTAGTCACCTAACGTAGGACATAGAGGAACATCTTGATCCCTCCTTTCTCTTGGCTACCCATTTCACTTTTATCTAATCAGTTACCAAATCCTGTTGATTCTACCTCAAATATGTCTTCTTTCACATCTCATGCTTTCAGCCTCTTTGAAAATCTTAATCATTCCCTGAATATACAACATCTTCTTTTCTTTTAATTTGATTTAATTTTTATTGGCATATAGGTGATTTGCAATGTTGTGTTAGTTTCAGGTGTACAGCAAAGTGATTCATATATATATATATTCTTTTTCAGATTCTTTTCCCATATAGGTTATTACAGAATATTGAATAGAGCTCCCTGTGCTATGCAGTAGGTCCTTGTTGATTATCTATTTTATATATAGTAGTGCATATATGTTAATCCAAAGCTCCTAATTTATCCCTCCCCCTGCCCCATGTTTCCCCTTTGGTAACCATAAGTTTGTTTTCAAAGTCTGTGAGCCTGGTTCTGTTTCGTAAATAAGTTCACTTGTATCATTTTTTTTAAGATTCCACATATAAGTGATATCATATGATATTTGTCTTTCTCTAACTTACTTTAGTATCTTCTAATGACTCTTTGCCATTTACAGATACATTTCTCTCTGCTTGGAATAGTCTCCCATCCCTTCTTTACCTGGTAAGTCTCTACTCATTGTAAAGGACCCCACTATATATTACAAGCCATTCCTCATTCCCACAGGAGAGCTCATGGTTCTCTCCTCTGTGCACTTACCGTATCTCATCATACCTACCAGTTTAGATATCTCTTTTCCTACTAAACTATGAGCACCTTGAAGGCAGGGACTGCATCTTAATCATATTTAAAATCCCAGCATTTAATGATCTGTGATAACAATAAAGAATGAATGATGTAACCTAAATCCAATTTATCAAATTTTCTTTTAATGGATCAGTCCTTTTGGTGTCAAGTTTAAGAATTATTTGCATAACCCTAGATTCCAAAGATTTTCCCTTTTTTTTTCTAAATTTATGGTTTTATTTTTACATTAAATCCATGATCCATTTTGAGTTTTTTGTGTGTAAGTGTAGGACTTATGTCAAGGTTCATAAGTCTAATTGCTTCAACACCATTTGTTGAAAAGGCTATCTTTCCTCTATTAAATTGTTTTTGCAACTTTGTCAGAAATAAGTGGGGCATATCTGTTTGGGTCTATTTCTGGATTTTCTATTTTGTTCTTAGGTCCCTGTCTTTCTAGAATAATTGTGTCTATACCTACAAAAACGATCTTGGTGAGATTCTGACAGGAATTGCATTAAATCTGTATATGAATTTTGGGAGAACTGACATTTTTACTATGTTGAGTCTTCTAATCCATGAACACAGTGTGTCTGTTTACTTAGATCTTTGATTTCTTTTATCAGCATTGTTGTCGTTCTCAACATACACATCCTATACATGTTCTATTAGATTTACACCTAAGTATTTCATTTCCTTTGCAGCAATTGTAAATGATACTTTAAAAAATTTGTTTCCTCATGTCTCTTGTTAATGTATAGAAATGCAATTGCTTTTTGTGTTGATCTTGTATGTCTCAAACTTGTTGAACTTGGGAGTTCCAGGAATTTCCTTTATTTGTTTTTGTTTTTAGATTCCTTGAATTTTCTATGTATGTCATCTATAAATAGGGACAGTTTTATTTCTTCCTTTCCAATTTGAATGCCTTTTTATCGCTTTTACTTGCCTTATTGTGCTGGCTATAAATTCCAGTGCTATTTTGAATAAGAGTGGGGAGAGTGGATATCCTTCCCTTGTTTCTTATCTTGGGGGGAAAGCATTGTCTTTCATTATTAAGTATGATGTTAGCAGTAGGATTTTTGTAGATGCTCTTTATCAAGTTGATGGAGTTCTCCTTTATTCCATGTTTGCTGAGAATTATCATCAATGGATGTTGGATTTTGTCAAATGCTTTTTCTGTGTGAATATATGATTGTATGAGTTTTCTTCTTTAGCCTATTGATGTGATATATCACATTGACTGATTTTTGAAAATAGAACCAGCTTTACATCAGAGGAATAAACCCCACTTGGCCACATTATATTATTCTTTTTATATATTGCCAAATTCTATTTTCTGATATTTTGTTAAAGATTTTTTATTACCTGCGTCATTATTCATGCAGTCTGTAGTTTTATAAATCTGTCTTTGTCAGGTTTTTATATCAGGGTAATACTAGCTTCATAAAATAAATTGGGATTTATATTATCTGGAGGATACTGTGTAGAATTGGTGCTAATTCTTCTTTAAGCATTTGGTAGAATTCTCTAGGGAAACCATCTGGGTTTGGGGATTTCTTTAAGGAGAATATTTATTTACAAGTTAAATTTCCTTAATAATTATGGGACTATTCGAATGATCTATTTCACATTGGGTAAGTTGTGGTAGTTTGTAGTATTCAAGGAATTTGTGCATTTCATCTAAGTTGTCATATTGATGTGTATAAAGTTGTTCATTGTTGTCTTTTTTATATCTGCAAAGTCTATAGTGAGAGCCTTTTTTTCAGTCCTGATATTGGTAATTTGTATCTTGTCTCTTTTTTCCTTTGTCAGTCTTGCTAGAGGTTTGTCAATTATATTATCCTTTTCAAACAATCAGCTTTTTTATGCATTGATTTTCTCTATATTTTTACTTTAAATTTCACTAATTTTTGGTCTTATCTTTACTACTTCCTGTCTTCTGCTTGCTTTGGGTTTTTCTTTTTCTAGCTTTTTGACATGGGAGCCTAGATTATTGATTTGAGCTTTTTTCCTTTACAAATATAAGCATTTAGTGCTATAAATTTTCCTCAGCACTACTTCATCTGTGTCACAGAAATTTTGATATGTTGTATTTTCATCTTCATTTAGTTAATGTAATTTGTATTTCTCTGGAGAGTTCCTCTTTGATCCATAGATTCCTTAGAAGTATATTGTTTAGCTTCCATTTGTTTTCTACAATAGTATTCATTCCTAGTTTAATTTCACTGTTTTCAGAGAATATGCTGTGTATGACTTCAGTTCTTTTAAATCTGCTCAGGTTTGTTTTATATCCCAGGATATAGTCTATCTTGGTATATGTTCCATGAGCACTTGAAAATAATGTACATCCTACTGTTGTTGGGTGAGGTAGTCTGTAAATGTAGATTGGATCTTGTTGGTTTATGGTAATGTTGAATTCTTCAGTATCCTTGATTATCTTCTGTCTAGTTGTTCTATTAATTGCTGAGAGAGGAGTGTTGAAGTCTCCAAGTATAATTGTGGATTTGTCTATTTTTCTTTCTAGTTCTATCAGTTTTTGCTCATGCATTTTACAGTTCTGTTGTTTGATGCATACACATTTAGCGTTGTTATTTCGTTTTGGTGGGTTGACCCTTTTATCATTTTGCAATGTCCTTCCCTTTCTTCAGTAATTTTATTTTCTCTGAAACCTGCTTTACCTGTTATTAATATAGCCATTCCTTCTTTGTTTTGATTAGTATTCACATAATATATTTTCCTATCCTTTTGCTTTCAACCTGCCTGTATTGTTTTATTTGAAGTGAGTTTCTTTTGATGGTATGTCATTGGGTCATGTGTTTTTATGCACTCTGCCAATCTCTTATCTTTTAATTGGTATATTTAGACCATTTGCATTTAATATAATTACTGATAAGTTAGGGTGTAAGTAAAATATTTTATTTTTCTTTCTCTTTGTACTCTTTGTTTTTCTTACCTTACTGTGGGTTACTTAAACATTTATTAGAATTCCATTTTTATTTATCTCTAGTTTTGGGGTATATCTCTTCATATAGCCTTTTTAGTTGCTGCTATAGGTATTATATTATATATACATAAATTATCCCAGTCTATTGGTGTTGTCACTTTACCATTTTGAGTGAAGTACAGAAAATTTATCTCCTTTTACAACCCTTTATCTCCCAACATTTATAATAAAATTGTCTTCAATATTTATGCTACATACATTTACAACCATATCAGACATTGCTATAATTTTTGTTTCCACCATCAAACATAATCTAGAAAACTCTAGAGGAAAAGGAAGTCTATTGTTTTTACCCAGTTTTTTGCCTTGTTTTCTTCCTTCCTGAAATTCCAGGATTTCTTCTTTTGTCATTTCCTTTCTTTTAGAGAACTTCCTTTAGCTATTATTTTAGAGTAGGTCTGCCAGTGATGAATTCTCTTAGTTTTCCTTCATCTGGGAATGTCTTGATTTCCCCTTCATTCCTGAAGGATATTTTCTCTGGATATAGGATTCTGGGTTGATAGTTCTTTTCTTCCAGCAGTTGAAAAATATTGTGCCAACTTCTTTCTGGCTGCATTGATTTATGAAGGGAAATCATATGGCTTTCAAATTATTTTTCTTATACAGGTAAGGTATTATTTCTCTCTCTCTGCTTTTAAGATTTTCTTTTGTCTTTAGCTCAGACTTTTGTCTAAGATGTGTCTTGGTATGAATTTCTTTGGGTTTATCCTGTTGGAGTTTGCTTAGCTCCTTGAGTTTCCAGGTTTAGGTCTTTTGCCAAATTTGGGGGGTTTTCAGGCATTATTTGTTCAAGTACTTTTTTTAGTCCTGTCATCTTTCTTCTCTTTTTCTAAGACTCCAATGCCATTAATGTTAGCTATTTCATTATAGTCCCACAGGTCCCTAAGGTTCTCTTTATTTTTCTCAGTCTATTTTCTTCCTGTTGTTAATACTGGGTAATTTTTATTATTCTGTCTTCAAGTTCACTGATTCTTTTGTTCCCTTCATTATGTTGTTGAGACTATACATCTAGTTTTTTATTTTGAATGTTGTATTTTTAAGTTCTAAAATTTCCGTTTGGTTCTTTTTTATAGCTTCCATTTCTTTGCTAAGAATTTCTGTTTTTTCATTTGTTTCATTATGTATATATTTGATCACTGAAGCATTTTTATTATGGTCACTTTGTCATATGATTCTAACATTTTTGTCATCTTGATATTGGTGTCTATTGATTATCTTTTTAAATTCAGTTTGAGATCTTCCTGTGCTCTTTGTATGACAGGTGATTTGCAGTTGAAATCTAGACATTTTGAGTATTATGTTATGAAACTTTGGGTCATATTTAAACTTTCTGTTTTAGCTGGCTTCTTCTGACACCACTCTGGCAGGGGAAAGGGGTTGCTGCCTCCTTGCTGCCACATGGAGGTACAAGTCCAGGTTCCCTATTGGAATTTATTAATACCCAAGGAGGGAGGCTCCTTTCTCTTGCTAAATCTGTCCTTGGTGCTCCCCATGTGGCCTCCTCTGACACCACCTCAATAGGGAGAGGGAGTGCCTCCTTGTTACCACAGGTGGGATTACATGCCCACGTTCCTTACATGGTCTCCATGACAATGGAGAGAGGAGTGGATAGAGGAGGGCTTGTTAGCACCCAGCGTGGATGAGAGTCCTATCCCAGAATTCAGCCTTTTCTGCCACCACCTTGGCCGTGATGATGTCAGAAAAGCCCTTATTATAGCATGGCCAGGGTAGAAATCTAGGCTCTCCATTCAGCCTTTGTTGGCATGAGTAGAGATGGGGCCACAGTTTTTCTGTGGTATTTGGCTGGAATAGAGAAGTTATATCTAAAAGTTTTCTGTCTTGCTAGTCTACCCCTCTCCTGGTTCTCTGGATAGGAAGAGCAGGCTTCTGTTGGGACTTATTTTGTCTGTGCCCACTTAGCATTTCCAGTTTGTTGCCTCTCAGATCCAAGCCTTGGCTATATAAGGCAAAAAGAAAGCCCAGGGAACTTACAACCATATTGTTCCTTGGAAAGGAAGGTCCTTTGTCAGTCAGCTTTTTTAATGTAATAGATGTCTTCTTCATTACCTTAAGACTCTTCTAATTGGATTGTTTGCTTTTTACTATTGGGTTTTAAAATTTCTCCATATAGGCTAGATACTAGTCCTTTGTTGATGTATGTTTTGCAAATATTTTCTCCTAGTGAGTGGTATCAGAGGAAAACATATGAGAGTCTTCTTATGTTTGTCTTAATGTCCAAGATTTTTAGTTGTACTTCGTGGAAGGAATAAGGAAAACTTCATCTACTACATTTTCACAGAAGTGGAAGTCTCAATAATGTTTTAATCCCTCATCCTGAGATTGTTAAGACTTACCTCCCCATATCGTCAATTAATTCAAAATTAAATAAATGTCTAAATTGAACAAATGTCTTTATTAAAAATCAATATCTTACAAAAAAATGAATCTAGAAACAGACCTTACACCCTTCACAAAAATTAACTGAAAATGGACCATAGACCTAATGCAAAATGTAAAACTATAAAACTCCTAGGAAATAACATAGGAGAAAACCTAGATGACTTTGGGTATGGTGATGACTTTTTTTAGATACAACACCAAAGTCAGGATCCATGAAAGAAATAAATGATAAACTAGGCTTCATTAAGATTATAAACTTCTGCTCTGGGAAAGACATTGTCAATACAATGAGGAGAAAAGCCACAAACTGAGAGAATAGTTTTAAAAAATACATCTGTTATCCAAAATATGCAAAGGGCTCTTCAAACACAACAATAAAAAAACAAACAACCTAATTTAAAAATGGGCCAAGGACCTGAACAGACAACTCATCAAAGAAGATATACAGATGGCTAATAAGCATATGAAAAGATGCTCCATGTCATATGTCATCAGCGAAATGCAAATTATAACAACGAGATACCACTACATACCTGTTAGAATGGTCAAAATCTGGAATACTGACAATACCAAATGCTGACAAGGATGTGGAGCAACAGGAGCTCTCATTCATTGCTAGTACAGTCACTTTGGAAGATTGTTCGGCAGTTTCTCACAAAACTAAATATACTCTTACCATAAGATCCAGCCATTGCACTCCTTGGTATTTACCCAAATGAGATGAAAACTTATGTTCATTCAAAAACATGCACATGGGTGTTTATATAAGCTTTATTCATACTTGCCAAAACTTGGAAGCACCAAGATATCCTTCAGTAGATGAATGGATAAATAAGCTATGGTACATCCACACAATGTAATATCATTCAGCATTATATATATGTGAGTTATCAAGCCATGAAAAGACAGGGAAAAATCTTAAATGCATATTATTAACTGAAATAAGCTGATCTGAAAAGGCTATATAATGTATGATTCCAGCTATATGACATTCTTGAAAAGGCAAAACTATAGAGACAGTGAAAATATCAGTGGTTGCCCAGGGTTAGAGGGAAGGAAGGGAGGGATGAAAAGGCAGAACACAGGATTTTCAGGGCAGCAAAACTATTCTGATGACACTCTAATGGTGGATACATGTGATTATGCATTTATCCAAACCCATAGAATGTACAACACTGAGAGTAAACTATGTAAACTATGGACTTTGGGTGATAATGTTGTGTCAAGGTAGGTTTATCAGTTGTAACAAATGTACCACTTTGGTGGAGGATATAGATAATGAGGAAGGTTATGCATGTGTAAGGGCAAGGGGTATATGGGAAATCTCTGTAACTTCTTAATTTTGCTGTGAATCTAAATCTACACTAAAAAATAGTCTTTTTACATTTTCTTTTCTAAAAAAATTTTATTGTAGTATAGTTGATTTACAGTGTTGTGTTAGTTTCAGGTGTACAGCAAAGTGAATCAGTTATACATATAAAAATCCAATGTCTTTTTTACAACAGCTAAACTAAGCAAACCTTAAGCACCAAAAGTGTTTCTTTTAGCTGATGAAAGAAGCATATGAATCCTGAAGGCAGTCAGTATTTTATTTTTCACCAGTCCTTATTACTTAGCTTCTTCAAGCCCCAGTCTTAAACATGGATCCTAATGAGTATGCCAACCCTGGATCTTATTGCAAGTGTCCAGATCCCTTCTGGGGATTTGTCTCTGAACTGCCAGCTCTGGACTTCAGGCCAGTTTCTATTTTGAGTGAAAGCTTCAATCTAGCAAGAGTGCATTGATTGCTTTCCAGCTAATCAAAGGGAAAGCATTGGTTGGCCGTTCTGGCATCCTTGTTCAGCTAAAAATGATTATGTCTCTGGCTCCTAATGCAAAGATATATTCTTCCTTTTATTCCTGTGATGAGGGTGCAGAATATCCTTCAATTTTGTTAAGTATAAAGTTAATGTGTGCCTTTGAATAGTCTTTGAGAAGTTATGAAGGGTAGTTTTTCTCTCTAGGGGAAGGAGCAGAACATCACCTGCCCTTCTCTTTCTCTCAGTCATAAAATTTGTGTGATTTAAATTTACATACAGTTGGTCTTCCCTGGTGGCACAATGGTTAAGAATCTGCCTGCCAATGCAGGGGACATGGGTTTGAGCCCTGGTCCGGGAAGATCCCACATGGCGTGGAGAAACTAAGCCTGTGTGCCACAACTACTGAGCCTGTGCTCTAGAGCCCCTGAGCCACAACTACTGAAGCCCACGAGCCACAATTACTGAAGCCCGGGTGCCTAGATCCCGTGCTCCACAACAAGAGAAGCCACTGCAATGAGAAGCCTGTGCACCGCAACGAAGAGTAGCCCCCACTCGCCGCAACTAGAGAAAAGCCAGCACGCAGCAAAGAAGACCCAACACAGCCAAAATAAATAAATAAATAAATTTATATAAATAAATAAATTTACATACAGTGAAAGTTACTTACCTGAGGTTATCCCTCTTTGCACTTCAGGAATAGATTTCTTAAAGTATTCATGGCCCTTCCAACAGAATGGAACATTTGAAACAAAAATTCAAAACTAGTCTTGGTACATGAATTTTGTATGAAATTAGGAGAATTTTCTCTTGTGATATCCTTCCTTCTCTCTCTCTTTGTGTGTGTATATGTGTGTGTGTGTGTGTGTGTGTGTGTGAGAGAGAGAGAGAGAGATTTTGCTACTCTGTACTTCTTGGGAGAAGCTTGAGGTTTAATAAAGAAAAGTTTAAGGATGAGTGGAGGGAATTCCCTGGTGGTCCAGTGGTTAGGACTCCACGCTTCCATTGCAGGGAGCCTAGATTCAGTCCCTGGTTGGAGAACTTAGATCATGCAAGCTGTACAGCCAAAAAAAAAAAAAAAAAAGGATGAGTGGAGAAGGGCACTCATGAGGTGATGGAGAGTATGGCTGATCTCTTATATGTGATTCAGGATCACGATTATGATGAATCCTTCCAAACACGAAGAATGAAGAATTGCTAGAAGCCCTTTGTCATGCCACAGTAAAAAGAATTTCTTCTTTCCTCCCTAATGATTATCAGGGTAAACACTTGCAATAGCCGTTGGTTTGCCATAACTGGACAGGGAAAGTAGCTCTGCGTTGCCTGTGTATTATATCTGAGGATCTAAGTGGCTTGCTTGGCCTGAGACCTTGTGTGATCATGAGAACTTAATTAGTGATAGCACCCTTACATCTACTGAATCCTTACCAAAGTTTTACAAAGTATGTATTATGTGAGGAAACCAAGGCTCAGAATGGACATGTCAGTTGTCTTAAGCCACATAGCTAATAAGTGTCAGAGCTGGGACTCGAATCCAGTCTCTGTGTGTGACTACAGAATCCATCTCTTTCTCCTGTATTAACATTGCTGTGAATTCCAGTCATAGGGACTATCATAGTTCTACAACTCACTGAGATAGTGCTGTATCAGTTCTCTACCAAGTAGTTGGTTTGAAAATGTTAAGACCAGTAAGGATGAACTGAGTTCTCCACAGGGCTTTGGATTCAGGCCGAAGGGTTTCTCCAAGGTGCCTTCCCACCTAAGTCTGAAGAGGTACAGCCAGAACCATGATTACTTTCAGATTTAATAGACATTCTGTAAATGTTAGTTCTGTCCCCCTATCCCAGCACTTACTGTGGGTCAGATGCAGTGCTTGGAGCTCTCAAGTGCATCATGTCATTTAATCATCACAGCTCTCTTATGAGGTATAGGGATGAATATATCCCTATATTACAGATGAGGAGATGGAGGTACAAAGAAATGAAATAACTGACGTGTCCACTATCTCATAGCCAGGTCAATCTGACTCCATAGTATGTAGTTAGCTGTCTGTAATACCTCATTGGTTCCTACCTACCTGCTTACCTACTATTTTGCTTCTGTCTCTGTAACATTTTCCGAGGCTTTAAATTGAATATATTGGTTGAGATCTTCAAGAAATCCTTGTATGACTTTAAAACTCCTTATGCTGTGCATGCTTTCTCCCTTGCTTCACCCTGTTAGTATTATCCTCAGCAGTAACCTTGCACTCCAGTAGAGCCCAGAGCAAAAGGAAGTGTAAGAAGTAGTCTGAGAGGACAAATGAATCTTTCTCAGTCATCCAGGCTTAAGCTTTGCCTTGACCTGGGATGCTTGCTAATCTTGACAGAAGAATAATCTGAGTTAATTGGCTCTTAGATAGGGTGAGAGTTAAGATTCTAGGAATGGGTCTGTTTGCAGCTGAACTGATGGGTTTTGGCACCTAAATAAAAACATCCAGTAGCCGTCTGCTGGGTGAAGGCATCTTCCTTTCTTACCTGAAGCTGGGTCAGTCTCAGTCAGTGGGAAAGTGTTGTCATTTGTACTCTGCATTCCTCCTGTTTCTTTGGGTTGTGCTATGTTTAATAAAGCATGCATTAGGAGATATAGAAAAAAGAGTTTTTAATCTAGTCTTTTTCTCCCAGAAAGTTTAAATTGCCCCCAAAGTGCGTGTGTGTGTGTGTGTGTGTGTGTGTGTGTGTGTGTGTGTGTGTATAGACCAAATATCACTGAAGAAGTTGACACCTTATTACATGTAGGTTATTGCATTTGTAGAACAAAATCTCCTTTAAGTGATATATCTACTATGTGTCATAAAAATAATTCACTTGATGTGAGTGTGTTTTCATTTTGGGTGTCCTTAATAGGGAAATATATTCTGGTAGATTACAGTGTTTCTAAATAATAAATCATAAACACCAATAAAAGAAAATAGCTAAAATGTGCATATTTGAGAGTCGATTGTATGTTGATTAACCTTATGTGCTTTTGCCATAATTCTTACTATTGCCATTTTCCTTTGCTGGCAAACAATTCATTTTTGGAACATAAGATGCATAATTATGAATGTTAATATAGCACCCTGCTGCATCTCATCTCTATTTGCATTATGCCACAAGTTTACTTCGGGGACACACAGGTACTTTCTCTCATTATTCATAGTAACTGTAATTTGACACTAAACTTGAGATATAAATATATTTATTATTTACCTATTTTGTTAGTCACAATTTTTTCTTACATCAAGACTATAGAAAAACCATGTTTATAATTCAACTAAGAACCATAGGAGCCTGTTTAAAAATTAAAAATGAAAGAAAGGAATCTGTATTATGGAGGATAGAGCAGTGGACTTGGGGGTTTTCACTGTAGGCTCTGAGTACTCAGTAGAAATACTGGACAAGTCTTTAACCATCTCATAGTCTTGTACTTATGAGTAATTCAGGGCAGTAAATTCCCACCTGACAGGGATCTGGTAAGGATTGAATAGGTACTTCATGAGATTGTGCCTATAATAGTACTTGATACTGGGTAATAACTAGTGAATGTGTACTGTTTTTAATATGACATTTGAACGTGAAAAAGAAATAGGCATTTTCTAAACATTAATTCACCAAATATCTCTTTAAATACCAAGTTCTCATGATATGATTTCATTGATTTAATAAGTGTTTTTGAGTTTGAGTGCTTAGCATGTATATAGCAATATGTTAAACAATGTAGTGGGGCTCACAGCAGGAGTATGTTCCACCCCTGAACTCTAGTGGATGGAGATAAGACATATATAGGTAAAATGGTTGAGAAAGGAAGTAGGTGATTGATGAAATGAGTGATACCAGCAGCAAGTGGTTATGAAAATTGGAAGAAGAACATCACAAGGAACTTGAACAAAAGAAGGGGAGGTTGGCTCAATTCCTAAATGGTATGTGGGAAGGCATGAAGAGAGGATGGAGAGAAATGTAGATGCAGGTTTGAGGAAATTAAGAAAGCCCATCCAAATTTACCCATCAGTGAGAGGTAAATTTGAACTAATAGAAGGCCCAGTAAAGCAAAGTTTATCTAGTAGGCAATGAGGAGTCATTGCAGGATTGTGAATAGGTGAATAAGAATGAAATTGGTATTTGTGGGAAATTGGTGTGGGTTGGACTGGATGTAGGGAGGCCATGTGACATGCCTGCTTTTGCAAAGTAGTGACAGTAGGAATGGACAGGACGAGTTAATGGGGGAGATATTTCAAAGCCAGGACTTGGTGAGTGATTCAATATGAAGGCCGAAGAAGAGAAGGAAACAATGGTTACAAGGTTTGAGCCAGTCAGACCTTTAAGGATTTAAGACAAAATAAAAAGATAAATTAGGAAGAGCTAGGCTTGATGTCAGTGTTTGGTTTTTGTTTTGTTTTGTCTTTAGTTTGAGGGGATTGATGGGATATGTAGAGCTTCGACTGGCAGTTGTAGAGCATAGGTAGAAGTGGTGTGTTGTTTAGGTCCAGATCAGGACCAGAGATTGTCCTAGGCCTATTGAATGTTACTCCTAATCTAAACTGATCTCAATTACACATAAATATCTTCTGGTGGTCACTTCATCCTAAAAATATCAGCTTTCATTAACTTTCATCCTCCATTTTCTTCTTCTCATTTTCTCACTGAAGTGTGCCTTCTTCCACTACATGACAGTCTTCTCTATACTAATTCCAGATGAATTAGTATCCTCCAGATTGAGAAAAAAAAACATCAAGGAGCATCTTTTTATTCTCCTTTTCCAGTGAGCAATTTTTCAATAGCAGTTTTTCAGCAGTACAGTGGAAGGAGTACAATGGAAGGCACATAGCCATTGGTATATAACAGCACTGGTGTCAAATCACATATCAGCTGGCTGACCTTTAGCAAGTTAGTTAACCAAAATTTCCTCATCTTCAAGATAGGAATAATGGTATCTACATTATAGAGTTATATGAGTAAATGAGGTAATATGTATAAAGCCCTTTGAAAATAGTTGTTGCTTAATTAATATTGGCCCTATTGAACTTTTTTTCTGGAAATTTCTTCTCTTTGATTATTAAGTATATCTTTCTCCTGGTTTTCTTACTACTACTTATTTTCAGCTCTCTTCCCTTAATTTGTCTGTTAACTACAGTATACCTTAGAAGAGTGGTCCTCAAACTTGAGTGTGCATTAGAATCCTCTGGAGGGTTTGTTAAGGAACATATTTCTCCCCCCACCAAGTTTTTGTTCCAGTCAGGGTCCAAGATGTTCTCAGGTAATGCTGGTGCTGCTGGTCTGAGGACTGAACTTTGAGAACCACACTAACCTAGAGTTCAGCCTCAGACCCTCTTTTTTATTCTATGGACTTTTCTTGAGAGGCTTTAGGTATCACTGATGACTCTCAGGTTTCTATATCCAGAGAAGACCATACTACTAGACGCCAGATTATCATTTTCAACTGCATGTTACACTTTGCCACCAAGTTGTCTCCCAAACATATCATAATTCAGCATGCCCAAGCTGATTCTAAAGTACATATGGAAATATAAATCTGTAAGATTAGTCAGGAAAGGTCTGAAAAAGAAGAGTAATAAGGGAGAAAGGAACCAGTCCTGTTGAAACATATTATAAAACTACAGTTATTAAAATAGTTTGGTACTACCACATGAATATAGATCAATGGACCATAATTGAGCCTAGGAATTGATCCAAAGACATAATTTAGATATTTTAATATATGATTTTATTATTAAATAGTAAAGGTCTCTCTAAGCAAGACACAAAGGAAGCCATAAAGGAGAAAATTGTTAAATTTGACTACATGAAAGTTAAAATTTACAGCACCACAAAAATACAGAAACAGAATCCAAAGACAAAAAACTGGGAAGAAGAATTTGCATCTGATATGGGAAAGGGCTGGTTCCCTGTATATATAAAGAGCTCTTGAGATTGAGAATCACTTAGAAAAATACCCATAAACCATTATTTAAAAAGAGGAGAAAAGGACCTAAATAGCCAGTCCAGGGGAAAAGAAAATTGGCTTATAAAAATAAACAGAAAGATGCTCAGCAACACTCATAATTAAAGGAATATAGGTTAATTTAAGCAACAGCCCTCACCTTAAGATACAACTTTCACCAGTCAGAATGGCAAAAATCAGAGCATGTAATATACCATTTTTGGCAAGCATGTGGAGAAATGCACACTCTTACACCCTGCTATATACCTTGCTACTCAAAGCATGACCCTTGAACAAGCAGGATCTGCATGAACTGAGAGCTTGTTACAGATGCAGCCCCATCCCAGACCTACTAAACCAGAATCTGCATTTTAACGAGATCCCTAGGTGATTTGTTTGCACATGAAAGTTTGAAAAGCACTGCTCTAATACACTGTTGGAGGAAATGCAAATTAGCATAACCTCTTTGGATTTCAGGAGACTTTATCACAATTAAACATTCATATGCTCTGAACCAGAATTCCAGTTACAGGAATTTATCTAACAGATATAATCATATATGTGTGTGAAGAGATGTTCAAAGATATTCATTGCAGCATTATTTGTATTAACAAAAAATTAGAAACAACCTTAGTTTTCATTAATTTGGTAAAGGTTAAATGAATTATGAAAAAGTCACACAAGTGCAACACTAGGCGGTTATTAAAAATTTGTGAAAAAGTACTTGCAGATACAAAATTATCTCCAAGATATATTGTTAAACACTAACAAGCAAGGTTCTGAACAGTATTCTAGTATGCTTTTTTTTTTGTATTCTGTTATTATAATTCCGATTTTACAGATAATGTAAGTGAGGCAGAGATGTTAAATAACTAGCCCAAGGCCACACAGCCAGCAGTGGCAGATTCAAATCTAGACAGTCTGGTTCCAGAGCTTATGTTCTTAACAGTATGCCATACTGCTGCTCTGGGATAAACAAGAACCTGTTAATGATGGTTTCCCCCAGAGTATGGGGAACTCATTTTTCATTGTATATGCTTTTGTACTGTTTGAATGGTTTACCTTTTGCAAGTATTGATTTAAAAAATAAAAACTTAAAAATCGACTTGTCCAAAATTGGACTAATTTCCCTCCCCACTCTTCTTGGTGACAGGTTCAATTATTTGTTTGTTTGCTTTTTAATCTTTCAATAAGGTTTTATTTTCTCCATAAATGTCTTACACATTTTTATTTAGATTTATTCCTAGGTAGCTTTTTTTTTCCATTTTATTTTTTTAGGATTTCTTAGCATCATTCTTATTACTTTTTTTTTAAACATCTTTATTGGGGTATAATTGCTTTACAATGGTGTGTTAGTTTCTGCTTTATAACAAAGTGAATCAGTTATACATATGTTCCCATATCTCTTCCCTCTTGCGTCTCTCTCCCTCCCACCCTCCCTATCCCACCCCTCCAGGCGGTCACAAAGCACCGAGCTGATCTCCCTGTGCTACGCGGCTGCTTCCCACTAGCTATCTACCTTACGTTTGGTAGTGTATATATGTCCATGCCTCTCTCTTGCTTTGTCACAGCTCACCCTTCCCCCTCTCTATATCCTCAAGTCCGTTCTCTAGTAGGTCTGTGTCTTTATTCCTGTCTTACCCCTAGGTTCTTCATGACATTTTTTTCCCTTAAATTCCATATATATGTGTTAGCATATGGTATTTGTCTTTCTCTTTCTTTTTTTTTCTGACTTACTTCACTCTGTATGACAGACTCTAGGTCTATCCACCTCATTACAAATAGCTCAATTTCGTTTGTTTTTATGGCTGAGTAATATTCCATTGTATATATGTGCCACATCTTCTTTATCCATTCATCCGATGATGGGCATTTAGGTTGTTTCCATCTCCGGGCTATTGTAAATAGAGCTGCAATGAACATTTTGGTACATGACCCTTTTAGAATTATGGTTTTCTCAGGGTATATGCCCAGTAGTGGGATTGCTGGGTCGTATGGTAGTTCTATTTGTAGTTTTTTAAGGAACCTCCATACTGTTCTCCATAGTGGCTGTACCAATTCACATTCCCACCAGCAGTGCAAGAGTGTTCCCTTTTCTCCACACCCTCTCCAGCATTTATTGTTTGTAGATTTTTTGATGATGGCCATTCTGACTGGTGTGAGATGATATCTCATTGTAGTTTTGATTTGCATTTCTCTAATGATTAATGATGTTGAGCATTCTTTCATGTGTTTGTTGGCAGTCTGTATATCTTCTTTGGAGAAATGTCTATTTAGGTCTTCTGCCCATTTTTGGATTGGGTTGTTTATTTTTTTGTTATTGAGGTGTATGAGCTGCTTGTAAATTTTGGAAATTAATCCTTGAAGTGAGAAAGATGGCAGACACTCTGGGCTCCTTCCTCTACCCCTCATATTTTGTCCAACTGGGAGCCAAGATTTATTCGTTCTACCTCCTAGACCATTCTCAGACAAGCCTCAAATCTGCCTTGCCACTCTATCCCTGAATCATAGATCACTTTGGACTATAACATTCATTTCCTAACTGGTACACCTGCTTCTTTTCTCCCTAAAAATGTTAGCAGATACATCTTTCCAAAATGCAAATCTGATTCTGCCATTGTCATGCTTACAATTTTTCACTGGCTCCCCAGTGCCTGTGGGAAAAGTCCAAACTCATTAGCATGGCAACCTGGGTCTTCTGCATTCTGGCCCAGCCTGCCTCTCTAGCCTTACCTCCCACCACCCCTCCTCATACACCTTACCTTCAGGACACTATTTTTTCCTCACATTTCCATGATTTTTACATACTACTTCTTCTATAGAAGTATGTTTTATCTTGGTAAATTCCTACCCTTCCTTCAAGACCAGACCTCAAGCATGACTTCCTTTATGTGGGTTTTTCTGGCCGCCGGCTATTAGACATTATGTATTCTGTACTAGGCAGGTTAGGGTACCCTAAAGTCCCGTGGCCTCTCAGTTTCCCACAGGAAATGTCTCCACTATCGAAGCACTCCTGTTTGAATGCTGTGCATTCACATTCCTCATGGACTCCCAACATGGATGCAGTATCCTGCAGCTGTTTCTCTAGCTCTCTCCCTAGCTAGTTCAGTCTTCTCCCCAGGTCTCCCATAGGCCCCAGAACTCTTCTTGGTCACCCAGGACATCTGGGAGACTTTTTCTTTTATTCTTAATTGTAGATTCATCATGCCCCCCTTCCCATCCTTCTATCTCTACCTGTAGGTGAGGCAGGTTAGAATAGTGGTTAACATGGGCTTTGGAGCTAGGCTGCCTGTGTTTGAATACGATCCCTGTGACTTTGTAGTTCTGTGATCTTGGGCAAGTTACTCAACCTCTCCAAACCTCTGATTTTCCTCTCTGCACAGTGGAGATGAGTAGCACCTGCTTCATAGGGTTGTTATGAGTATTAATATTTGTACTACATAGGAACACTATAAGTGCTTGGAGATGAGTAGCACCTGCTTCATAGGGTTGTTATGAGTATTAATATTTGTAATACATAGGAACACTATAAGTGCTTTTGATATAAAAATGCCTAAAGTATGGCGCGGAAGAATCTTTTCAAATTGGCATAGGAGGCAGGCCTTTTTCTCCTTTGGAGCTCTTTTCTACTAAAGATGGCTGGTTAGTATTAGGAACAAGTATACATGAGTCAGCAAGAATCCCCACCCCTTTTCAAGTCTCCTGTAATTCTGGCTTGTTTCCCTAAATGGATGACAGATTGAAGCTTCTTGAGGGCAAGGATCATAGTGTAGACTTTTTAAGACTCCTTGGCACCTGTTAAACACATGATAGACACATCTATTCCCATCAGTCTTACAATTAAATCCAAGTCCTTACAATGACCCACTCACCTGGCCCTTGGCTCCTTCCCCAACCTCGTTTCCTACACTTCTTTGTCTTGTTCATTCTCCTCCAGCCACACTGGCTTTCATGGTTCTTGGACCATGGCAAGCTGATCCTACCTTGGGACCACTGCCCTGGCTGATGCCTCTGCCTAGAACATTCTTCCCTCAGATATTCACCTGGCTCCTTCCCTGACTTTAAGTCGCTGCTCAGATATCACCTCTTAATAGAGGCCTTCCCTGACCACACTCTAAAATAGAATCGGCCCTCACATAGCCCTGTCTGACAGTTTACCCCTTACCCTGCTTTCGATGTCTTCATAGCACTTAGCACTACCTGTCATATTATATATTGAGTTGAGCCCCCTGAGGTCTGTCTAGTCTGTTTTATTCATTGGTTTGTCCCCAGCACCTTGAACAGTGCTTTCTTGGCTCTCAATAACTAATGAATGAAAGAATCAATGAATGAATAAATAAAGGAATGAATTCAACGCAAGTACCTGTGTAGAAGGGGAAATACAACAAATTCTGTTCACTCCTAGAATTTTGAAAATTTTATAATTTTCAGTCCATGATTCTGTCTTTCAGCTTTAGCATTTTCAAATTAAATCCATATCCATGTATGGGTTTTGTTTCAATTTTATAAACATCACCTTGACAAAAGTTAAAATCCAATATAAATCAAGTCCAATTTTACAAAAAAAATGCTGATTTGTTTGTTCTCCATCCCATGGGGAAGGAATGTCTATGATTGTGTGTGTGTGTGTGTGTGTGTGTGTGTGAGAGAGAGAGAGAGAGAGAGAGAGAGAGAGAGAGCTAGAACAGTTACCTGCAGTGAGGAAATTGGGTAGGGAGTAGGTTGGGGAGGCGGGAGTAGGGAGTCCAGGTTCCCCAGAAGGAAAATAATTTTGCAAATTGCTATCTATTTTTTCTAAACTGTTGCTTCCAAATCCATTAGAAAACCAAACTGAAATCCAAAGAAATGAAAAGCTTGATGAACTAGAGGTTCGTCAACGTAAATACATCAGATCAGGGAATTTCTCAGCAGCTCATGCAGAGCATTGTGAAACCATGTGAAAGCTTTATGAACAGAAACTTCAGCAAGGGGGACAGATATATGGCAGCTGCTTGCCAGCTCATATCTCCACTCAACACGGGAAGTTGTGATGTGGGAACTGCCCTCTTGGTTCTGGGATGCACCTTGCCATGAAGTAGAATGTTCCTGCCCCTGGAGCCCAAATTCTATTCAAGCAGCTGCCCTCTATTGTGTACATAGCCACTGGAAGTTGAAGGAAGGTTCCCAGGCTCCCTTGGAAGACAAGACCCCACATAAGTCAAACCAGCAGCAGCCAGTATTTTAAAGAAGCCATTTGAAAATCTGTTTTCAAATGTATGATAGCATTCTTTAGAGTGATGTGTCTCAAACTTGAGCGTGCATCAGAATCACTTGGTGTGCTTGTTAAAATTCAGATGGCTGGGCTCTACTCTCAGAGTTTCTGATTCAAAAGGTCTGGAGTGGGGCCCCAGAATTTCATTTCTTACAAATTTCCCAGGTGATGCTGATGCTGATCTATTCGACAGACTTTGAGAACTACTGTTTAGGGACAAAAACACAGGAATTTGGAAGCAAAGAACTTGGATTCAAGCCTTGTATGATTTACTTGAGTTTGTATGATGAACTTGAGTTTTTTCTTTTCTAACATGGAGTTTATAAGGTTGTTTTTTCTTTTCTAACATGGAGTTTATAAGGTTTTTCTTTTCTAACATGGAGTTTATAAGGTTGTTGGAAGGATTAAATAGAATGGTGTCTATGAAAGTTCTTTGTGAACTGTAAATATTAGCAGTTAAACGGCTTCACAAATAGTACTTGCTGCCACCCCCCCCCAGCAGATTTTCCTGTGCTTTGTCCCCTCTCCACACAACTTTGTCCCACCAAGTCCATCAGGCGCCTAGGAAAAACTGAAGCCAAGAAGGCCATGAGTAGTAAAAAAATTTTTAACCCACTGGGCATGGCCATAATGCTGACCTTGACTTGACCTCCCTTTTCCTCTGACTGGCCTCTTCTCAACTTGCTCCTCGTTCTTCCAGCCCTGGCCACCTCTCACAGCAAAGAACAGCAACTAGTGCTGACATTGGGGTAAAAAACTGTCAGATGGAATTTTTTTAAATTAGTAGCATAAACAGAGGAATCCACTGCCAAGCAGGAAAGCATTTGTTGGGGAAACCATTTTACTAGGTTGGTGGGCTCTGAGCTGATTTCCCTGAGGGCAAAATCCAGATGCTTGAAAGAGTTAAGTGGAATCATAAGTATAATTGCAGATTTCTAACTTAGGAATGTGTCAGACAGTTGTATTAGACAGTTGCCAGGGTAAATGATATGTCTGTGTAGAAGGGTGTCCTTTTTCTTTGGAAACCTTTTCTCATTCAAAACTAATACGTGTGTAGTGTAGAAAATTTTGAAATTTTCTAAAGGTATAAAGAATTAAAATGACCCTTAATTCTGCCACACAGAGATAAATACTTAGTGGTAAGATATTGGTACATTTTCATTCAGCCTTTTAATATGTGTATGCTTATACATGAATATATGTGTATGGATATATATTTTTTGAATTGGGCTGGTACTACATACAGGTTTGTATACTGTTTTTTTCACTTTTGTAATGGCAGACTATTATTCCTTCCTGTAGATATACAGTACTTCACCTAACTTCCTAAATGTTGAACAGTTAGGATATTCCTAATTTTACATTATAAATAACCCTGCATTCGATGACACTTCATGTACATAAATCAATGTGTGCATCTCTAATTGCTCTCTTAGGATAGAATCCTTGGAATGGAAAGATTAGATTAAAGGTAGGAACATTTTTAAAAACAGATATAATTCACCTACCATAAAATTCATTACTTTTAAGTGTGAGATTCAGTGATTTTTAGTATATTTACAAGGTTGTATGACCACCACCACTGTCTAATTCCAGAAAAAATAAGCAGTGCTTCACAAATTTGCATGTCATCCTTGTGCAGGAGCCATGCTGATATTCTCTGTATTGTTCCATTTTTAGTATATGTCAGCTAAAGCAAGCACTGTAGGAACATTTTTGTCTCTTGATAACATATGGCAAGTTTCCCTCTAGTAAATGTATACCCAATCCATTCCCATTCAGCAATGTATAAGAATGCCTCTTTCCCTGCAACTTTGCTGACACTTAGTTAAAAAAATATATTGCCAATATTATTGAAAAAGGCATTTTATTGTTTTGTATTTTTGATTAGCTCTTCTTCCTCTGTAGCTGTTCTTTAGAGATATGTCATCCACCCTCTTTCCTTTGCATGCATTTACCGTGGGCAGTCACATCCACTGCGACAGCCTCGGCTGCCTCCTCTCTGTGGATAATGATCACATGTCCATACCCTGCCCTAACCTCTTTCTGGCACTGCAGCCCAGATGTCAAGCTGCTTGCTGGGCATGACTATCTACATTTTTTTAACATCTTTATTGGAGTATAATTGCTTTACAATGGTGTGTTAGTTTCTGCTCTATAACAAAGTGAACCAGCTATACACATACACACGTTCCCATATCTCTTCCCTCTTGCGTCTCTCTCCCTCCCACCCTCCCTATCCCACCCCTCTATGTGGTCACAAAGCACAGAGCTGATCTCCCTGTGCTATGCGACTGCTTCCCACTAGCTATCTACCTTATGTTTGGTAGTGTATATATGTCCATGCCTCTCTCTCGCTTTGTCACAGCTCACCCTTCCCCCTCCCCATATCCTCAAGTCCGTTCTCTAGTAGGTATGTGTCTTTATTCCCGTCTTACCCCTAGGTTCTTCATGACCTTTTTTTTTTTCTTAGATTCCATATATATGTGTTAGCATATTTGACAGCATATCAAACACGCTCATGTCTAAAATCAAACTCATGACTCCTGAAGCCAGCTCTGGCTCTCAACTTCCCTATCTCGATTAGTGATACCATCATTCTCCTAGGTGTTTCATGGTCACCTTAACTCCTCTCTCTACTCCATATTTAATTAGTAGTCCAAGCTTCTTGATTCTGTCTTTTATGTCCTTCCTCACATCCTTCCCTTCTGCTCCACCCTCACTGTCACTGCTCTACTTCTACCTTTTATTATGTCTATTACACTAGCCTACTCACTTCACTATGCTTTTAGTATTTATCCATATAATTCATTCTACATGTAGCTATGAGAATAACCTTCCTAACATATGCTTTTACCATGTTGCTTTCCTATCCTGGAACCTCCAAAGCCTCTCTCTCGCCTATTGGTAAAGTAAATGCTTTATCCTGACACTTAAGGCCCACCGTGTTGTTGCATCATTCTAATTTTACTTCCTGTGTGCCTTATAGAAACTGTGTTCTTCCTTCAGCATATTCCTGCTTTATCCACTCTTGTTTTTGCAAAACCTGGCATGACCTCTTTCCCAGTCTCCTCCAGCTGAAATTGTCCTGAGTCTTCAAAATCAGAGGCTTTGTGAAGTCTTCCTTGATTCAATTAGCTGTACTTTCCCCTTTTTTTCCTCATTGTCTGGTTTTAGACAGCAATTTTATAGTGTTTTCAACAAAAAATTAAGGAAGCTTGCTTAATAATGTTTTTATTACATGAGTGGCTTTAAATTTTTATTGAAATATAGTTGATTTACAATGTTGTGGTGTTAGTTTCAGTGTACAGCAAAGTGATTTGGATATGTATGTATGTATGTGTGTGTTCTTTTCTTGGATTCTTTTCCATTATAGGTTATACAAGATATTGAATATAGTTCCCTGTACAGTAAATCCTTGTTGTTCTCCTTTTTTAAACTCTCATTTTGTTAGCATTTCCTTTATGACACGATATTCTGCCCTGTTTAGTTACTTAGCTATTTTTATTCACCCCCTACCACACTATAAATTTCTTGAGCACAGGAATTATATCTTCTTCATTTTGGCATGTTCCATAGTACCTCTCCAAGCACGTTAAATGTAGATAGGAGCTCCATAAATGCTTGAATAAAAGAATGTTAAAGACTGCCAACTTTTTTTTTTAAGAACTACTAATGACTCAGTTTCGGGAATGAATTCTGTGCTAAGGTACAGATGCCAGACAACCCAAATGTCATGGCTTATTCTTCTTTTTCCCTCACTATCCACAGCCAATCCATCAACAAATACTGTAAGCTCTACCTCTTCAAGATACCTCTAATCAAACCTCTTTTCTCTACCCCTACTGCTTCCTCCCTAGAACAAATCACCATTATCTCTTACCTATAAGAGCCTTTTTAAACTGGTTCCCTGGCTTCTTCTCTTGTCCTGCCTAAATCTATCAGCCAAGTGAGATTTTTGTAAAACTTAGATCATGGTAGTCCTCTGTTTAACAACCTCCAGTAACTTACTTCCCACTACACTGAGAATAAAACACAAACTTCCTATCTTGGCCTTTGAAAACTCCATGATCTGGCCTTGGCACTTCCCCAACCTCATGTCCCTGTACTGTCTACCTTGCTCACTGTGCTCCAGCTCTGCTGAGCATCAGCCATTCCTCATTGTCATGTTCGCTCAAAGCAGAGTGAGTAGGTTCTCTTGGTTCTATTTAGGTCCTCACTGTTATTGGACGTTGTCTTTGGGCTTCATGCCTTTAGTAGTGGAGATGACCAGAAGCAATTCTAAAGGTTTTGAGACTTGACTTTAGGCAAAACTTTTGTGGAGTCCATCATTTTGCTGAAAATTGGTACTCCAATACTGAGTTTGAGCTGAAGGAGGTATTTGGCTGAAAGGGAAAAGAAAGGAAATCTTATATTATTCCTGTAACCTTCTTCCCAAGGGATGCTACAAATATTACTGATAGAAATTGGAGCTGGAGGACAAACATCCTCCACCTTCTTTATCACCCTGGGTGTTGATTTAGGAAATTGGTCATCACAGCAGAAGCTGACTCAACAGATGGGGTTCTGTGAACCTATTGTCATTTTCTCTATGTGCTCCTCTGAAGTCTCCCTCAGGCCTCTGGTGTTGCACCCTTAGCTTTTGTATATAAGGGAAGAGAGAAAAGCCCTCTTTGTTATTCAGATTCTTGACTTGCTCCCCTTGCTTCTAGAAGCTGTGAAATATGCACCATCCACCTCCTTGCCTTTGGGATCATTAACAAGAAATAGTCTATGATGGGTATTTGTTATCAGATATACATAGAAAGAGTATGCTTCACAGCCCACTATGAAAGAGAATTCCAAGTACTGTGTTTCTAAACTACTAAGCATTTTTCTAGCCCCTAATATTTGCAGAGCTCTCCCACATCATTCATATGGTTGCTTCATGCCAACCTTCTTTGGAAAAAGAGGTGTCCCTGTGTTTTAAAGATTTCAATGTGAAAAAGTGGAGAAATGAAAGCAAAAGTTCAAGTGTAAAGGCCCTAACCAGATGAGGGTATTGCTCTTTACTTGGAAAGCCACAAGACACCCCTTGACATGCAGCACAGCATTTCAGGGAGTCTTTACTCCCACCCCAACATCCCTTTCCTTTCTTATTCACTACCCTGGGTTTTCTTTAAACCATGAATGGATCCTGAGGTGGAGGCTGGAGAGGGGGATCCAGCAGGTTTACATGAAAGTACTTGACCTGGCTATTCCGAGAGGTGAGGGGAGGTAGTCCCTTCTATGTAAAGTACCCGTATCTCAGATGACCCAAATTATAGCTCCCCAACTGACAAAAAGGCCTTGTCCTAAAAGTTCTCTTTTAAATTATACATACATATATACACCCACATACACATAGATATACACACAGATACACACATACATACCCATACGTGTATACAGACATATACATTCACACATTTACATACACATACATGTTCTCCCTTGGTTGGGTCTGTATAAGGAAGGTCTCCAGATCACCAGGTTTCAGGGTCCCCCAGGTAACAGTGTGAGGGTATGAGGAGGCCTTCAGGGCTCTATATCCCTCTACAGTGATCAAGCGACTTTTGCCTCCTTCTGTCAGATAAACAAGCCATGCATTGTTCTGTCCACCAGCTGTGTGCGGGCTTCCCTTCCTGCTGAGTGGGCCAGAATGAGCATGGATTCCTTCATGTGGGGCAGGTGGAATGCGCGGTTTTGGGGTGGGGGAGGCTGGAAGAGCCACAGAAAGTAAACGGAGCTAATCAAGGACACTCTTTTGTGCTTCTCCTTATCTAAACACTTTCAAAAAATGAAAGAGCCTGCAGTAGGTTATGGGCCAGACCTCAGGCTAAGCATAACCCCAAGCAACAGGGGCCATATTTTTCTTCTTGCCCTGGGTTGGATCAGAGCCACGGTTCTCTTTCTGCTTGCCCTCTACCCTCCTCCCTCCAAGTAGTTATTGAGGGGTCTGCTGAGAGCCAGGCTCAGAGACTGATAGTGCTGTCAGAAGGTATTGGGGTGACACCCCACTACAGCAGCCAGTGGTTGACTCCTTCTAGAATTGGTCCACCTCCCTCCCCTCACCTCTCACAACAGCCTTTATGAGGCCTGTTCTGGGAGCCAGCTTCTGACAGATCTGCCACTTCTGCCTGCATGTGCTCACCCTCTTTGCACCCATGCCAAGTTCTTATCCTCTGAGTGCTTGGAAAAGAAGCAGTCATCTTTTCCTTCCCCTGAACATAGGAGGTGATACTTGCTCATGTTGTCTGGAACTTAGCTCTGCTAAGTGAGAGGGTACTTCTTTTACCTCCACCCCATCTCCCAGCCTCCTTTCTAAATCCCAAACTGGCCAAACTGCTCACATTCCTCTCTAATCATCTTCTGCCCAAGGATTTCTTCAGTATATGCTATCTGTGCCCATCTGCCCATCATATCACCTCCTCTGGTGACTACCCAACTGCCATGCTCCACCCTGCCTCCCTGCCTGAGCCAGTCCCAAGAATGTGCTTGCACCTTTAATCAAAACTTCCTCAGCCCACCTGGCCACTGACAGGGCCAGACTGCTATCAAATTTGTTATTCTTTACTTTGTTAGGAAATGGGGGGTCAGGGAAGCATTTTTATGAACTGGGTTACTGAGTGGAGAGAGGAAGGCACTTGGTGACCAGATTAGGGAAGGCTGGGTACCCAGGCCTGAATAATGACATTAGAAAGGACTGTTTATTCTGATGCTGTTTCAGACCAGGGGTTATTCCCTAGTGTACTGCTAACACTAAAGGTATTATATTCCCTAGTGTATCGTCAGAATGTGGTAATCACACTGGCAGCATCACCATCACTCTAGAGCTTGTTAGAAAGTCAGAATCTGGAGCCCAGTCTAGAGCTACTGAATCAGAATCTGATTCAAGATGGACAGGTGATTAGTCTGGCCACTGAAGTTTAAGGAGTGCTACTCTAGAGAACTAGGCTTGGCATTTGAACATTCTCTTAAGTAGTCCTTTTGCTCTCCTCTTCATCTGGCTTGAAGACATTCTTTTTCTAGCCACTAACAATACCCTTCCCATTATTATTTGGGGTAGAGGATAATATTAATAGCGGATATCATTTATTGAATGCCTATCACGTGCCAGGCATGCACTACAGATGAGGAAATTGAGGCTCTGTGACACGCCCAAGGCCAAACAACTAATGGGTGGGAAAGCTGAGACTCCAAGCCAGATCCACATGCACATAAAATCCCCAAACTTCCCCCTTACAGTACTTCTAACTACCAAAGGATGGCTTTGGCACCTGCGTTTTGTGGAACAGACAAAAGTCCACCCAAACCTCCCTAGGAGGTACAGAGGGAAGAGAGGGGAAGGTGCCTCCCGGCATGATTTTCCTAGAAAGTGAAGTCCCTGGCATCATTCTTGTCCTGAGGAAGCTCACATAAACCCTCTCAGGGGCCAGAAATGGCTGGAATTGGGACCAGAGGCCAAGAGAAACTGGAGTGGGGATCCAGGAATATTATGAAGGGAAAACCCTAACTCTAAATCCCCAACAGAAATCAAATTCTGATGCCTGAGCTTGGGCTTAGTGTGTGCAACATACTCCTGTGGGGCTGCTCTGGGTTCTGGCTGTTGCATAGGTCATTGAGGACATCATGTGGACCCCCAGGCTGGGGCCTGGGACTATTACATCAGAGCATGCCATAGTTGGACGGGTTGTTTGTGACAATGGACTTTAATGTTTTATTTTGCAGAGAGGAAACAGAAGCCCATAGAGGGGGAGTAAATTGCCAGAGGTCAGAGCAAAATCATGGCAGAGGCAGGGATGCTTACTCCAAGCAGCACTATTCTGGAGTTGGAGTCTCTGGTGTGAAATGCAGTTTCCTTTGGGTCTGCTCAGGTGCCTGTAGGACGTGCAGACCCTGAAAATACAGCCCAGAATGGTGTGTGAATCTTTCTATCTCAGCAGGACATTCATCTTGGGAGATCTCTAGGTTACTTGCCCCTATCTATGTAAAATCAGCTGTAGTGCTACTTGCTTTTCTGGACCTGGAGGCTGCTGGGCCTGGCTGATCTGGGCTTTCCTTTTCTGGGGCCCAGAGGACCTGCGGAGATGGCTGGGTGGGGTCAACCCAGTCCAGGAAGCACAGGAATTCTTTTAAGTGTATGTGTCTGGGGTATTTTTCTCCCTCACTTACGTGTATTTTTAAAAATTCTTTTTAGACACCCGCTTTATCTTTCCCAAACATCATTTCCTTGCTCCTTTCCTGAGTTCTAGCAGTGGCTGGGGGCCCAGCTTCCTTATTGGCCTCTGAGCTGTGGAAGAGGGCGGGCCAGGGCTCAGAGGAGGCTGGAGTAGGGAACAGGGGGGCTGTTTATGCTGCTGGAACTGCCTTTCATCCTTCCCTTTGCCACCAGGGTGCTGGCTGGTTTCTGGAGCAGCGTCTTCACTCCTATCCAGCTCTTGACACTGGCTTTCATTCCCTAAGGCTGTGGCCTCCTCTAGGCCCAACCAGGCTGATGGCCATACCTTGCCTTCAGTGCTACTCCTTTCTGTTCTTGGAACTGGGACCTGGCTGTGCTTGAGCCCCTTGAATCACACTCAGGGGCTTGGGCTGATGGCCCCTCTTGTCAAGAGGACTTAAAGGAAGGCAGATGGGTTTCTGCTAAAGGAGGATCCAGCCTGCAGAAAGAAGCCCAGGGGGCTGGCTGGAGGGGTTATTGAGGAGCATCTGAGCTGGCTGGATAACCAGCTCTCTCCTAAGCCATCTCCCCATCCTGGGCAACTTCTATGGTAGGTACTACTGGTAGCCATGGCCATCATGGCTGCTGCTCCCTCTTCCCCCTTTGGCTTTCTTTCTTCAATATCCCATTTTGCTTCCTAAGAAAGGAATTTGGGGGTAATGAATGATAGGGTGTGTGTTTAATGATAGTGCCTTAAGAGAAAGGGGTTGCTGCCTCCACAGCTAGGCCTGGAGCTACATGGTTGGTGGCTGGCATTTTCTTACTTCTGTGCTTATTTCTCCTCATCCTCTTTCCCCACTGCCTAAGGAGGGGATGGTTTCAACTTTAGGACTACTGAGACTTCCCTTTTCTGACTGCTTCTTGAAGGAATGGCTAGGAGAAGCCTTAGGTGTATAAGCTTTTTGAGATAGAGGGGAGGCGGGGTCATGTGGTATTCTAAAAAGGGTTGGAGGACCTGAGCCTCATTCTCAACTGCTGGTTACTAGCTGTGTGTTCTTGGCAAAGCAGTTCAGCTCTCTGTGTCTCTGTTTCTGCCTCTGTAAAGGGGTCATAATAATAGCGCTTACTGATAAGGCTGGAGTGAGGATTGAATCAGCTAATGCATGCAAAGTGTGCAGTGCCAGATACATCTTAAGTATCCAATAAGTGGTCCCTGTTGGTTTTTTTTTAAGTTAATAGTGTTATGTTTTTTTAAGTTAATAGTACGTCAGACACTATGCTGAGTGATTTCACACATGGGACTGCATTTAATCCAGACGTTAACTCATGAGTAAGGGATGGTGATCGTCTCCATTTTACAGATAAAGAATCTACAACAGAGAAGTGACTTGCCCCAGGTCACACTGCTAGGATTGGAATGTGAGTGTGGACTGACTCCAAGTCTAGGCCTCTTCAGGAAGAATAATAGGCCAAGTATTAGACCCTATAGATAGTTTCCTCTCCTTTCCTAATCTAGGGCTAGAAGGCTCCAGCTCTGGCTATACAGTTCCTCCACTGGGATTTTCCTCCCTGCAGCTTGTGCTTTTCTCCCAGTGGTCCCAAAGCCCCCACTGCCTTACTTCTGTCTCCTTTAGGGTTGTTTCCCACTCCTGGAGAAACCCTAGAGAGAGTAGGAGCCTTTGTAAGCTATCTTTCAAAGTGTGGCAAGGGAGTGATGCTAGTGGAACCTTGACAGTGGATGGACAAATCTGGATGGAAGTACTCTTAAACCATCGAGAAGGAAAAGTCTGAGCTGACAACCCTTACTATAGCACCTACTACATATTGACCACTTGTTATGCATCAGTATGTGTCCCAGATGCTTTGAGAATATTCTCTCTCATCCCCACAATAACCTAGCCAGGTAAGGATTATTGTTTTGGTTTGGTTTGGTTTTTTTGGATAAGAAAACTGACTAAAGCTCAGATAGGTTAAGTGACTTACACAGAATCACACATCCAAAATGGTAGTTAGGCTATGAACCTAGTAGATCTGTCTCACTTGTTCTTGCCTCGTTGCCTGCTGGCTTGGTATAGTTGGTAGGATGAGACTAACATACATGAAATGATGATGAGCAATATCAAACATTATATTATGATGGGCTAAATTGTGGGGACTAGATTACTAAGGACAAGCTCCCTGGAGTAGACATTACTCAAGCAGTACCTTGAATAACAGGTGGGATTTAGAGTAACAAAATGAGAGAGGGCATTCCAGGCAGAGGGAACATTCACAGTAGCAACTGAAACCCCATTCTAGGCAGTTGACATTCATGGTCTCATTTGATTTTTTTACAACTCCATTAACTAGGTACTGTTATCCCCACTTTACAGTCATGGAAGCTAGAGCTCTGAGAAGTGAAAGTACCTGTCTAAAGCAACAGAGCTTTTAAGCGGTGGATTCCAACCAAGGTCCAATTCCAGAGCCTGTGCTAGATTCTACTAGAAAACCAAAAGCAGAGGCACAAAGCTGGTTGCAGGGTATGATCGGAACAGAGACATGAGAGGTTGGGCTGGGTGGGTAAAGACAGCTTATAAAGGGCTTTGAAAGTCTGATCCAGTTTACAGTCGCTGCAGGAAAGGTTAAGAAATAGGGAGCTAGTGAAGTTTCTTGAATAGGAAAGTGCCACAATCCAGTTGTTGTCTGACATGATATGATCTAAAAGCAGTGACTGGAGGTGGAACAAGGTGACACTGGCTGGCAGAATAACACAGCATTTTGGGTTTTGTTTTTGTTTTTTTTTTTGTTTTTTTGGACCTTTGCTCTTTATTTTTTTCTTTACATTTTTATTGGAGCATAATTGCTTTACAATGGTGTGCTAGTTTCTGCTTTATAACAAAGTGAATCAGTTATACATCTACATATGTTCCCATCTCTCTTCCCTCTTACGTCTCCCTCCCTCCCACCCTCCCTGTCCCACCCCTCTAGGTGGTCAAAAAGCACCGAGCTGATCTCCCTGTGCTATGCGGCTGCTTCCCACTCGCTATCTATTTTACGTTTGGTAGTGTATATATGTCCATGCCACTCTCTCGCTTTGTCACAGCTTACCCTTCCCCCTCCCCATATCCTCAAGTCCATTATCTAGTAGGTCTGTGTCTTTATTCATGTCTTACCCCTAGGTTCTTCATGACATTGTTTTTTTTTCTTAAATTCCATGTATATGTGTTAGCATACGGTATTTGTCTTTCTCTTTCTGCCTTCACTCTGTATGACAGACTCTAGGTCCATCCACCTCATTACAAATAGCTCACTTTCATTTCTTTTTATGGCTGAGTAATATTCCATTGTATATATGTGCCACATCTTCTTTATCCATTCATCCGATGATGGACAATTAGGTTGTTTCCATCTCCTGGCTATTGTAAATAGAGCTGCAATGAACATTTTGGTACATGACTCTTTATGAATTATGGTTTTCTCAAGGTATATGCCCAGTAGTGGGATTGCTGGGTCATTTGGTAGTTCTATTTGTAGTTTTTTAAGGAACCTCCATACTGTTCTCCATAGTGGCTGTACCAATTCACATTCCCACCAGCAGTGCAAGAGTGTTCCCTTTTCTCCATACCTTCTCCAGCATTTATTCTTTCTAGATTTTATGATGATGGCCATTCTGACTGGTGTGAGATGATATCTCATTGTAGCTTTGATTTGCATTTCTCTAATGATTAATGATGTTGAGCATTCTTTCATGTGTTTGTTGGCAGTCTGTATATCTTCTTTGGAGAAATGTCTTTTTAGGGCTTCTGCCCATTTTGGGGTTGGGTTGTTGTTTTACTGTTATTGAGCTGAATGGGCTGCTTGTAAATTTTGGAGATTAATCCTTTGTCAGCTGCTTCATTCGCAAATATTTTCTCCCATTCTGAGGGTTGTCTTTTGGTCTTGTTTATGGTTTCCTTTGCTGTGCAAAAGCTTTGAAGTTTCATTAGGTCCCATTTCTTTATTTTTGTTTTTATTTCCATTTCTCTAGGAGGTGGGTCAAAAAGGATCGTGCTGTGATTTATGTCATAGAGTGTTCTGCCTATGTTTTCCTCTTAGAGGTTGATAGATTCTGGCCTTACATTTAGGTATTTAATCCATTTTGAGCTTATTTTTGCGTATGGTGTTAGAGAGTGATCTAATCTCATACTTTTACACGTACCTGTCCTGTTTTCCCAGCACCACTTATTGAAGAGGCTGTCTTATCTCCACTGTACATTCCTGCCTCCTTTATCAAAGATAAGGTGACCATATGTCCATGGGTTTATCTCTGGGCTTTCTATCCTGTTCCATTGATCTATCTTTCTGTTTTTGTGCCAGTACCATACTGTCTTGATTACTGTAGCTTTGTAGTATAGTCCGAAGTCAGGGAGCCTGATTCGTCCAGCTCCGTTTTTCGTTCTCAAGATTGCTTTGGCTATTCGGGGTCTTTTGTGTTTCCATACAAATTGCGAAATTTTTTGTCCTAGTTCTGTGAAAAATGCCAGTGGTAGTTTGATAGGGATTGTACTGAATCTGTAGATTGCTTTGGATAGTACAGTCATTTTCACAGTGTTGATTCTTGCAATCCACGAACATGGTATATCTCTCCAACTATTTGTATCATCTTTAATTTTTTCATCAGTGTCTTATAATTTTCTGCATACAGGTCTTTTGTCTCCTTAGGTAGGTTTATTCCTAGATATTTTATTCTTTCTGTAGCAATGGTAAATGGGAGTGTTTTCTTGATCTCACTTTCAGATTTTTCATCATTAGTGTATAGGAATGCCAGAGATTTCTGTGCATTAATTTTGTATCCTGCTACTTTACCAAATTCATTGATTAGCTGTAGTAGTTTTCTGGTAGCATCTTTAGGATTCTCTATGTATAGTATCATGTCATTTGCAAACAGTGACAGCTTTACTTCTTCTTTTCCAATTTGGATTCCTTTTGTTTCCTTTTCTTTTCTGATTGCTGTGGCTAAAACTTCCAAAACTATGTTGAATAAGAGTGGAGAGAGTGGGCAACCTTGTCTTGTTCCTGACCTTAGTGAAAATGCTTTCAGTTTTTCACCATTTGGGATGATGTTGGCTGTCGGTTTGTCATATATGGCCTTAATTATGTTGAGGAAACTTCCCTCTATGCCTACTCTCTGCAGGGTTTTTATCATAAATGGGTGTTGAATTTTGTCGAAAGCTTTCTCTGCATCTATTGAGATGATCATATGGTTTTTCTCCTTCAATTTGTTAATATGGTGTATCACGTTGATTGATTTGTGTATATTGAAGAATCCTTGCATTCCTGGAATAAATCCCACTTGATCATGGTGTAAGATCCTTTTAATGTGCTGCTGGATTCTGTTTGCTAGTATTTTGTTAAGGATTTTTGCATCTATGTTCATCAGTGAAATTGGCTTGTAGTTTTCTTTTATGTGACATCTTTTTCTGGTTTTGGTATCATGGTGATCATGGCCTCATAGAATGAATTTGGTAGTGTTCCTCCCTCTGCTATATTTTGGAAGAGTTTGAGAAGGATAGGTGTTAGCTCTTCTCTAAATATTTGATAGAATTCACCTGTGAAGCCATCTGGTCCTGGGCTTTTGTTTGTTGGAAGATGTTTTTTTGTGTGTGTGTGTGTGTTACGCCGGCCTCTCACTGTTATGGCCTCTCCTGTCACGGAGCACAGGCTCCGAACACGCAGGCTCAGTGGCCATGGCTCACGGGCCCAGCTGCTCCACAGCATGTAGGATCTTCCCGGACCGGGGCACGAACCCACGTCCCCTGCATCAGCAGGCGGACTCTCAACCACTGCACCACCAGGGAAGCCCTGTTGGAAGATTTTTAATCACAGTTTCAATTTCAGTGCTTGTGATTGGTCTGTTCATGTTTTCTATTTCTTCCTGATTCAGTCTTGGCAGGTTGTGCTTTTTTCAGAATTTGCCCATTTCTTCCACGTTGTCCATTTTATTGGCATAGAGTTGCTTGTAGTAATCTCTCCTGATCCTTTGTATTTCTGCAGTGTCAGTTGTTACTTCTCCTCTTCCATTTCTAATTCTATTGACTTGAGTCTTCTCCCTTTTTTTTTTTTGATGAGTCTGGCTAATGGTTTATCAATTTTGTTTACCTTCTCAAAGAACCAGCTTTTAGTTTTATTGATCTTTGCTATCATTTCCTTCATTTCTTTTTCATATATTTCTGATCTTATCTTTATGATTTCTTTCCTAGTGCTAACTTTGGGTTTTATTTGTTCTTCTTTCTCTAATTGCTTTAGGTGCAAGGTTATGTTGTTTATTCGAGATGTTTCCTGTTTCTTAAGGTAGGATTGTATTGCTATAAACTTCCCTCTTAGAACTGCTATTGCTGCATCCCATAGGTTTTAGGTTGTCGTGTCTCCATTGTTATGTGTTTCTAGGTATTTTTTGATTTCTTCTTTGATTTCTTCAGTGATCACTTCGTTATTAAGTAGTGTATTGTTTAGCCTCCATGTGTTTTTATTTGTTACAGACCTTTTCCTGTAATTGATATCTAGTCTCATAGCCTTGTGGTTGGAAAAGATACTTGATACAATTTCAATTTTCTTAAATTTACCAAGGCTTGATTTGTGACCCAAGATATGATCTATCCTGGAGAATGTTCAATGAGCAGTTCAGAAAAACGTGCATTCTGTTGTTTCTGGATGGAATATCCTATATTATCAATTAAATCCATCTTGTTTAATATATCATTTAAAGCTTCTGTTTCCTTACTTTTTTTCATTTTGGATGATCTGTCCATTGGTGAAAGTGGGGTGTCAAAGTCCCCTACTATGAATATGTTACTGTTGATATCCCCTTTTATGGCTATTAGTATTTGCCTTATGTATTGAGGTGCTCCTATGTTGGATTCATAAATATTTACAATTGTTATATCTTCTTCTTGGATCGATCCCTTGATCGTTATGTAGTGTCCTTCTTTGCCTCTTCTAAAAGTCTTTATTTTAAAGTCTATTTTGTCTGATATGAGAATTGCTACTCCAGTTTTCTTTTGGTTTCCATTTGCATGGAATATCTTTTTCCATCACTTCACTTTCAGTCTGTATGTGTATCTAGGCCTGAAATGGGTCTCTTGTAGACAGCATATATATGAGTCTTGTTTTTGTACCTATTCAGCCAGTCTGTGTCTTTTGGTGGGAGCATTTAATCCAGTTACATTTAAGGTAATTATCGATATGTATGTTCCTATTCCCATTTTCTTAATTGTTTTGGGTTTGTTATTGTACGTCTTTTCCTTTTCTTGTGTTTCTTGCCTAGAGAAGGTCCTTTAGCATTTGTTGTAAAGCTGGTTTGGTGGTGCTGAACTCTCTCAGCTTTTGCTTGTCTGTAAAGGTTTTAATTACTCCATCAAATCTGAATGAGATCCTTGCTGGGTAGAGTAATCTTGGTTGTAGGTTGTTCTCCTTCATCACTTTAAATATGTCCTGCCAGTCCCTTCTGGCTTACAGAGTTTCTGCTGAAAGATCAGCTGTTAGCCTTATGTGGATTCCCTTGTGTGTTATTTGTTGTTTTTCCCTTGCTGCTTTTAAAATGTTTTCTTTGTATTTAATTTTTGACAGTTTGATTACTATGTGTCTTGCCATGTTTCTCCTTGGTTTTATCCTGTATGGGACTCTCTGTGCTTCCTGGGCTTGATTTACTATTTCCTTTCCCATATTAGGGAAGTTTTCAACTATAATCTCTTCAAATATTTTCTCAGTCCCTTTTTTTTTCTCTTCTTCTTCTGGAACCCCTATAGTTCGAATGTTGGTGCAGTTAATGTTGTCCCAGAGGTCTCTGAGACAGTCCTCAGTTCTTTTCATTCTTTTTTCTTTATTCTGCTCTGCAGTAGTTATTTCCACTATTTTGTCTTCCAGGTCACTTATCCATTCTTCTGCCTCAGTTATTCTGCTATTGATCCTATCTAGAGTATTTTTCATTTCATTTATTGTGTTGTTCATCGTTGCTTGTTTCCTCTTTAGTTCTTCTAGGTCCTTGTTAAATGTTTCTTTTATTTATTCGATTTCCAAGATTTTGGATCATCTTTACTATCATTATTCTGAATTCTTTTTCAGGTAGACTGCCTATTTCCTCTTCATTTGTTAGGTCTGGTGGGTTTTTATCTTGCTCCTTCATCTGCTGTGTGTTTTTCTGTCTTCTCATTTTGCTTATCTTACTGTGTTTGGGGTCTCGTTTTTTGCAGGCTGCAGGTTCGTAGTTCCCGTTGTTTTTGGTGTCTTTCTCCAGTGGCTAAAGTTGTTTCAGTGGGTTGTGTAGGCTTCCTGGTGGAGGGGACTAGTGCCTGTTTTCTGGTGGATGGGGCTGGATCTTGTCTTTCTGGTGGGCAATTCCACGTCTCTTGGGGTGTTTTGGGGTGTCTGTGGACTTATTATGATTTTAGGCAGCCTCTCTGCTAATGGGTGGGGTTGTGTTCCTGTCTTGCTAGTTGTATGGCATATGGTGTCCAGCACTGTAGCTTGCTGGTCGTTGAGTGAAGCTGGGTGCTGGTGTTGAGATGGAGATCTCTGGGAGATTTTCGCCATTGATATTATGTGGAGCTGGGAGGTCTCTTGTGGACCTGTGTCCTGAAGTTGGCTCTCCCACCTGAGAGGCACAACACTGACTCTTGGCTGCAACACCAAGAGCCTTTCATCCACACGTCTCAGAATAAAAGGGAGAAAAAGAAGAAAGAAAGAAAGAAAGAAAGAAGGAAAGAAAGAAAGAAAGAAAGAAAGAAAGGAAGGAAGGAAGGAAGGAAGGAAGGGGAAAGAAGGAAAGAAAGGAAGGGAGGACGGAGGGATGGAAGGAAGGAGGGAAGGAAGGAAGAACGAAAGAAAAGAAAGAAGAAAGGATAAAATAAAGTAAGATAAAATAAAATAATTAAAATAAAAAATAATTATTAAGAAAAAAAATTTTAAAGAAAAAAAAAGATACAACCCTAGGACAAATGGTGACGGCAAAGCTATACAGACAAAATCTCACACAGAAGCATACACATACACACTCACAAAAAGGGGAAAAGGGGAAAAAAATAGTAAATCTTGCTCTCAAAGTCCACCTCCTCAATTTGGGATGATTTGTTGTCTCTTCAGATATTCCACAGATGCACAGTACATCAAGTTGATTGTGGAGCTTTAATCCACTGCTTCTGAGGCTGCTGGGAGAGATTCCCTTTCTCTTCTTTGTTCGCCCAGCTCCTGGGGCTCAGCTTTGGATTTGGCCCCGCCTCTGCGTGTAGGTCGCCAGAGGGCGTCTGTTCTTCCCTCAGACAGGAAGGGGTTAAAGGAGCAACTGCTTCCAGGACTCTGGCTCCCTCAGGCCTCGGGGAGGGCGGGGCACGGGGGCGGGGCGAGCCTGCGGTGGCGGAAGTGGCTGGCATGCCGTTACACGAGCCTGAGGCACGCGCTGTGCGCGGCAGCAGAGGCCGGCGGGCCATTACACCAGCCTGAGGCGCGCTCTGTGCGGCGGCAGAGGCCGGCGGGCCGTTACACCAGCCTGAGGCGCGCTGTGAGCGGCGGCAGAGGCCGGCGGGCCATTACACCAGCCTGAGGCACGCTGTGTGCGGCGGCAGAGGCCGGCGGGCCGTTACACCAGACTGAGGTGCGCTGTTTGTTCTCCCGGGGAAGTTGTCCCTGGATCCCGGGACCCTGGCAGTGGCGGGCTGCACAGGCTCCCCAGAAGGGAGGTGTGGATAGTGACCTGTGCTCACACACAGGCTTCTTGGTGGCGGCAGCAGCAGCCTTAGCGTCTCATGCCCGTCTCTGGGGTCCGCACTGTTAGCCGCGGCTCCCGCCCGTCTCCTGAGTTCCTTTAAGCAGCGCTCTTAATCCCCTCTCCTCACGCACCAGGAAACAAAGAGGGAAGAAAAAGTCTCTTGCCTCTTCGGCAGGTGCAGACTTTTCCCCGGACTCCCTCCCGGCTAGCCGTGGTGCACTAACCCCTTCAGGCTATGTTCAAGCCGCCAACCCCAGTCCTCTCCCTGAGCTCTGTCCAAAACCAAAACCCGAGCCTCAGCTCGCAGCCCCCGCCCGCCCCGGCGGGTGAGCAGACAAGCCTCTCGGGCTGATGAGTGCTGGTCAGCTCTGATCTTCTGTGCGGGAATCTCTCCGCTTTGCTCTCCGCATCCCTGTTGCTGTGCTCTCCTCCGCGGCTCCGAAGCTTCCCCCCTCCGCCACCCACAGCCTCCACCCATGAAGGGGCTTCCGTGTGTGGAAAACTTTTCCTCCTTCACAGCTCCCTCCCACTGGTGCAGGTCCCGTCCCTATTCTTTTGTCTCTGTTTTATCTTTTGCCCTACCCAGGTACATGGGGAGTTTCTTGCCTTTTGGGAGGTCTGAGGTCTTCTCCCAGCATTCAGTAGGTGTTCTGTAGGAGCTGTTCCACATGTAGATGTATTTCTGGTGTCTCTGTGGGGAGGAAGTTGATCTCCGCATCTTACTCTTCCGCTATCTCCCCACAGTCTCCAACACAGCATTTTGGACATAAAGTGTTAAAGGCTAGAACAGGAACTGTGGGTGGCGTGCTCTTTGGAGGAACAAAATGATTATGTGGAATAGCCTCAATGAAAATAGTGGTGGGGAGCTGGGGGAGAGATAGAAAGAGGAAAAGCCAAAGAGATACTGTAAAAGAAGGCTCAGTAGAATTTAGAGACTGGATGGTTGGTACATGGATGGTTGGTACACTCAACTTCAGGAATGCTGGATGTGGAAGAAGGGCCCAAAATAAGAGAGGTGCCGTGCTCTCCACTGTATCCTCGTGCCTAGAAATGTTGTACATGGTAGATACACACGGTACCTAGCACATACTAGTACATAGTACTTCTGTGAGATGCTTTATAAATCGTTGTTAATGGATGACTTCTGGGTAACAGCCACTGGAGAGATTTCTAGCATCATGGTTTTGTGTGTGAAACTCTGGAGCAAGTGCCTCCCCACAAGGTCTTCTAGTGCCTTGAGCCTCCCTGCTGGGCACTCTGAATCCATAATAGAACAGTGTGGTTAAATGTGGGAGCCTCACCTCCTTTCCTTCCCATAAGTTTTAGCCACTGCTACTGACCTGTGGCTCTGGTTCCTGCCCTTTGGTAGGCAGCTTCCCCTGCCCTTCCTCTTACACCTCCTTCTCTGTGTCTGGCCTGTTACCGCTCAACCCATGTTTTCCTCAGCAAGGTCATTCTCCTCAGGACTACCTTTTTAGGCCTTAGCCCTCTAGAGCTCAGCACAGCTGGGATATTCTGTGTTTCCGCTGGGGTGAGGGGCATTCCCAGCTACGATGGAATCAGCTTGAGTCTGTTTACTACTGCTCCTGGGAGGTAGAGAGCTGATTTATCCCCCTCTATAACAAGAGTGTTGAAAACATGGGTCCTTATCTTAGTCAACTCTGCTCCCTCAGTGTGTCTAGTATGGAATCTGCCACGGTAAATGAATGAATAAATTAGTAAATAAGCTATCATCTATTTATCTCTCCACCATCTCCTTTATTTATCATGTTTCTCTTACTCTGTCATTATTTTGTTCTCTATCACCCATTTCTCTCTGTGTAGTTCCTTATAGTCTTTCTCAGACTTTTTTCCTTTCTGTCATTTATTTTTCTCTGTACCATCTCTCCCTCTTATCTCTGTCATCTGTCTGGTCCTTCTGACATCTATCTTTCTTTCCTTGTTTCCTCTCCCCTCCCCTCCTCTCCTCTCCCCTCCCCTCCTTTCCCTCCCTCTCTCTCTCTCTCCTTCCCCCTTCCCTCCTCCCTTTCCCGTCTCTCTTATTCTCCCCCCTCCCCTCATTCTCGCTCATACCAATCATCTCTTTATCTTCTGGCACTACCCATGCCCCATACATGCTCTTCCCCATCCCATTCTTCCCCACTTGCAAGAGTGGCATCTATTCATGTGAAATATACCAGAGCACAGGGATGGGTCCTGTAGAAGCCAGTCAGTGCAAGAGTTGTGGCTGCAGCCTCCAGCACCAGACAGATGCTGTGGTTGTATCCAGAGCCTTGGCCTCAGACCCATTTCCCTTTATTCACCCCTGTCCTGCTGAACAGCCAGTCTCCCCTGTCAGCCTAGCACACCATCCACCATCTCGTTCTATTCTCCCTGGCAGGAGTTGGGGCTCCTTGCCACCCTTTTGCCTACAAACTTGGGGATCTCACCTCTGTGCCCATCTTATCCTTCACTCTCTGAATGTCTTTACCATGCTTTATTTGAATTAGGTCTTTCTCTCTCACTAATCTGTAAGTTCTCAAGGGCTAAGCCATATTTGATTGATCTCTGTATCCCCAGAGGTATGTACAGATGGTACACAGGACACATACAACAAATGCTTATCAAATGAATAAGCCAAAAATTGGCAGCTAATTGGCGTTGACTTGCTCAAACTTCTCAGTCATTTACCTATCCCTTTCTTAGAGAAAAATGGGAAGATTGGCCAGAATGATTTTTTTCTTAGAGAAAACTTAGGGTGGGCACACTGTTCATTGGGAAGCAGCACTCACTTATTCCGCAAATATTTATTGAGCATCTACTATGCGTCCGGCACTGCTGTACACGCTTGGGATACACCCATGAGCAAAAGAGCCCTGTGACGCTAACATTCTGTATCTCCAGGCATTGTCCTTGGGGTGAAGGAGATTTGAGAGCTGAGGGGGTGGCCACTAAGATTCCTACATCAGCTCCTTGCAAGATGTTCTACTTCATTTAAGGGAAAGAGGGGGTGGGGGCGGAAGCTGCCTGGGAAGTGATTTCAGCTCTGGTTCCCTAAGTTGACTTCCTGTCCCTTTCTTACTGTAGGAGGAACGCCCCCGTCAGTAGGCCACATTCATGGCATGTGGCCAAGCTGCTGGAGGGATGCCCTGAAGCAGCCACCAATATGCACTTCCCTTCTGAAGCCTTCAGCTTGTCCTGGCATTCCGGCTGCAACACGAGGTAAGTCTAGAACCCTCCCCTCAAGATAGGGTAGAGGCTAGATCACCCAGCCACTTCCTCTCCTCTGCTCTCATCCCCGTTGGAGGCTGTAGAGCCCAGAATGCTATCCCGGAAAATGGGGTGGGTTTCCAGTGTGCCTGGCTTCTGGTCCTCGTCTACTGAGAACTGTCTGTGACTTTGGGACAGTCCCTTTCCTTTTAAAAAATGTTTCCTTGAAATACTGACCTCACTCGACTTGCAAAACACCACTTTCTCCTCCTTTTCTCCTTATTTCCTTTGCAGTCTCTTTCCCTGGCTCCTCTGCATCGTCCTGGTCTCTGATATCGGTGGCCCTGGGTCTGGGTTCTGGTCCTCTTCTCTAACTACAGTGACTCATGGTGACCTCATCCATTGTTCCTCTCATCCCAGCTCTGTCACAGAACCAAAGCTTTCAGAATGGGAACCTCCCTGAATAACAGGGTCCACCTGCAATGAGGATCTCTCAATTTAGGGTGCTTGGGATGGTCTGTGGTTGAAAGAGCTGCCCAGCAGACTCAGAGAACTTTCTCAGCAAGCCCAGAGCCAGCAAAGCTGCTGGCCTCAGCTGCCTTTTCCCTTCTACAACAAGATCTTCCCTCTGAGAAGGGATTTCTGTTGAGGAGACTCAGGGAAGCTAAGGGCTGAGTTTGCCCTGACTCAGTGTCTTTATTTGGCATCCGAAGTCAGGGGCTCAGGGATGAGGCAGAGGCAGTTTTGTTCTGGGAGAACACACAGAAATACATTCTGAGCTTGGCTCCTGTTTGAGTGGGGGTGTGGCTGTTTTCAGCAGGAAGGGTGGTGGGTTGGGTAGCAGATCTCCTTGCCAAGGAGTAATTGATGGATTCCTGGCCCAGAGGTCAAGTAAGTGGAGTGGCTAATGGGCAAGGCAGGGAGCAAGAATTAGGGAAGGCTGACCTGGGGGATCTTGTGGGCTCCCGCCAATGCTCAGCTCTGGTGTTTGGAACTGTGGCCTTTCTGAGGGCAGCCTGCAACCTCCTGGGTTTCTAGCCACAGGGTGTTACTGGCATGACTTGGCTCATTTTGGCTTTGTGTGTGGGAAATGATACTTAAAATTCAAGATTGTGTCTGATCCTAGTCCCTTCTTTGTTCTCCCTGGTTTGGCTTTGCCATGGGGGATGAGGGCGGCCTGGGTGGGCAGGGACCACTATAGTATCAAAAGTCATAGTAGAGAGGATGCTGATAACAATAGCCATGAAAACAACAATCAAGAGAGCAGCAGCTCCAGGTATTGAACCTTCGCTAGGTGCCCAGGCTGCGACAAGAGCTTCACTTTTATCTGGTTTCACCCACAAAGCAACCCTCTGATACAGATATTACTATTATTTACATTTAACAGACAGTGTAGCAGAAGACCTAGGACATTAGACTCGTAGAGGCCTGGGTTCAAATTCCAGGTCTGTTTCTTTAGCTGCTGTGTGAGCTTGTCAGTTTACTTTCCCTCTCTCAGCTTCAGTTTTCTCATTTGTCAAGTGGAGATAATAATCTCTCCCCTTCAATTTGAAATGAGACATTGTAAAGTGCCTGGCACATTGTAGGTCCTCGGTAAATGGTGAGGATTACTATTACCAAGAAAAGAACAGGGGGACGCCTAAATTTTGGCCCTGTCTGGGCCATGAACTAGAGCTGGGCGATGTTGAGAAAATCACATCCTCACAATCACTTCCCTTTGCAGGGCTTGCTTGACACCAGTGATTCTCAAAAGCATATGGTCCCTGAACCAACAGCACCAGCATCACCCAGGAACTTGTCAGAAGTAAAATTCTCAGGATCCACCCAGACCTAAAACTCTGGACATGAGACCTAGTCAGTTGTGTTTTGATGAGCCCTCTGGGTGATTCTGATACATGCTCAAATTTGAGAACCACTGATTTACAAAATGGGCTGGCTGAAATTAAATCAGCCCTTTAGGGCCCCTCTCAAATGCTAATAGTCCGTGCTTGTTTCTCCTAGCAGAGAGCTATAGCTGACTCCCTGGGGACAGCAATAGTCCAGAAGCAATTCTAGACTCACTGAAGGCAGAGAAACAGAGCACAACCCTCAGTGGAGTTCTCACACTGTTAGTCTTTGGGATCTTGCCCTATCCTTCTTCCACATATCATCTTGTCTCCCATTTTACCACATTTCTGTAGTACCCCCAGTGTCCATCTGTTCGCCTGTTTCCCTTCCTTCCTCTTTTGCCTTATCTCTCTCTCACTTGTGACATGGGTGCCTCTGGGTTGTCCTGCTTCTCCCATGGCAGGGCTGGCCAAGGTGGGAAAGGGATCTGGTGACGTAACTAACTGGTGTGCCCTGTGTCTTGCAGTGACGTGTGTGTGCAGTGGTGTCCACTCTCCCGGCACTGCAGCACTGAGAAAAGCAGCTCCATTGGCAGCATGGAGAGCCTGGAGCAACCAGGCCAAGCCACCTATGAGGGCCACCTCTTGCCCATTGACCAGAGCACATACCCAAATCAGCGTGACTCAGCCTATAGCTCCTTCTCGGCCAGCTCAAATGCCTCTGACTGTGCCCTTTCCCTCAGGCCAGAGGAGCCAGGCTCTGTGGACTGCATCATGCAAGGCCCAGGGCCAACTAAGGCCCCTAATGGCCAGCTTAATGTGGCCGAAACCTCAGGAGGTGGCCGGCATACCAGTGGGAGCCACTTGACTCCTAGCTCCCAGATATCATCCCGTCCACAGGAGGTCCACCACTCAGGGCCTGCCAAGGCTGCCAGGGGTCCACCACAACCTCCAGTGAGGCGAGACAGTCTTCAGGCCTCCAGAGCCCAACTCCTCAGTGGAGAGCAGAGCAGGGCTTCTGAGCTTGTGGACTCCTTGCAACAGAAGGAGAAACCTAGCTTGGACACCATGCTATCCCCAAGGAACCCTAACAGGTTCTGCTGCCTCAGCGGGCAAGACCAAGTGACAAATGAGGGCCATCAGAACTGTGAGCTCAGCCAACTTCCTGAATCCAGCCAGAAGGGCTCTGAGCATCTACTGATGGAGGCCTCGGCCAAAGCTGTTGGATTCCCAAAAGCATATGACAAAGCTTCCAGCACAGATCCCAGCCCACTTAACCAGGCTTCAGCAGAACTAGCTAAGGCTTCTTCTTTTGGCAGCCCTCCACACCTCACAGGACATCGCCATAGTGCCCCTGAAGAGCTACTGGCGTCCCACTTGCAGCATGTGCACCTTGATACTAGGGACAGAAAGGGGACGGAGCTTCCAGCTGGGCAGGATGGGCAGGAGTGGACTCTATCCCCTTTGCACAGTAGCCACACAGGCAAGAAAAGCCCATGTCCCCCTGCAGGAGGAACCCAGGACCAGCCCAGCAAAGAGAGAAAGACCAGGCCAGTGGATGATAGACTTCTGGGTTCGGGGCATCAGAGCCCAAGCAGTTCCCCACATGGAGAGGCTGATGGACATCCTCCAGAAAGAAGTTTCCAGGACCCACACAGAGCAAGCAGAGCTGACAGTGAATTGGCCAGCCAGCAGTCCTCTGCCTCTGGCTCCCTTGTTCAACAAACCACTAAAGTAGCTGGCCACACAGAGACAACTGAAGAAGGGGACAGTGAGCCCAAGGAGTGTGGCCGGGTGGGTGGTAGGCGAAATGGAGGGACCCGGGGCCGCTCAATACAAAACCGGCGGAAGAACGAGCGTTTTGCTACCAATCTACGTAATGAAATTCAGAGGAGGAAGGCCCAGCTCCAGAAAGGCAAGAGTCCCTTGTCACAGCTGTGTGACACCAAGGAGCCAGTGGAAGAGACCAAGAAGTGCCTAGAAAGTCCTCCACTTCCTGCCTCTAACTCATCCCTTCTATCTTCGTATAAAAAACCACCTAGCCCCAGAGACAAGCTCTTCAACAAGAGCATGATACTCAGGGCTAGGTCTTCAGAGTGCCTCAGCCAAGCCCCTGAGGGCCATGAATCTAGGACGGGCTTGGAGGGACGAATGAGCCCTAGCCAGAGACCTGGCCAGTCCTCTTTGAGCCTGAACACCTGGTGGAAAGCATCTGACCCATCCTCCTCAGACTCTGAAAAAACAAATGTTCACCGTGGAGTCCGTGGAGGTCACTGGAGATGGTCGCCAGAACACAACCTGCAGCCACATGTGGCACTAGCCGTGGAAAACTCTTCCAACCCAGGTGACAAGGAATTGAAGGCTTCTACTGCCCAAGCTGGGGAGGAAGCCATCCTCTTGCCCTTTGCAGACAGAAGAAAGTTCTTTGAAGAGAGTAGCAAATCCTTATCTACATCTCATTTGCCAGGTTTAACCACTCGTAGCAAGACTTTTACCCAGAGACCAAAACCTGTTGACCAAAACTTCCAGCCAATGAGCTCCAGCTATAGGGAATTGAGGCACCATCCCATGGACCAATCATATCACTCCACAGACCAGCCCTGTCATGCCACAGACCAATCATATCATTCCATGTCACCCCTTCAGTCAGAAACTGCCACTTACAAAGAATGTTTTGCAAGCAAAGGTCTAGAACAATCCATGTGTTGTAAGCCACTACACTGTGGTGATTTTGATTACCGCAGGACGTGCTCTTACTCCTGCAATGTCCAGGGAGCTGTAGTCCATGACCCTTGCATTTATTGTTCTGGGGAAGTCTGCCCTGCTTTGCGAAAGAGAAATATGATGCCAAACTGCTACAACTGCCGGTGCCACCACCACCAGTGTATCCGGTGTTCAGCTTGTTATCATAATCCCCAGCATGGTACCCTTGAGGACAGCAGCTTGGCACCTGGCAACACTTGGAAACCCAGGAACCCAACAGTGCAGGTGAGGACTTGGCTCTTGGATGGGTGAGCTTCATTATTCTCTTTGTGAGGAGAAAGCTAGGTAAATCATTTGAAAACGTAACAATTATAATATCTTAAAATTATATAGTGCTGGGTCCACCAGGTGGTAGCTTACTAACCTTGGGCAAGACATTCAGTGATCAAAATTGCACTTACCTCATCTTTAGAGGTGGAATAAAATAACTTTTGCTTCACAAAATGAACACAACTGGGCTTTATATCCTGACTGTATAATTGGTATCTGAGTGAACTTAAGCAAGTCATCCAGCCACCAAAAGTTGTAGTTATGTGATTCTTTTTAAAGGGAAAAAGAAAAGAATTTTTACCTCATAAAATGGCCAGTACTAAATAAAGTCTTATTACCTCATCTCTAAAGTGGAGGAAAGTAATGGCTGCCTCATGAATTAGTTGGGTGGATCAAATGAGATTGTGTAACACAGAGTGCCAGGCTCAGTGCCTGATCCAAAACAGCATGTATTCCCTTCCATTTCCTGCTTTAAAATATATTTGGAGCTGCAAAACTTGCAGATGTCTCCCAGGCTTTGTTTGCAGAGACCCAGGTCTAAATTGGCTGTTGCTATACCCTGGTTATGACCTACAACTCTAATACAAGCCACCACCATCCCTCAGGGTATCTGTGGAAGGACTCCCTATGCTGTTGCCAGCTTACCGCCAGATTCCTTTCCCATGGCTTTCCTAGTGCCACCTTTTGGCTGGTGCATTCAAACCAGAAGTTAGTTCCTGTGTTGAACTGTTTTTGCATAGGCCTACACTTCTGAAAGACTTACTGTATGAAATTGCTCAATACATATTCTTTGAAGAAATGAAACTTTGGGGTAAAGAAGCCTTACACAGAAGAGTACATACTCTACTATTCCTTTATATAAAGTTCTAAAACAGCTATTCTATGGAAAAAAATTTTCAAAACAGTGGTTGCCTGTGGCAGGCAGCACAGAGATTGACTAGGAAAGGGCATGAGGGAACTTTGTTGGGTGATGATCTATATCTTGATAAGAGTTTGAGTTACACAGGTGTATACATTTGCCAAACCTTAATAGATGTACACTTAATGTTTGTGCATTTCGCTGGAAGTAAATTTTGCCTAAAATACTGTAAACAAATATCAAACTTTAATGATATGTATGCTTGAGCTTTTGAAGTATATTGATTTACACAACTTATTTTCTAGTTTTCAGCATACAGATATTGCACATATTTTGTTATATTTATCCTTAAGATTTCATGTTTTTGCTGCCATTGTAGATACTGTTGTTTTCTTAAGGTCAAGTTAAAATTCTTTACTATTATGTAGAAATGCAATTTAATTTTGTATATTTTCCTTGTATCCTGCAACCTTGCCAAACTCACTTTTCTTGGTAGATTTTAAAAGATTTTCTTGTCATCCGTAAATATAAGTAATTTTGTCTTCATTTCCACTGTGCGTGGCTTTATTAGGAGAGGAGGCCCCTACTGCACTGTCTAGGACCTCCAATACAGTGTTTAGTAGAAGTGATGAGAGCAGATATTGTTACTTTGTTCCCAATTTTTCACTTTTAAGTTTGATGTTAGCTGTAGATTTTTTTGTAGATGCCTTATAACAGGTTGAAGAAATTCCCTTTTATTCCTAGTTTGTTGGGAGAGCTTTTATCAAGAGTGGATATTGAATTTTTTTTCAAGTGCTTTTTCTGTATCTACTGAGATGGTCATACAGTTTTTCTCTTTTAGTCTGTTGATATGGTGAATTACATTGATTGATTTTTGAAATAAGAACCAGGCTAGCATTGCCAGAATAAATCCCACTTGGTCATGACATCTTATCCTTTTTATATATTACCAGATTTGATTTGCTAGTATTTTGTTAAGGATTTTTGTCTATGTATATCACGGATTTTAGTTTGTAGTTTTCTCGTGATGTCTGAGTCTGTTTTTTCTGTTTGTTTGGGTTTTTTGGGGGGTTTTCTTTTGTGGTACGCGGGCCTCTCACCGCTGTGGCCTCTCCCATTGTGGAGCACAGGCTCCGGACGTGCAGGCTCAGTGGCCATGGCTCACAGGACCAGCCGCTCCACGGCATGCGGGATCCTCCCGGACCGGGGCATGAACCCGTGTCCCCTGCATGGACAGGCGGACCCTCAACCACTGCACCACCAGGGAAGCCCGAGTCTGGTTTTCATATCAAGATACTGGCCTCACCAAATGAGTTGGGAATTGTTCTCTTCTCTCCTATTTTCCGGAAGAGTTTGCATAGAACTGGTATTTTTTTTTTTCCTTGAATGTTTGGTAGAATTCATCATTGAAGCCATCTGGGCCTAGAGTTTTCTTAGTGGAAAGATTTTTGACAACAAATTCAATTTCTTTAATAGATATAGGGTTATCTGGGTTATCTATTTCTTCTTGAGTGAGCTTTGGTAGTTTGCCTTTCAAGGAATTTGTCCATTCCATTTAAGTTTTCAAATGTATGGGGATAAAGTTGTACTTTGAAATGCATCAAGAATTTAAGATGGATTTGTGGATGGTTAGAGGAGTGAATAGATGTGTGATAAGGCAAATACAGTAAAATACTAACTGTAGAAACTATACAATGGTGGATATATAGGTGTTCATTGTAAACTTGTTCAACTTTTCTAAGTGTTTGAAAATATTCATAATAAAATGTAGCGGGGAAAAAAGGAGAGGAAATATAAAATAATGGTTTAAGGGCATGATGCTGAAACCAGACTACCTGGGTTTGAATTCCTAAGCATTCCCATCTAAAAAAAATGGAAATGATAACAGTACCTACTTCATAAGTTGGTTGAGAGGATTAAATGATGTAACATGTGCAAGGCATTTAGAACAGTAACTACCAGATAGTAATCATTTTTTAAAGGTTAGTTATTATCTTTTAGAATAAAGGGAGATTTGGGCTTACCTTGAGAAACTTTTGCTGAAACAAGGACCTGCAAGTAGACAATGGAGAAAAGGGGCTAAAGTTGGGGGTGGGGATGGGGTAAGCAGATGACAGCTGCAGAACGGTCATCCTAGGGCCAGTAACTCCATAAGGGAAGGAGGTGAAATTTGCAGGTTGCAGCAGCTGACAGCAGCAATGCAGGTGTGCATGTGCCCATACCATGCCTCTCCTTTTGTGCTCTGAGGGAAGGACACATTGGTTTCCTAATGTCTGTTAGATTAGATAAGTAGGTCTGCTTAGACGCTAGGCTTTCAGACATGTGGACAGCCATCCAGAAGCCACTTCATGCCCATTTCTACCCCTGCCACCTGAGCTCACCTTCCCTCCAGACATGGGGAAAACTTGTAGATGCGTTAGGATACCCCAACTCAGGTGGCTAAGGTAGTTGTGATGGTGGCTATCTGAAGTAGGGTTGAGATCCTGCTCTTTATGGCCCCTGGAAGAGGATGGGGAGCCAATTGGATCCTCTTTGGTGCTGTTAAGAGAACTAAAATCAGCACACACCTAAATCCCTCATGCTTCATGCCAGTTAGTTCTGCATATATTATCAAAGTATTTCATTTAACAACTATATGAGATACATTATAATAGGATCCCCATTTTACAGCTGAGAAAGCTGAGGCTCAGTGAGATCACACATCCTGCAAGTGGTGAAGCTAGAATTTGAACAACATAATGATAATTAACATTTGAGTGTCTATGGCGTACCAGGTGCTGTTCTAGGTGCTTTACATGTGTCAACTCATGTCGTCCTCAAAGCAATCAAGAAATAGATACTGTTATTATTATGATCACTATTAAATAGCTGGGGGAAATGAGCTAAGGGGAACTCGGTAGTTTGCCTGAGGTCACACTCAGTGTGGGATTTGAATCCATGTAGTGTGGCCTCAGAGGCCAAGCTCCTAGTTGTGCTACACTGCCTTTCCAAAAGCTGATTGCAAAGCCCAGGCCCTCCCCACTCTGGCAGGATGCCTTCTAGCAATATAACTTCCACTAGGGCAACAAGTTCCTACCACAGTCAATCCCCATCTGCAACAAGCCCTGGAGATATCTGCCTCTTTGATTCAAAGAGTGCAGACAATTTACAGCAACCTAAGTGTCTCAGTGAAAAAAAAAAGTAAGGTGATACTGGGGAGTTGAGGAGATTGAGAGTTGGGACAGGACTTTGGTTTGGCCACTTCTATTTACTGAGCACTTCCCACAGGGCTAGACAGGGCATGGACAGGAAATCCTGGCTCCCACTGTGGCAAAATGAGTAATAGTGTCTTTGAAAGCAGGGACATCTTACAAGGGCATCAAGGCAGAATCTGTGTTGAACAAGTGGTTTTTGATGCTCTCACATGACAGGTACAGGCAGGGACTGCTCTGGTCCTCTGAAAGCTGTGAAATCTTATCGTTTCCATGGCTACTAACGTCCAGAGCCTCCTATGTGCCGAGTGCTGTGCTAAACATTCTCTATACACATCCCATTTTATCCTCACTCCTGGGAATCCAGCAAGGCTAGATAGCCTAGTCCTTATTTGCCAGACAGGAAGCTGAGGTTCAGGGAAGTGACATAACTACCCTCAAATAATGAGTATCTTAGCCAGAATGACTGACAACCAGGTGTCTTACCCCCAAAAAGGTAGTATTTTTTTTTTTTTTACTGAGGCAAAGATAATAAAACTTTGAATGGGACCAATAATAGCATTGGAGAAAGTGGGACTTTGGAAGATCAGTGAGGTTTAGGAAAAACTGTGCATTCCCGTTGGGCTAAGTTCTGAGTCACTGGGTAGAGGGTACGGAATGCTGAAATCAGGGAGAATGTCAAAAGCAAATTTGCATTAGGCTTGGAGCTAGAATAGGAAGCAAGGACATTTTTACAAATGGCATATGCGGCTTGGGCTGCAGGGAAAAGAATGCTTGGGCAAAGCCCTTAAGAACAATATGCCCAGGGTGAAGAGTCTCCTCCTGTAATACGGAGGATGAGTGCTCCCCAGAAATAAGCCCGCCTCAGCCACTGTCAGCGGATCTGGAACGAGGAGGAAGGGCCCCTGAAGTACAGGGTGGGCTAGGACAGGGTTGTAGCAGCAGGAGCTTTAGGCCTCAAAGCCTCCTCAAGGGCTGCGGCTTCCAAGAAGTTGCTTTCTATGGTGGAAGAGGCAAGAGGAACAAGCAGGTTCACTGGGAAGAACAAACAAAGAGATTTTCTTTGCAAGAGCCAGAACAAACAGCAAACATGCTAAACTGGTTTTTAACGTGGTTTGGGAGGGGAGTGGAGAAAGAGAGGGAAACTCAGAGTTTCTAGACCACATTGTCCAGGTCCTTGAGTGCTGTCTTAGACTCTGCATGCCCCCAGCAGCCCAGCAAGCCTCCTGACAGAAAGGCAGCCCTCTAGGTACATAGTTCTGTAGCCTGCATGGGAGAGTAGAAGGAACCAGCTGTGGGGGTGGGGAAGAGGGGGTGGGCCTGGCCCAGGGCAAGCTCCTGACCTCTTTACATTTTTGAAGCCATCTATATACCTGGCTGTCCAGAGCTCCCTAACTTATCAGAATTTTGCTTTGCAGGACTTTCCTGGGGACAAATGGAAGCCAATAACAGGAAACAGGAAGACCAGCCAGTCAGGGAGGTAAGTGACCGCTCTGGGAGTTGGGGTGAGTTAGTACCTCTGAGTCTTCTGTGGAAACTGGTAAGGTTTTCTGTTTTCTATTTGCTCTGTTTCCTTTGAGGAACCTTGTCTGGTGTCAGTACAAAGGCCTTGATGCTGTAAGATGTAATCCAGCCTGCCCACCAGGCAGCTGGGCTATAGACCAAACAGATGGGTAGCACATTTTGGAATACGTAAAAAGGAGTATTGTGGGACATTGTGCCCATCAGCTCAGAGGCCTGAGGCAGGTGCCCAGGCACAAGGACATGGGGACCAGACCATGCTAAAACACAGATGGGAAGGCATAAACTATGCTTGCCTTCCAAGCAGCCACTGGGTGGTTGGAGGGGCCAGAGAGGAGGTAAGACTGTCCAGCCACTGCTGTGCCTTTGCCTCAGAATGTTTCTTGGGTTCTGCCACCTTTCTTTTTATAGGGCTTGTTGAGAGATTAAGGTCTGTTCATTAAAAATCCAAGGCAGATCATGCTAACAATAGGTTAGAATTCCTAAAAGAAGGCAGGGACATTTTTACAAATGGTATGTATGGCTTGGGCTAGAAGGGAAAGAGTTGCTTCTGCAGAGCCCTTAAGGAAAAAAGAATGCCCAGAGTGGAGAATCTGTTCCTGTAATGTGGGGAACATGGCACCTGGCACTTATGCTCCAAAGACATGAGCCCACCTGTCATAGGTGACCATGTGGAGGAGACAGTTACCTCCTCCAGGTTGCTCTCCATCAGTCTGGTTGGAACCCCTTTTGTGAAATTGTTTGATATACTCTTTCAGCTAGTTCTTCTCCAGGACAAGAGGCCCGTAAATTGTATTGATTCTTTAACTCAAACTCCAGGAATAAAGGAGGGACAGGGAAGATGGCTCTTAGCTGCGCCTCTGTGGGGACACCTAGGAAGAGGGCTAGAATCTGGATCCCCTGACCTCTGAAAAGCCCAGGGTTCTTTCCAGTGGTCTATATTATCCCCTGTGATTTGGTGGTGTAGTCAGGAATAAATTGGGCTTTCTTTTGACTCCAAAGTCTGGGAAACCTATTGGTTTTCTGATTGGCAATGGAAAGAGAGGAAGCCAACATTTACTGATCACCAGCTAAGTGTCAGTCACTGGGCTGGATCTTTTTATAACCATAATCTCATTTATTCTCCACAACAGTTAATTTTACTACCTATTTTATAGATGAGGTCCACAGAGGTTATATAACTTAGTTGAGGTCGCACAGCTAGTAAGTGATGGAGCCAGGACTCAGACTCAGGTTTGTCTGGCCCCAAAGTTCATGCTTTTTCCATTATAATGCTTCAATTAGGATCCCTAAGGAAACGCTTCAAATGGACCCCTCAGTATCATGTCTCAGGGACCTAAGGCCTGGGTGGGGATACTGTGGGATTCTATGGCTGGCCTTGATTCCCCACTGTTCTTGGAGAAATCATTTCAGTCTAGTGGGTCTGCTGAGTTTCCCCTACTAGACTGAGACTGTCGAGAAAGGAGACCACACCTTGGTCACGGATGTATTCTCCATGCCTAGCACGGTGCCTGACACAGAGAAGTTGCTCAAGATGTATTTGTCATTTGCTTGCCAAATGAAGAAACAGAGCCTCCTCCACCATTGAATAGGTAAAATGACACAAAAATAATAATGCCAACTAACATTTCTTGAGCACGGTACTCTATTCTAGGCACCATTCAAAGCGCTTTACAAATATTTATTTACCACCATAACCTTAAGGGGTAGGTACTGTTAGTTTCTTCATTTGACCGAGAGAAGAAACTGAAACACAGATAGATAAATTCAGTTGCCTAAAGTCCCACAGCTAGTAAGTTGACTAGACCCAGGTAGTCTAGCTTCAGAGACACTATACTACACTATGGTGCTTCTCCAACATGGCTCTCTTACTAATCAGCCAGTCAAGGAAGGGGACTTTATTTAAAACCTAGTATATGTACTGCCTGTTTCTAGGCAAGCAGGGAAATATTAAAGGAAGAGCATCAGGAAGCATAATGCCTGCCCATCCCCAGCTTGAGCAAGGAAGACTAATCCACATAAAGTTAAGTAGCAGTAATAATAAATTACCAGTTGCAAAACAGCCTATGTGCCACTAGCTAAGTTACACATATCCTGTTTTATCTTCCCCAAAACTGTCAGGTAGGCATTATTATAACTAGGGCAGTGATTCTTGAACTTGAATGTGCATTAGAAATACCTGGAGGGCTTGTTAAAAAAAATCCAGATACATGATAGCTCCCACCCCGCCCCCAGGGAGTGTGATCCAGTAGGTGTGGAATGGGGCTCAAAATGTGTATGTCTAACAAGCTCCCCAGGTGATGCTGTTGCAGCTGGTCCTGGGATCACACTTTGAGAACTGATGATTCAGATAAAGAATCTGAGGTTCAGAGGAGCTAAGTAACTTACTCAAGGTCTCACAGATACTAAAGGGACAAGCCAGGTTTTCAACTCAGGCTAGTTGCTATAAGATGAAAAAGTGTCAAATACATGGTTTAAACAAGAAAAGCCTAGCACATGGTAAGGGGCCAATACATGGTAAGTATCATTGTGCCCTATTTAAGTTCATTGGAGGGTAAGAAAACTAAAGGCTGGGGCCTATAGGAGGAAAGGCCCAGAGGGGAAACTAAGCAGGCTGTATTGGAGGAATAAACCCTGCTGGTTGTTAAGAGTTCTGGCCTTATCATTAAAAGGTCTACAAATAACAAATGCTGGAGAGCATGTGGAGAAAAGGGAACCCTCCTACACTGTTGGTGGGAATGTAAGTTGGTACAGCCACTATGGAGAACAGTATGGAAGTTTCTCAGAAAACTAAAAATAGAATTACCATATGATCCAGCAATCCCACTCCTGGGAATATATCCGGACAAAACTATAATTCAAAAGGATACATGCGCCCCGATGTTTATAGCAGCACTGTTCACAATAGCCAAAACATGGAAACAGCCTAAGTGTCCATCAACAGATGAATGGATAAAGAAGATGTGGTAGATATATACAATGGAATACTACTCAGCCATAAAAAAGAACGAAATAATGCCATTTGCAGCAACATGGATGCAACTAGAGATCATCATACTAAGTGAAGTAAGTCAGAAAGAGAAAGACGAATACCATATGATATCACTTATATGTGGAATCTGAAATACGGCACAAATGAACCTTTCTACAAAACAAAAACAGACTCAAAGACATAGAGAACAGACTTGTGGTTGCCAAGGGGGACGTGAGGAGGGAGAGGGATGGAGTGGGAGTTTGGGGTTGGTAGATGCAAACTATTACATTTAGAATGGATAAACAAGGCCCTACTGTATAGCAAAGGGAACTATATCCATTCTCATGGGATAAACCATAATGAAAAAGAATATAAAAAAAGAATGTATATATGTGCATAATTGAGTCACTTTGCTGTACAGCAGAGATTGGCACAACATTGTAAATCAACTGTACTTCAATAAAAAAAAAAAGTTCTGGCCTTGAAGTCAGTCTGCCTGGGTTCAAATCCAGGTTCTTCTGTTCGCTAGCTGTGTGAATTTGGCAAGTGGCTTTCTCTTCCCCCCCACCCCCACCCCGCCCAGCTCCTCTCTTTCACCCCACCCCATCGGTTTCCTTATTTGTGAAATGGGGTAAGAGTGCTTACCTCCTGTGACTATTGTGTGGAATAATTGAGTTAATATATGTAAAGTATTTAGGACAAAATCTGGCACCATAAACCCTCAGTAAATGTTAGTCGTAATGAGGAGGAGGAGGAAGAGGAGCAGCAGCAGCAACAGTAACAGTAGAGAAAAAGGGTAAAGAGTGAAGTATTGCACCAGGATAGTTAGGCCTTGAAAACTAGGTAGGATGGCAAATATGGAAGCAATTGAAGGTTATTGATCAGGTAAGTGACATGGTAAATATGGCACTTCAGATGATTTGGCAGCATTTGCAGCCTAGATGGGTTGAAGAAAGACCAATCAGGGGTGGTGATCCAGGCATGAATGAGTGTGGCCTTGTTTTGGGAAGGTGGGGGTGCAATAGGAATGTAACAGAAGGGATAGATAAATATGTGGAAATTCGGGGGAAAATGTTTATTGCGAAAGCAATATTACAGGAAATTAAAAACAGAAGAAAAAGTATCTTTTTTTTAAACATCTTTATTGGAGTATAATTGCTTTACAATGTTGTGTTAGTTTCTGCTGTATAACAAGTGAATCAGCTATACATATACATATATCCCCATATCTCTTCCCTCTCGCGTCTCCCTCCCACTCTCCCTATCCCACCACTCTAGGTGGTCACAAAGCACTGAGCTGATCTCTCTGTGCTATGCGGCTGCTTCCCACCAGCTATCTATTTTACCTTTGGTAGTGTATATTTGTCCATTCCACTCTCTCACTTCATCCCAGCTTACCCTTCCCCCTCCCCGTGTCCTCAAGTCCATTCCCTACGTCTGCGTCTTTATTCCTGTCCTGCCCCTAGGTTCTTCAGAACCATAGAAAAAGTATCCTTATTCTTACTACCCTAACACCCTAATTGTTTTCATTTCCCTGCCAGCCTTTATCTATAGGTGTAGAGATTTGCGGGTGGGGGGGGTCATGATTATAATAACTATGTAGATGTGATTTTATGTGTCCTGCTTCTTTTTTCCCCACTAAGCATTATTTGGTGAACAATTTTTCCTGTTGCTATAAAGCCTTCCTCAATAGTTATAAATTTTAATGGCTGCATAATATTTCACCAGCTTAATGTGCCCAAATTTGCTTAATCATTCCCAAACTGGTGGATAATTAGGTTGTTTCCAATTTCTTGCTATTATAAAGTAATGCTGCTAAAAAATTTTGAGCAGCTATAACCTTTTTCTCATTTTGAATGATCTCATTAAAAACAGTTATACAGAGTTGGGATTAGTTGTTGAAAGAAAATTAGCATTCTTATTGTTCTTGATATATTTCACCAAACTGCTTTCCCTGGAGGTGTTTTACTCTGCCATTAACAATATAGGAGAATACCAGTTTCCCCTAAAATTTGCCATCATGGAAATTTTTCTTTTTCTAATACAATAGGTATACATGGTACATATTATAATTTTAATTTGCTTACTTTGATTATTCTGGTTTGAACATTTTTCATGTATTTAATATTTGCATTGATTCCCATGTGAATTGTTGGTTCAGATAATTTGCTCACAAATACGTGGCAACTTTTGAGAGAAAAGTAAAAAGAACTTGGGAATGAAAGGAGTTAAGCCAAAAATAATTTTCTGCCCCAGTGTCTTTAGAAAGAGAAAATTATTGACAGAGTGGGGGCAGGTGACAAGGGGACCTGGTTTGGTGGAGATAATAAGTTTGAGTTGGGATATGTTGAATTTAAAGTTAGTGAGGAAGACAAGGGGATGCTTTTGAGGAGGCCTGTTGATCACCCAGCCAGCGGGGGTAGGATGAAGAAGAATAGCCAGCAAAGGGGATTGAAGGGGCAAGCATCTGGAGTAGTAAGAAGGAGAAGTATGCCAGTGTACCATCACAGACGATAAAGAGAGGACTGCTATTGGCTTTGACGGTTTGGACACACAAGTGACCTTCGAGAAAGCAAACTTAGTAAAATGGTGGGCATAGAAAGCAGATGGCATGATGGTCTGTAAAGGGGATGCATACAGAAGAAATGCACACAGTTTTACACATCCTAAATTCACCTTTTAAGTGTACAATTCAGTGAGTTTTGGTAAATTTGCATGCTATTGCAATCATCACCACAATCCAATTTTAGAACATGTCTATCTCCCTAAAAAGATCGCTTTTGTTCATTTCCAGTCACTCTATTCCACACTCAGCCTCAAGAAACCACTAATCTACTTTCTGTCTCTATGGATTTACCTATTCTGTACGTACATTTCATATAAATGGAATCATACAATATGTGGGCTTTTGTGTCTGGCTTCTTTTACTTAGCAAGCTTTAGCAGTTCATCTTTGTTATACCATATATCAGTATTTCATTCTGTTTTTTGCCAAGTAATATTCCATTGTATGGACATACCACATTTTATTTATCCATTCATCCATTAATGGACATTTGGGTTGTTTTCACTTTTTTTGTGAATAATGCTGCTATGACCATTCACATACAAATTTCTATGTGGACATATGTTTTCAATTCTCTTGGGTATATATTTAGGAGTAGAATTTCTGGGCCATATGATAACTCTGTTAACTTTTTAAGGAACTGCCTAACTGTTTTCCAAAGCATCTTCCACCAGCAAAGTAGGAGGGTTTCAGTTTCTTTTCATTAATTTTAATACAATGATTATGTGCTACTATGTGATTAGTAAAAGGGTTTAAAAGAAGAGTGCTTGAAAAGACATTTATACTTTTTAAAATGTTTAAAAAGAAGTTGGCTAGGAAAAGGAAGGAGAGAAATGGGGTGGTAGTTAGAGGGGGAGATAAGGTTTAAGTTAGTGGTTCTCAAAATGTGGTCCTAGGACCAACAACCTCAGTATCACCTAAGAACTGAAGTAGAAATGCAAATTATTGGACCCCACCCAGACCTACTGATTCAGAAACTGGGACATGGCCCAGAGATGTGTGTTTTAAGAAGCCCTTCAGGCAATTCTGATGCAAGCTAAATATGAGAACCTCTGGTTTAAGTGATGGTTTGATCAGGATTTGGGAAACTGGTTTAAGTTTAAAAACAGAAAGGAGAGGTCAATGGAAAGGGAAAGAATATTTTTGCTGAATGTGGAGATCATAGTTTATGATCTCAAGGAAGATGAGAAGGCCTAGGAAAGGTCAAGGGCAGAGATGACATTTAAAGAGGAGAAATCCTGATGGAGCTTCCACTTACCTTCTCCCCACTACACACACATTTTTTAACATTTCTTATATTATTTCTGTCACAACTGGAATGATGGGTGTAGGTGGCAAAATCAAATGTATATTCTTGAGCCATTCTCTGCCTGGAAGCCTGCAACGAATTTTAATTCCAGGTAGTTACACTCTTGGTTGTCTCCCTCCACAGTTATTTAGTTTGCATGCAGAGAATGCAAACACATTTTGATATTAGCAGGAGGGAAAAAAACATTGGTGAGTAGATCTGCTGGGAGAAAAAGCTACATAAATGTGAAGCATTTAAAAGCCCAAAGAAATTATTTCCTAGATTATCTCATTTGGTTTTCCATACTTATAATTGCCTCCTGTGATCATTTCCATTTTTCTACTTTGCACAGACCTTTCAAATGTGTAGAGTGTTTATATATATATATATATATATATATATATATATATATATATATAACCACAGTTAATCCTCACAGAAACTCTGTGAAGCCTTATTTTTCCCATTTGACTGATAAGGAAGCTGAGACTCAGGAAAGGTATTATTATACTATTATTAACAACAACAACCACAAAAGGTATAATAGCTAACATTTATTAAGTGTTTATTGGGTATCAGGCACTGCTCTAAGCATTTCACATGAATTATTTTATTTATTACTAATCATGACCCTATGAGATAGTTACCATTTATTGACCCAGTTTTACAGATGAGGAAACTTACTCACAGATAGATTAAAGTCACTTGCCCAAGGTCAAACAGGCATCTGACTCCAGAGCCCATTACTTCTGGGATTATACAGCAACTACGTGACAAAACTAGACTACTACCCAGGTTTTTCAGTTCACAGCCTAGGGCTCTCTTCCTTCTTTTTATCATACCACATCATGAGCAGAGTGTGGAATATCCAGTACACATTTCCTATTTGGCAATTGAGTAAAAGAAAACGGATAATTCAGAATTGAATCTCATTTCATTAGGAATAGTACACTTTTCAAGAAGGCTTTACCAGCTAAGAAGAATGCAACCTTCAGAGGCATGAAAGGATTTGTCAAAGAGTGTGACAAAGTGAATTTAAATACTTGGGTATTAATTTAATCGTGGGCACACAAAACCTATTCAAGGAAAATTATAAAACTCTAATGGGAGAAATAAAGACATGAATAAATGCATAGCTATACTCTGCTTCAATTTGGGAAGACTAATATAGTAATGATTACAATACTCCCTAAGTTAATAATATATAGATGTAATGCACTACCAATTAGAGTCACTGTGATATACTTCGTAGAACTTATCAAATTCACCGTAAAATTTATCTGAAAGAATAAGTGGGCAGGAAGACCAAAGAATACATTTATTTAAAAAGGTAATGGTGGTTCAGCGAACATCATCCTCAATGGTGAAAAACTGAAACAATTTCCACTAAGATCAGAAACAAGACAAGGTTGCCCACTCTCACCACTATTATTCAATATAGCTTTGGAAGTTTTAGCCACAGCAATCAGAGAAGAAAAAGAAAAAAGGAATCCAAATCGGAAAAGAAGAAGTAAAACTGTCACTGTTTGCAGATGACATGATACAATACAAACAGAATCCCAAAGATGCTACCAGAAAACTGCGCGAGCTAATCAATGAATTTGGTAAAGTAGCAGGACACCAAATTAATGCACAGAAATCTCTTGCATTCCTATACACTAATGATGAAACATCTGAAAGAGAAATTAAGGAAACACTCCCATTTACCACTGCAACAAAAAGAATAAAATACCTAGGAATAAACCTACCTAAGGAGACAAAAGACCTGTATGCAAAAAAGTATAAGACACTCATGAAAGAAATTAAAGATGATACAAACAGATGTAGAGATATACTATGTTCTTGGATTGGAAGAATCAACATTGTGAAAATGACTATACTACTCAAAGCAATCTAAAGATTCAATGCAACCCCTATCAAACTATCAATGGCATTTTTTACAGAACTAGAACAAAAAAATCTTAAAATTTGTATGGAGACACAAAAGACCCCAAATAGCCAAAGTAGTCTTGAGGGAAACAAACGGAGCTGGAGGAACCAAATGCCCAGACTTCAGCCTATACTACAAAGCCACAGTAATCAAGACAATATGGTACTGGCACAAAAACAGAAATATAGATCAATGGAACAGGATACAAAGCCCAGAGATAAACCCATGCACCTATGGTCAACTAATCTATGACAAAGGAGGCAAGGATATACAGTGGAGAAAAGACAGTCTCTTCAATAAGTGATGCTGGGAAAACTGGACAGCTACATGTAAAAGAATGAAATTAGAACACTCCTTAACACCATACACAAAAATAAACTGAAAATGGATTAAAGACCTAAATGTAAGGCCAGATACTATAAAACTCTTAGCGGAAACCAGAGGCAGAACACTCTATGATATAAATCACAGCAAGATCCTTTTTGATCCACCTCCTAGAGAAATGGAAATAAAAACAAAAATAAACAAATGGGACCTAATGAAACTTAAAAGCTTTTGCACAGCAAAGGAAACCATAAACAAGATGAACAGACAACCCTCAGAATGGGAGAAAATATTTGCACATGAATCAATGGACAAAGGATTAATCTCCAAAATATACATGCAGCTCAATAAAAAAAAAAAAAACCCAATCGAAAAATGGGCAGAAGACCTAAATAGACCTTTCTCCAAAGAAGATATACAGATTGTCAACAAACACATGAAAAGATGCTCAACATCACTAATCATTAGAGAAATGCAAATCAAAACTCCAATGAGGTATCACCTCACACCAGTCAGAATGGCCATCATCAAAAAATCTACAAACAATAAATGCTGGAGAGGGTGTGGAGAAAAGGGAACCCTCTTGCACTGTTGGTGGGAATGTAAATTGATACAGCCATTATGGAGAAGAGTATGGAGTTTCCTTAAAAAACTACAAATAGAACTACCATATGACCCAGCAATCCCACTACCGGGCATATACCCTGAGAAAACCATAATTCAAAAAGAGTCATGTACCAAAATGTTCATTGCAGCTCTATTTACAATAGCCAGGACATGGAAGCAATCTAAGTGTCCATTGACAGATGAATGGATAAAGAAGATGTGACACATATATACAGTGGAGTATTACTCAGCCATAAAAAGAAACGAAATTGAGTTATTTATAGTGAGGTGGATGGACCTAGAGACTGTCATACAGAGTGAAGTAAGTTAGAGAGAGAAAAAGAGTACCATATGCTAACACATATATATGTAATCTAAAAAAAAATGTTTCTGAAGAACAGAATAGGTATAAATTCGCAGACGTAGAGAATGGACTTGAGGACACGGGGAGGGGGAAGGGCAAGCTGGGACTAAGTGAGAGAGTGGCATGGACATATATCCACTACCAAATGTAGAATAGATAGCTAGTGGTAAGCAGCCGCATAGCACAGGGAGATCAGCTCGATGCTTTGTGTCCACCTAGAGGGGTGGGATATGGAGGGTGGGAGGGAGACACAAGAGGGAGGAGATATGTGTTTATGTATAGCTGATTCACTTTGTTATACAGCAGAAACTAACACACCATTGTAAACAATTATACTCTAATAAAGATGTTAAAAAAAAAAAGCTAATGGTGGTAGACTTACCCTATCAGATTTTAAAGTCTGTCATAAAGTGACAGTCATTAAAACCATATGATAGTGGGTTGAAAAAAAGTCACACAGTGAAATTAAATAAAAAAGAGAGATTCTAGGAACAGATACTAAGACTATAGAGCACACTGGATGCAACCGTGAACTTTGGAAAGCAATCATCTGTCTTCAGTAAATGTTGGGAACTGTAGGTATCAATATGGAGAATAATTAACTTAGAGCCACAGTGCATAGAATACTCTGTAGTAAATTTCAGAAAGCAGACCAGTTGAACAGCATATTCACTCCAGCTACGGATGGAAGATAAATTTGTGCCTGTTAAACGGAGGATATCATCAGAGACAAGATGGATGGTTTCAAATATTTAAAAGTTGGTGGAAGAAACCCTTGTACAACAAAATGTAATAAAAAGCTAGATAGCAGAATGAGGGAAATGTCTGGGGTCAGCATCACAGATAACAGTTGACTGTCCGAAAAATATAAAGAATAGATACAGATATAGAAGGTCGGCTTTCAAATTCAGCTTCATAAAAGGGCAAGGAAAATGAACAGCCAATTTACACATGAGGAAATAAAGGCAGTAAAATCACTGCCTGGAAAAGTACAACCTCTCTACCAATTAAAGAAGTGCAAATAAAAACAACATCAAGGTTTCACAACCTGCTTATTAAATTATCAACAATTAATGGAAATTATAAATAGAAATTACAAAACCCTATCTTGACAAGACTTAAGGAAACAGTATGTGTTTTGGGGGGCAGTATAAATTGGTTCAGTTTTCCTAAAAGACAGTCTAGAAATATGTGACAAGAGTTTCAAAACTGTTTGTACATACTCCTTGATCCAGCATACCCCCAAGGAAGTAACCTAAAAAGGAAAAAAATAATTTTTTAAAGATATTTAAAGTAATGCTATTTATAATCATGGAAAATATTTACTAATCTAATATATCATCATGATGGAATAGAATATAGCCATTAACAGTGACAGGTATACAAATATTGGGTCTTATACAGAAATGGGTAGTTGTAATAGTATTAACAACAAAAAATGCTAAATTCTAAACTCACATGTTGAATCTGATAGTAGCCTTGCACAAAGAAGATTCAGAAAATCATCTGGTAAAATGTAAATAGCTGGAGTTGAATGCACATGGTGTTCTTTGGGTACATGTCAAGTTGCTGGAATTCATAATAAAAAAGAAAATCTGAAGAAGAGGCAGCCCACATTGGTTTGATTTAGACCTGCAAAGTTAAAGATCAAGGGCTTTAGAAAAATCCCCATACCAATGACAGACTGTTACTTACCAGACATGCTTGATCTCTCTGTTAGCTAGAATTTGTTTTGCTAGAATTCTCCATCAACCAGCACTTCTGCTTATCTAAATCTGTGAGAACTTGACATTTCTGAGGGGGTACATCACCAGACATTTGTGAATCTTCAAATTTGTCACCATTATTACAACATAGAACCTCTCCACCCCCACTAATGAACATTTTATTATCTGACTCAGAACCATTACTTTCTCAACACCATTACATTTCTCTTCACTTCCATCATCAGCACTAGTTTGCAAATAGTTTGCATTTCAGTGCCATTATTCACAGAGAAGCACATATTCTCTCTACCATGGTTACTCCACACCTATGTACCTTGTTAACAAATAGAGACCTATCAAGCCACATTGAGGTGGGAATGCCAAGTGGTTGACTAGGCTCCCTCCTTTGCTTGGTGACTTGCCCTACAAAGCAGTATTGTGAGGCCTTGCAAGTCAACTTCATACCCTTTGCAAAATGACCAGTTATTACACTTCATGGATCTTTAGGGCTACTCTCAAAGGGTTAAAACCTCAAATGTTAAATATGTTCGTGCCAAAGAACTACTCTATGATAATTGTCATTCATAATTGAGCACCCAGAATGCCTTTTAAACTGAGATAAAATCATGTTCTTTATAACTTTGGTATTAAGTCTATTCCACTGTATTTTAGGTCTTTGAAATTTAGTACATTAACATCTGGTATATATGAGGACTTAAATATACAAAAATTGCTCTCTTCCCCTGGCACATCCATTGTTTAATGATTGTGGGGCACCGAATTTCCTTAAATAGCATCAGGATTCCCAGAGCTTTATGGACCTCCCATTATTTTATTTTATAAATCTTCTCGCACTTGTTACATGGGTGGTATGTATATAGTTAATTAAAATGCATTTCGTTTTGAGAGCTTTTTTTTTTTTTGGCTGCATTGGGTCTTTGTTGCTGTGCATGGGCTTTCTCTAGTTGCAGTGAGTGGGGGCTACTCTTCCTTGCGGTGCGTGGGCTTCTCATTCTTCTCATTGCAGTGGCTTCTCTTGTTGCAGAGCATGGGCTCTAGGTGCGCAGGCTTCAGTAGTTGCAGCACACGGGCTCAGTAGTTGTGGCTCACGGGCTCTAGAGCGCAGGCTCAGTAGTTGTGGCACGTGGGCTTAGTTGCTCTGCAGCATGTGGGATCTTCCCGGACCAGGGCTTGAACCCATATCCCCTGCAATGGCAGGCGGATTCTTAACCACTGCGCCACCAGGGAACTCCTTGAGAGTTTTTTTTAATGGCTTTATACCTCTTAAGATACCCTGGTGAGTTGGGAACCTGGTAGATAATGACTGTTTAGAGCAGTGGATCTCAAAGTGTGATCTGGGACCAGCAATACCATCATCATCCTGGGAATTGTTAGAAATAAAAATTCTCCACTCTGCCCCAGACCTACCAAATTAGAAATTCTGGGGGTAGGACTAAGCCAACTGTGTTTTAATAAGCCTTCCAGGTGATTCTGATGCATGTTCAAGTTTCAGAACCACTGCCTATTAGAGAATAGAACCTCAATAGCCTCGGCCAGCCTGATCCTCCATTAAATTGTTCTCATGGATATCAAACCCTCCAGGCCCCTCCACAGTGTGTTACGTGCTGCTAAAATGTCTTTTATTAAATCTCTTGAGAAGGTTATGAGAATGCTGAAGAGGCAGCATGTTGTGCTGGCAAAAGCACGGGCATTGGAGTCAGATGGACCTTAGTTGTAACTTCTCCTGGCTGCTTATTCTCTTTATGTTCCCTCAGTTGTTTAACCTCTCTGAGTCTCATTTCTAACATGGGCAAGAGAATACTCAAGGCTGGAAGATTGTCTTCAGGGTGAAACGAGATGGAGTCTGTTAACTGTCCAGTGCTGTGCCTGACACATGGTGGACTCTGAGTAAACAAGAGTGGTCATTACCATCCCTTAGCACCATGTCTGTGACACTATGTAGGGTTCAGAAGAGTAATGGAAAGACCTTCTTGGAAACTCCAAGTTGGAGTCATTGGAGAGAGGAATCTAAGCTTCACCCAGGACAGCCCCAGTATAACAAGGGCTTCTCTGATTTCTTCAAAGGACACTTTGCAGCAGGCTCCTGGGGGCTGTAGAAGGCTCAGAGTGAGTCCTGCCACTTGTATTTGCTGTTGCCAGACTAATTGTTCCTTGATTGAAGTTCTGTGGCCGCAGAGACAGAGAAGGGTGGCAACAACAAGCTCTCTGGGCCCTTCTCCCCTCCCTGTGTAGCCTCCTTGTATCTCACTTCCTGGATCTTGTAAATATTTCCTTCAGCAATAAGCTGGGAGTGGCTGTTTCTCTTGGAGCAGTCTTATCTTTTGGCTGCTGGGGAAAGGGGAAGGGGAGAGGGGCTGGGACTGTGCACTCTTGCTGCTGAGATCCTGGAATGCCAAGCTATTGTGGTGAGGTTAAAAATAAAAATTCCAAACAAGAAAACTTCAAAAGGCCTAAGGAGGAGGCGGGAGGAGATTTTTCAGTCTCTGAAAATACTGGTTTTCATTTTCAATTACTATGAGCCCCTCCCCCCCCAAAAAAAAGATAGTAACAAAAGGGGAAAATCTATTCATCAGAAGAACAGGCAGCCTGTGCCAAGAGGAAAAGAGAAGGACAGCCCAGAACTTGGCACACGATTTGCTTTTGTTTTTGAGATGTAGGCTCCTTGCTGGTGTCAACAAAGCCCTTTCTCAGACTTAGCTTTCATGCTCCCTCCCCTCTCTTCAGCAAGGAGTTAAAGTCTTTGAGAACACCTTGGGGATGAATGTAGTGCAAGTACCTTTTGCATTAACTCAGGAGTCCTTGCTTCAGTGGGATTTCCCTTGGAGCCAGATAAGGCAAGTTCCAGTCTGGACACTACTACTTCTTACTAGCTGGGAAAATTAATGACACTCTCTAAGCCCCAGGATCCTCACCTGCAAGCTGGCAATAATGGTAATTACTTCAATGAGCTGGTGTGAAGATTAATAGAAATACCTACATGAAAGTGTCTACAACAGTGTGTGACACATAGTAAGTAAGATGTAAGAAACCATAGTTCTTTTCCCTTAATTTAGCTCCTTATCCTCCACTCTAGGGAAGAATCATTACTTCATCCCAAAGAAGAGTTGTAGATTTAGATTTCTGTGCATATAGGTGGCTTGAGCCCTTTGAAACTAGGGCCTCTAGAGACCAATATCCTTGGCCTGAGCCTGACACACTTCAATGCAAGCCTCCCATTCACCAGTCTGCTTCAGCTATTAGTGCCTGGAAAGCAAGGGCTACGGGTTTTGCTCCCCTGAGATCTGGTCACCTTGCACAGTGTAATACTGAATGACAGCTTGGATGACTTGTACACACGTTGGCCCAGCTGGTCCCATCGAGGGCAGTCCTTCCCCTTTTCTGGAGTCTTGCCTAGTTCTGCTCCCTTGGTGTAAATGACTCTGCAAGGTTCAGGCTGCCCTTACACAAGCTGTGTCAGTGGGAGAGCAGTGCTTTTGAAATTAGGATTGATGCAGAGAATAGCAATTTCCAGGTTGCCTTGCTAGAGCCTAGTGCCTCAGGATAGTGTCACAGTGCCATAAATCGAGGCACCGAATGTCCCTAGAAGGGTGTGCTCTTTTCTTCCAACTGGTTCTGGAGTTGGCTACTTAAAGGTAAATTCTGTAATGCTGACATAAGTGATTCGTACCTAAACAAGACAACATAGAATATCTAGTCTTGTTGATCGTCACACTGCTTTTAAGCCTAAACTTGCCTTTTATTCTCTCTCCCTTTTAGTAGATGAGAAGAGTGAGTGAATGAGCCTAGGATTAAAATCCTTGGTTATCTAGGGCCTCCTGGCTCGGCAGCCATGTAGCTGAGCTGGGACTCCAGGTCTCTTGGTTTCTTGGCTATTGAGCAGGGCTGAACATTAACCACGGGACAGTGCAGTTCAACTCCCTTGATGGGAACAAGGAGCAGGGCTGAAGCATACAGCAGTGAAGGCTGTACACTGCACAGTTTGCACAACCGTATGCAGTGGCCCTAAGGACTTCACTCTAATAATAAGCATAGTTCTGTCATTTATTAATCACTTTTCCATGTACCCAGCATCATTGCTAGGTCCTTTTTATTTTATATGGTTAATCCTCACAGCAGGTTTGTTAAGATAGATATTTTACTGAAACTGAGGTAAATTAAATACTTTCCTCAAGGTCATGCAGCTTTTGGGTTCTGGAGGCAGATTTTTAAATTTTACTGAAATTCAGACCCAATTCTTTCTAACACTGTGTTCTTTGTGCTCTGCTCTGTTGCCTTTCCTGTGCCCTGGCAAGGAAAGAGTGGTAAATTTGATAACTATCATGGAGGAGGGTTTTTCTCACCACAGCTGCAGGACATTGGCCCAACTTGAGCCTTTGGAGACGTTGCTTTCACCACCTGCATCTCATAAGATCTAGATTTGAGATGAAGGTGGGGAAGAACAGGAGAGGCAAGGACAGAAGGTAGGAATGTGTGTGCTGAGGGGTGGGACACATACTGTACAGATTGGAAACCAACCTAACTGGAACAAATAACTCTATCCCCAAACCTCTACCTCCAAACAACAACACTCCCATCTTTTTCACCCTGGACCTTTGTTTCCATAGTATGATCCCTGAACCACTGGTATTAGAATCCCTTCGGGAAATTGTTTAAAATGTAGATTCCTGGGCTCCACCACAAGGTACTAAATCTCAATTTCTATTGATAGAAGTGGAGCCGAGGACTTTGCATTTTAAACAACATCTTCAGGTAATTCCAATTAAGAGCCACTTCGATTAGGAACAACTGCCTCAGACCAATGGTTTCCAACTTTTTGGATCATGCACCCTTCTCAGAAAGAATTGTTTTGAGCATTCACCTTTAATATATGTTGGTAGTTTATTAATAAATTACTTATATCTACTAATGTTCTAATATTTATGTTTTTAAATGCAAAAAACGGTGAGTTTTGCATTAGTATTCTTCGATGAGAATGGTCTCTGGTTTTCCTTTATGTATGTTCTAGTTGCTAGGTATTGGTATTGATGTTATGCAGGATTCTTTTCTTCTCCCCCTATTCTCTAGATTCCAGAATCTAGAAAGTGTAAATAGCATTGAGGTTGTCTGTTACTTGAAGGTTGGTAGAATTAACACAAGATCATGGGAGTGTGCTGTTTTTTTGGTCAAATTTATCAAATTTTTTCCTATGATAACCTGTGGTTTAGATATTTTCATTCTTCTGCAATTAGTTTTGGTAATTATGTTTTCCTAGAAAACTAAGTTTTCAAATCTGTTTTCATACAGTAGAGCAAAGTGTTCTCTTACTCTTTTCATTTACTTTGTAACTGTGGTTATTTCTCCATTTCTAATTTTGTGCATTTAGGGTTTTTAATTAGATTAGCAAGAGATTTATCTGTTTTATGGTTTTATATTTTCTTTTGAAGAAAGCTTTTGGCTTTAATTATTAGTTCTGTTATTTGTTTTCTAGTGTATTAATTTCTGCCATTAGTTTTATTTCTGCTTTGCTTAGGTCTATTTTTGTGGCTCTTAACTTCTTTTGTTGAAAGCATAATTCATTTATTTTAATTTGTTTTTATGTATTAATATAAGTATTTAAGACTATCAATTTTCCTTTAATCATTGTTTTAATCAACCACATCCTCTTGCTTCTGATATTTTCATTGTTGTTATTTGTAGGTAGTCTACAATTTTAGATTAGATCTCCTCTTTGACTAGAGTGGGGGATATTTTCTCCCTTTTATTTTCTGTGTGCTAGAAGTATTTGTTTTTCATTTTGCTATTAATTTCTAGTGTTATTTTATTGTGACTGGATACAGTTTTGTCATCAGCTGAAAAAGTCTTATATTTTGTTTCTGCTTTTTCTACCTTTGCATTTTCTATATATTTGCTTTATGAATTTTGATGCTATGTTTTTGGTACATAAAGATTCAGGGTAATTAGATCTTAATTGTGTTTTCTAATCATTAATATTATAGTGCCCTTCTTTGTCTTGTTTATTGCTTTTTCCCTTTAATTCAACTTTTTTTATGATATGAGTATCATGGTCCTTGGGGTTTTTTTGGGAATTAGCTCAGTTATTAAATATTTATGGAATGCCTACTGTGTGCCAGGCAGTAGGTACCAGATGAATGAGACACACAAGATCTCTGCCCTTGTGGGGGTGTATGCTCTGAGAAAGGCAAAATAGAAAAATGATAATTAAGGATAAGTTGTCTCTACTTTAGATAAGGTGGTCAGGAAAGGCCTCACTGCCTGATAGCATTTATCATCTTATTACTTCCCACTCACCACCTTGTTTGTTTGTTTCCTGAGGGGGGAAATGCCAGGTGGAACAGTCTGTACACAAGGGATTATTATAATCTTAAGGAGCTATAGGTGGGCTAAGGTCCAAATGAGAAGAAAATGGGGATGTGTGGCTATGAATTTCTGATCCACATGAGGGATGAGCTAGCCAGGATGGGGACTGCAGATGAGGGGAATGAAGGAGATTTTGCCTTCCATTCTATCTGACCTGGGCCACCATTATGTGTATTATTATTTTTTGAGGAAATATTCTCAGTCTTCATTGTGACTACTGAATGGATATTCTGTCTGATGATTTAATTGAACTGCTGGAATTTCCTGTCACTAGGCAGTACTTAGCATGATGCTGATTGCTCACAGACTACAGCAGGAAACCAGATCTTCTGGTTTAGAGGGCTTAACTCTTTAAACTCAGAGATTAAAGAGATGTCCTTTGCTTTGGTCCCTCTTTATTATACAGAAGTTTAACTTTTATACATATTTAACTAAACCTGGACTTGTTTTCCTTGCATATACTTTTCTATTACTTATGAGATGAGAGTCTTATTTCACCTCACGTCATAGTTTTTAAGCTTTCTGATAGTTTTTTCTTATAGCTATGTAATATATATATATACATATATACACATATAACACATATTAAAATTTTATACACACACACACACCCTGAACTCTTGAATCTGAAATTTATTTTGGTATATAATATATGGTGCAGCTCCAAATAACACTGCTCTGCAATTGTCTCAAAAATATCTATTAAATAATTTTTATCTTCTTGTTATGGAAGGTGAATTATATATGACATTTTTATAAATAGTTTGATATGTTTCTGGACTTTCAATTATGTTCTATTAGTCAGTAAAACAGTTTTAATTATAATTGCTTTATATTATGCTTTATACCTTACTTACCCCCCATTTCTTCTGTAGCAAAATATGTTTTTTATTATACAGTAGTCCCCATGTATCTGTGGGAGATATATTCCAAGACCCCCAGTGGATGCCTGAAACCACAGATAGTACTGAGCCCTATATATGCTATGTTTCTTTTAAATACATACATACTGATGATAAAGTTTAATTTGTGAATTAGGTAGAGTAAGAGATTAACAGTAATAACTAATAATATAATAGGACATTATAACAATATACTGTAATAAAAGTTATATGAATTCTGTCTCTCTCCTTGATCAACTTCCTCAACTCTGCCAGAAATGTGGCAGTGACTTCTTCATTGACAGATGCAGCCTTTCCAGTAACTTTCCTGTTTTTCAGTCCAAACCTATTCCTAAATCTTTGTAACCATCTCTTACTTGCAGTAAATGGCTGAAGTCACTTGTTTCAGGGGATCCCTTGCTGAAGTCTTCGTATAGGCTCCATGTTTTCTGGCGCAACACACTGCTGTCAGTCGGAACATGCTTTCTGTTCATGTCTTCCATCCACAAATTTAATGCCTTTCCATCTTACCTAAGCCCATGTCATGCACTCTGGCTGTAACTTTTGCAGTTTGAGGTATGAGAGCAGGCACGAATTTCTTTTTCCTTCTTCATGATTTGATGGATACAAGATTCGTTCTTACCATAGATCTTAGTAACCTCAGCATATGATTTTTTCCCTTTCCTTATTAAGTCAAGAACGTTCACCTTTTCACTTAAAGGAAGCACTTTATGGCTTCTCTTTGGCAGATCTAAATTGCCAGCATCTCTACTCTTAGGCCTTGGGGCCATTATTAAGTAAAATAAGGGTTACTTGAACAAAAGCACTGTGACACTGTGACAGCCCATCTGATAACCTAAGACAGCTACTAAGTGACTAATGGGTGGGATCCGCTGGAAAAAGGGATGATTTAAGTCCTGGGAAGGATGGAGCAGGACAGCAGGAGATTTCATCACACTACTCAGAATAGTGTGCACTTCAAAACTTATGAATTGTTTATTTTGGGAATTTTTCATTTACTATTTTTTGGACTGTGGTTGACTACAGGTAGCTGAAACCTTGGAAAGTGAAACAGCGGACAAATGGGGACTACCATATCCTGCTTTATTTTGCAAGTTAACACAAAAATTCTATAGTTAAAAGTCCTGGTGAGAATTCTGATTGGAATTGCATTAGAAGGATATATTTTAAATCCAAAATAGCAGATATTTGTGAATGGCCTGCTCGATGTTTTTTGGTACAAGTATAAGAACATGGACAGAAAGCATACATGCCAAATTCATGATATAGCTTGCATGTAGAGAGGCAGCAGGGGAATAGAAGTGGGGAGTGAAACAAAGGATATTATTATTTTAAAAATTCATGAAGCATAGATGGTAAAGTATTAAAATGTGCTAATTGTGGGCAGTAGGTGGGAACATGAATATTTATTGTAACAATCTCTGTATGTTTTTAAACATTTGAAATGTTTCATAATTAAAAACAAAACAAAAACAACAGATGTAGCAGGATAACCACACTTGCAAGCCCCAGAACACAGCACATTTGTGTGGGGTGGTGTGTATATCCAGACTTTGGAGTTAGACTCTCCATGTTCAAATCCTAGCTCTGCCACTTACCAGCTTTATGACCCTGAGCAATGATTTAACCTGCCCATGCCTCAGTTTCCCCAGCTATAAAATCAGGACAATAATAATAGCTACTTCCTAGGGTTATTGTGAGCATTAAATAAGTTAAGACATGGAAAGCACTTAAAACAGTGTCTGGCACTTAGTATGCACTCAGTAAGTGTTAGCTATCAGTATTATATAGCATATATTATTATTACTACACTTACTACCTACATTATATTGTTTTGTGGCTGTTTTAAATTTTACATAAATGATGTTATCCAAAATTATGGGACCATCTGCAACGTGCTTGCTTTATACAACCTTTATCTGCTGTTTTGCAGGGAAATGGCTCATTCCAAGGCTAGCTTTTCATGGGCAACCCCCTTCCATCCTTGCTTTGAGAACCCAGAACTGGACTTGTCAAGCTACCGAGCAATCTCTTCTCTTGACCTCCTTGGAGACTTCAAGCACTCCTCAAAAAAACCAGAGGAAACCTCCGTTTATGAAGAGGAGAGCTCCCTAGCCTCCATGCCCCGCCCACTGCGGGGCCGGGCCTTCTCAGAGAGCCACATCAGCTTGGATCCTCAGAGCTCCCGGGCCTGGGGGCAGCATAGGAAGGAGCTCTTTACCAAAGTTGATGAGATCCAGCCAGATCCTCTGGGTGCCAGGAGGAAGCCCTTTCCTCCTCCTCGCCCTCCTCCTCCCAACTGGGAGAAGTACAGGCTCTTTCGTGCAGCCCAGCAGCAGCAGCAACAGCAGCAGAAGCAGCAAAAGCAGCAGCGAGAGGAGGAGGAAGAGGAGGAGGAAGAGGAAGAAGAGGAAGAGGGGGTGGAGGAGGAGGGGGAGGAGGAAGAGCTGCCACCCCAGTATTTCAGTTCAGAAACCACTGGTTCCAGTGCCCTCAATCCTGAGGAGGTCCTGGAGCAGCCCCAACCGCTGGGCTTTGGCCACCTGGAGGCTTCAAGGCAGGGCTCACAAAGCCTTCCAGCAGAGCAAGAGTCCTTTGCTCTCCATTCCAGCAATTTCCTGCCTCCAGTAAGGGGCCATTTGGGATCTCAAGCTGAGAAGGCTCTGCCCCCTTGCTATTATGGCATTGGTGGGCTTTGGAGAACATCAGAGCAGGAGACCACTGATTCCCCCAAGTAAGTGCTTATGAAAGACATTAGGTCCCTGAAGAGGTGGCAGCATGAGTTTGAATTCCACCTTCACCATTTGCCAGCTGTGTGACCTTGGGCTGGTCAATTAAACTATTTCCAGCCTCAGTTTTCTCACCTGGAAAATGGGCATGATGGTACATGGTTGTTGTGAATATGAGGATAATCCACGTAAAAGACATAGCCCCATACTTAGCACATAGTAGGTACTCAGTAAATGTCATTGATGTTCTTGTCCCTAAATATCACTATCAAGGTTCTATATTTATTTTTTTCTAGTTTGTCTTTAAGGTATGCATCAGTGTCTGGCCCCTGAGCAATAAGGCATTAAACCGTTATTGCCTTGTGGCCTTTTCCAGAAGCCTGGCTCAGGTCCTTTTCTGCCTTTTCTGCTGCTTGCTCTCTAGAACAAGAGGCCAGCTCACAACCTGGCCTGCCTCTGCTCTAGGACCTGTCTGAGCTTCTGAACTCTTCCCCCACCCCAGCATCAAAGGTGTTCCTGGGGTTGGATGCTTTATGCCCTGACCATTCCTTACAACAGCCAAAGGCATTCTTTTCATCTTCTACTTTCTCCATCACCCCCACCCTTGTTTCCTCTGCCTCTTTGCATTTGCTTCAGTGGGCAAATGGTAGTACCAGAAGTGGTAGTTGACAGGGTCAGCTGTCTGGGCAGAGAGGCTGCAGAAGGAGTGTACTCTGGTCACAGAACTGTTCCCTTCACTGTGCCAATGCTCATTGGCGTGCCCCACAATGTGTGGTTGTCCTCTTTGCTCCAAAACAAAAGAGCTTTGGCTTTTGGCTCTGCCAATCCTCCTGCAGAGAGCTCCATGGACTCTCTGCTGGGGATGGGGATGAGGGGCAGGTGTCTATCCTTTTAGTGCTTCCTTTAAATACCTTTACAGAACTTGCCTGAGACTTGTTGCTCTTAGAAGTACCTTGTTATTGTGTCTTTTACTGATGGACAAATCCATTACTTGGCTATCTGGAGCTAGTTGACAAGTTTTCCAGCCTAAGGTGCCACAGGCACAGCACTTACAGGGCCTGGCTCCCAGACACTATAGAATTTGTCAGATACCTAGTGGCTGCTTCTCAAGCTGCCCATCTAGCTGGGGGGTATTCTTATTCTAATTAGAAAACATTTGTGGAAAGTGACTGTGGATTGTTACCTATCACAGCAGAGAGAAGAGACGGCAACCTAGCACATAGTAGGCACTTAATATTTCTGAAGAAAGAATGAATAAATGAATGAATGATCACGTATTAAGCATTTGATATGTGTCAGACACTGCTAGCCATTTTATATCTATTATTTCATTGAATTCTCCCAACGGCCCTATGGGCCATTATTATCCCCACTTGACAGATGCGGAAACTAAAGCTGAGTAAAATAAGGGACTACCTAACTCAGAATTACACAGAAAAGACTCAAAGCCAGATCTTACTCCAAAATCTATGCTGCTTTTGCCATCCTAGGCAGGCTCTCTTAGGGAGATCTGGTTCCTGCAGTAGCCAGGCCTTTACTTAGACCTCCTGTCCCCTACAAGGCAATGTGTACCAGAGGTAGTAGTTACAGGCCCCAGGCTTACCCCTTTCAGCCTCCTAGTCCTTCCTCCTTTATGTACCTCCATTCATCTTGGCACCTTGTCCAGAGAGAAGGAAATTGCTATTACTAGAGATCTTGTAACTTGTTGCACAGATTTTTTTTTTCTTAATGACTATGGGATGCAAGGGGAAACATTTGTTTGCATACAAGCCTGGCTTGTGGCTGCAAAAAGTCAATTATAGATGCTTCTTTGAGTGATGGAGATTTAAGGAAAAACATCATTTCCGACATAGCTAATATTTTTTGCCTCTTTACTATGTGCCAAGCATTGTTCTAAGCACATTTGTTTATTGACTGATTTAATCTTCACAACAAACCTATGAAATAGATACCATTAGTTTCCTACAGTTTTTAGATGAGAAAAGTGAGGCACAGGGATATAAATTAAGTTGCAGAAGATCACAGGTAGCCAGACCCAGGTAGTCTGGCTCACTGTGCCAACTACATCACCCCAGGATCTCTGGGCTCCTCAAGAAGATCCTATTCCAGACCCTCAGAGAGCACAGGGTTCTACCCAGCAGGAAGTGCCTTTAAGGTTTTGTAAGGGAAAGTAGTGTTAAGGGCAAGTAGATGTGTAATATTTTGAATCTAAAATGCAAAAAAAAAAAAAGACATCCTAATTTCAGCCACGTTAAACTAGAGTCTCTCTGTAACCCACATACTCTTTAGTTACAAAATGTCAGGATACATGTAGAAGCAGGTGAGTGGAATTATTGAGCATTGGTTAAATCTGATAACTCTGATTCAATTACAGGTATAGTTTGCTTTATGGACTCTATGCATTTTCTCTCAGTGCTCTGGAGAAGGAATCTTATTTTTGCAACAAAGTTCATTATCAAGGTCAAATTATGTTCTCATAGATCTCCTATAACCTCTGCCCTATTAATGGAGAGTATGAGGAAAGGAGCCCTAGAACACAGTGCCTGATATGATACACTATAATATAGTACAGGGCCATGTCTGCTAGGGAACTGAGTCTCTAATTAGCAGATCCTTTTTCAAAATTTTTCTCCAGTTTTATTGAGATATAATTGACAGATAGCCACATCCTTTTTTTAAAAAAAATTCTGTGCTTTCTTTCAGTACTTTCTAACTTTCAACTCGCACACATGCCCCTAAATATTTTTCTTATAGGTAGGAATTCCCTAAATTCATACATTTATATTTCCTCCAGAATGTTCTCTCTTCTCTGCTAACATAGATACAGTCCAGCCAGAAAATTCCTTACATGCAGGGTTTTATGTGATGTCAAGTTGACCCTTTGGCAGTATAGTATAGTGGCCAAAAGCACAGATTCTGGAGTTAGGTCACCTAGGTCTAAATCACGGGTCTGCTATTTACTGTCGTGATCCTGGGAAAGTCACTTTACCTCTCAGTGCCTCATGTTCCTTATCCATAAAATGGTTGTCATGAGCATTACATTTTATGTCTATATTTACACACACACACACACACACACACACACACACACACATATATATCTTAGTACAGCTCCTGGGCACAGTAAGCACTATGTGAATGTTAGCTAGTAGTGCTCTTTTATCAGTGCTATCAGCTTAAAAACCTACATGTAAAATGAATACCCAGGATGAGCAATATTGGCATGCCCAAATTTCTTTTGTGTGATGAATTAGGAGACAGCATAGCATGAATCAGTAAATAGCTGTGGAGCCTTTTACCCATTATTTTTGACCTTTATCTAAGAGCTGCAAATAGCTGCAAAAATGACTAATGAGTTTCTCCTATTTTTCCTTTCAAACAGCTAGAGGTTAGTGAAGGGGCAGTGACACAGACAGGTGGAGGGTAGGGACGGCTGGTAGGCAACAAGAACATAGTGGGGGTGGGTCTCCCCTTTACATAAACCATAGGCGGAATTATTTGCCTCTCCATCACTGAACCCTAACATTGAAGCATTTCATTTCTTTCCTCACATCAGACCAGAAGCTTTGATGGCAGAAGAGTCCAAACCTAAGCCAGCATGGAGCCAGAGCTACTTCTTTCCTGAGGAGAAGTTCTCTTTCATGGGCTGGGGCTCCGAGAAGCAGCACCTCAACCCCGCAACCTTCAGTGAACCCAAGACAACAGGGTCTGCTGTTACACTTGTCAAGCCCCTGGGCACCACTGGTTCCATTTCCCCCCATTTCATTCTGCAACCATGGAGGAGGCTGGGACCATTGGGGATATGCCAGAAGTTGAGAGATGTTATCCCTTCTCAGGCCAAAGGCCTGCCCCACCTCAGGCAATCTCAGAAGAGCTCATGAGAGATGTGGTGGGCTGTGAAAAGTCTCTGGCAGGGGTGCTAAACTCATCCTCCAACACGGTGACCACTGCTGAGGTCATAGGTGACCTCTTTGCTGTGGGAGAGATGCAGTGGAGAGGTTATTTCAAGCAGGAGTGGCACCACCAGGAAAGGTGAAATGATGAGCGTGTCCAGGAAAGCCATGGAGTGCCTTTATAAGCAAGCAGACTAGATAGAGCCAGGTTGGGCTGGCATCCAGGATGGGTAGGATGGAGCCCAACAGCCTTAGAGGACAAATAGCTAAGGTCTCAGACATGTCCCTACCACCTAGCCCCTCCCGTGATCCATATACTGGGACCCTGAACCAAGGGGAATCATTGATGATCAGAAGCCTGGAACTTTAGGGGCCTTCTAGTTTTTTCTGGATTTTATTGGGGTGTTAATGACCAAACCCATTGATCTCTAAAGAAGTCCCCCCAGCTGTGGAAGTCAGGGATGTAGAAATAGCCTTCTAAGTTCTTAAAGTTGACCTTAACTTGGTTTCTAGAGAGCCTTCACATGGCCTGTTTATGTTTGAACAGTGCCTCCCCATCCATTATTTCCTTATTTTATAACTCCTTGGTGAAGCAGGGTCCCATTTTATAAATGAGGAAATTAGGAAGCAGAAAGGTCAGCAGGCTGTCAACAGAGGTGCTCAAATGGTCATTTTTTGTTTCCACAGACAAGAGTTTCAGCACTTCGCACCTCCCCAGGGTGCCCCAGGGATCCCTACCTCTTATTCAGCTTATTACAATATTTCTGTGGCCAAAGCAGAGCTGCTGAACAAGTTGAAAGACCAACCCGAGATGGCAGAGATTGGCCTGGGAGAGGAGGAAATTGACCACGAACTGGCTCAAAAAAAGGTGAAGTTTTTGGCATGCCTTAGAGATTTACTGCATTTAGCTTGAGTGTGTCTGGAGGTTGACCTGCCCTCTACACAATCCAGAATATCTTGGTACATTCCTGTATTTTCAATATGGAAATCAAATAGCCTGTCTAGGTTTCTCACAAATGCAACTGCAGTCTCTTTTTGATCCAGTCAATAATAGTAATAATAGTATAGTAATCATCATCATCATCATCACAGTCTCTCAAATCCTAAAACCAACTCTATAAGATAGACATTACTGTCTTCTTTTTACCAGTTGAGAGGACCAGATTGCCCAGGGTTACAGACTAAGTGTTGATCCAGGACTCAAAGTCAAGACTGTCTGACTTTCTGCTCTGAAATAAGCCAGCCTTGTAAGTAACTCGCTACCCAAGGCACATCAGAGTTTTTGCCAGTGAGCTCTAACCAATGGCAGCCATTGATTTATTCTGTGTAACTTTCAAAGAGAGCAAACTGGCCAAGAAAGAAAAGGAAAAATTATAGGCCAGTCAACTTTAATATTTATTTGCAAGAATAGTCAATCATCTCTTAAAAGTACTAAAATAGGCAAATGGAGATGATGTTGTTCTGAAGCCTCCCCTTTCTTCCTCTAAGTACCACTAGCCTGGGTTTCTAATCAAATTCCTGGAATCACTTTGCCCTCCCTGCACTTACCCCTTTTATTTCATAAGCAAATAGGGTTTCCACGGCAACCTCAAAGGCCCAATTTACCACTTTGTAGACATCTGAACTCAATGCAAATTGCTCTTCTGCCCATATTTCTTATTCAGGACATGACCTGTACAAAAGCTCAAGGCCATTTGCAAGAGACCCCCACCACTTTCCAATCTGAAGCAAAATGTCAGGGAAAGAATAGGAAGCATGGTGGCATCAAAGTTTTATTGATCCAGGTGCCTGCTTCCTTGGATTCCATGTTTCCTAAATATGACAGGGCTACTCCTGGCTCACTCAGGATTTTTTTATTAGGAGCAAACCTAATAAATGTCTGATGAGGAGAAAAGAGACATGATCAGAAATGGCAAAACACAGAACAGCAGATAGTGACTTGAAGTGATTGTGGGTGGGCTAAGACAGTTTTTGTCTCTGAGGAAAATAGGTGAGGAAGGTCACCAATTTGTAATATCCCAGAAAAGCCACTCACCTCTAGCTGGGGCTGTGATGACTCCACAGCTGTATCCACTACCCTTTCCCCAGAGTTGAAGTTCAGGTTATAAAGCCCAAGTGCTGAGAAACAAAGGGCTCTGTCCACTTTCTTCCTTCCAGATCTATGGGGCCTAAGAGCTGGGGGTAGGTAGGTGATTTTCCAAGTTGATCATTTGGCCCCCAGCCCTCCCTTGTCCCTGGCACTGAGTTTTGTTTGGGAAAGCAGAGGGTGCGGATATAACTGGGAGCTTCTTGGCATCTAATTGTGTTGCCTCATTCATATCATTGATCCTTAATTTCCAGTGGGTTTTGGAAATTTCCCTAAATGTAAACCTATTACACTTTACACTAAGATCATGGTGAGCTCCTGACTTTTGACCAGTTCTGAATTATGACACCTGGCCCAGACCCAGAGCAGGCTCTCTTGTCCTTTGTCACCTCGGACATCTCTAAATAAGGGACGAGAAAAGAACATACTCTACATAACTACAAGCTTATGCTCCCAGAGTGCCTGAGCAGGAATAGTAAGAAAACACTGAAGCATACTTCCTATATAGAAGACACTATTCTAAGCATGTAGTATGTATTAAGTCATTTCATTCTCATACCAACACTATGAGGTAAGTAATATTGTTACCCCATCTTTTAGATGGTGAAATTGAGGCACAGAGAGGTTGAGTAACTTGCTCAAGTTTACACCATTACTTTGTGGCAGAGCTGGGGTTCAAACCCGGGTAGTCTGGCACTAGAGTCCATGCCATTGACCATAATGCAATACTGACTGCAAAGGCTGGGAGCAACCTGGGACAGGTCTATTCTTGTTAGGACCTTGCAGCTAGACAGGTATCCATTAGCTCAGAGTGCCAGGTGGTGGTGGTGGTGGTGGTAGTAGTAGTAGTAATAGTAGAAGTAGTAGTAGTAACAGCATCAATAAACATATATTGAGCACTTAATGTGCCATGCACAATACTAAGTACTTTACTTCTATGATCACATCTAAACCTCACAACAATGGACGGTTGGTGGGGGGGCACTTCTCCAATTTACGGATGAGGAAACAGAAGTCTCAGTGGGATTGGGTATCTTGCCCAAGGTCACACAGTTTGGAGGATGTGGAATTGGAATCCAGGCATCTCTGACTCTAAAACTCCACTCTACCACACTACCTTCCTGTGAGTGCAGTCCCACAACTGGTTACACCTATAGGGGAGACAAATCAGAAGACACAAGCAGTCCTTCCCTTGAGAAACTTACAGTCAGTAGTGGGAGAGGGATCAGATGCACACACAGGAAACAGAAAGTGAACAACCTCAAATTACACTCAAGGTTCTCATTCTAAAAGACTGGAGAGTTTAGAAAAGGAAAAGATCATTGAGAGAGGAGTTATGGGGGCAGGGGCTTCCAGCAGGGAGGGTAGGGGCAAAGCTGGGCTCTGAAGAAAGAATGGGAATAGCCAAAGTGAAGGAAGAGATAAAGAGCTGGCAGAACTGCATAAGCAAATCAGGAATATAAGAATGAGTGTTGTGAACACAGCACGAGGGGCTAATCCTCAGAGGTTCTGAGGAGTGAGATTAGAATGGTAGGGTGAGGCCAGACTGAATCATAATCATAGCAGCTGCTTTTATTGAGCACTTAGTCTGTGCTAAACCCTTGGCATGCATTATCTCATTGAACCCTTATTACAATTCAGTGAAGTAGGTACTGCAGTTAGCCCATTCTGCAGATAAAGAAAGCAAAACTCCATACAGAAATTCACCTAAGGTCACACAGCTAGGAAGTGGCAGAGCTAGCAGTCAAACCTAGTCATTGTGACTCCAGGACTCACACTTTTATCCAAAAGGCCTCAAGAGCCAAGCTGAGTGGTGGAAGATCTAGCACAGTGTCATCAACATCAGAGGTACTGAAAGGGATTGAAGGAGAATGAATGAAGTAATAGGCAAACACGTGATGGCAGTGCTTTTCTTACCTATGCTCTCACAAGCATTTCTGTTTATTAAATAGCCTCAGCAAGTATTTAGTAAGTTACATTTGGCAAACGAGAACTAGCCAATGGGTACCACTCATCTAATGCCAAGAAGTTTGGTGGTGACAGAGATTCCTAGCAGATCTGAAGAGATGGGAAAGAAGGTGCCTGTCCAGAAAACTGGAATTGCTCACGACTTGCTCAGGTTTCCTTTGTTTCCAGTGACTAGGGTAGAGCCCGCCTTCGGTTATTTAGATCTCTAAACAGCGGTTCCAGGGACAGATCCATTTCTGTCAGTCCCCATTCTCATCCTTTGCTTCTCCTGTTTATTTCTCCTAGATTCAGCTCATCGAAAGCATTGGCAGAAAACTTTCTGTCCTGCAGGAGGCCCAGCGAGGATTGCTGGAGGACATCACTGCCAATTCTGCCCTTGGGGAGGAGGTGGAGACCAACCTAAAAGCCGTCTGCAAATCCAATGAGTTTGAAAAATACCGTTTGTTTATTGGGGACCTGGACAAAGTAGTCAACCTGTTGCTGTCACTCTCTGGTCGACTGGCCCGTGTGGAAAATGCTCTCAACAGCATCGATTCAGAGGCCAACCAGGAGAAGGTAGGGTTGAGGTCTCCAGGGTGTGGATGGAGGGAAGTGCCATCTGCTTCTTCTCAGGGATCCCTCTTTCAAGTTTGGCTAGTCTGGAGGCAGCAGAGCATAGTGTGAAGAGCATGGGCACTGGCTTTTAAGTGGAAATTCTGACTTTACCACTAAGTAACTGTGTGATTGTGGGCAATTCACTTAACCTCGCTCTGTCTCCATCCCTTCAAGAATAGGGTAAACACACTACCTACCTCATGGGGTTGTGAAACTTAAATTGGATAATCCATGTTAATGACTTAAAACATAGCCTGGAACAAGATAAACACTAAATCATTGCTAGTTGCCAGTAGTAGTAGTAGTAATAGTAGCAAGTAATTGAGATTGGGAGTCTGTCAATTTCATAGGTTGGGACACTCTGCATAATTCCTGAACCCAAATGGCATTGCCTTTTTCTATCCAGTGGTTCTTGGATACAAATTTGAACCCACAGTGAAAGGCACATATGCTTGTGTATACACACATGGATACATACACACACACACACACACACACACACACACACACACACACACACAGACACACACTGTTTTGAAAGTATCGTCACAGCGATGTTTTTTTTTACCAGATGGAAGGTGTACGAGCTGGCTTTGTCAAAGCCTTCCCCCACCCCAATCCCAGTGGTGGTCCACAGATTAACAACAGTTTAGAGATAGAAAGAGGTGATTGCTCATCCCCCATCCAGAATTGCTATCATGTTTATCCTCCCCTTGCTACAGGAAAGAAAGGCTTTTGCATGAAGGTGGACTTCAGGGCAAGAAATCTAGGACTGATCACTGAGCAGAGGGGCTAGTGGCTTTGTGGGAGCATCACTAGTGGAGCACTGGGTTGGGCAGATGACTGGTCATTGGGATAGCCTTATTGGTCTTCTGCTTCCCCAGTTGGTGCTGATAGAGAAGAAGCAGCAGCTGACAGGGCAGTTGGCAGATGCCAAGGAGCTGAAGGAGCACATGGAACGCCGGGAGAAGCTGGTGTTTGGTATGGTCTCCCGCTATCTGCCTCAGGACCAGCTCCAAGATTACCAGCACTTTGTGAAGATGAAATCTGCTCTCATCATTGAACAGCGAGAGCTGGAAGAGAAGATCAAGCTCGGGGAAGAACAACTCAAATGTCTCAGGGAGAGCCTACTCCTGGGGCCCAGTAATTTCTAATTCCACCAGCAGACTGCCTGCACCATCCCTGCCCCGCCATGATGGGAAGCGCTTTCAATCCTTGTTAGCACTTTGTTAGCAAGTAGATAACAGTTAGTTAGCAGTTTGTTCCATATTCTCTACCCTGGATGTCTCTCACTACCCCTTAACCTAGCAGTGTTCCCAACCAGCTAAGAGGACCTGGGGAGGCACCAAGCTTCTACCCAAGGGAGTAGAAGCAAGAAGCAGGAGCTGCAGCAGAGTGTGATCATACAACCATACTCTCCTTCCCACAGTTTGCACAGCCAAGCATTCACCACACACAGGACCAACAAAATGCCTTCATTATCCTTTGTACTAGGACACCAGGAACATCATGTACTCGGCCACCCCACACACACACACACCATCATCAGCCTTTGAAGTCTCAGAGAGAAGTTGCCTGTGCAGCTCCACTCTTCCCCAGGGCTCGTGGCCCAGCCATTTCCCACAGAGATCTGGCTGTCTTGAGGGCATTCACCTACCACCAGCTTCAGGGCCTCACCCCAGCTTTGCAGTAGGAAGCACAGAAGGAGAAATGACATTTAACAGAATGTGAGCAGAGGTTGGGAATCACCTGATGCCCTGCTAGAAGGAGCTATGCTTAAACAAACTGGCTCTACCCCTGCCTTCCCCATTACCTAGCTGAGGGGGAGGAGGACTATCTTCAGCCCCAGCTAGTGTGGCCCTCCTCCTGTCCTAAGACTTTGGCCTACCACTTCCTGTTTCATCTTGCCTTTTCACTGCTGGGAGTTACAGGTGCCTACCCTAAGGGCTTCACACTATGGGCCATGAATAGCTCTACTAAAGCTGAGTTCTGGATACATGTTTTATTATTGGGGGGAGGGTGGTGTTGTTATATTTTAAATGGCCTTTTGATTTTATTTATTTTTATGTCTTGATGGTTTTTTTCTGTTTTTTAACTAATAAGGTAAGAAGAGGGGAGTTGGAGAGGGAAAAGTTAGCCCAGAAGGAAAGCATTTTCTGCAGATCAGCCTGAATTCACCATGGCTAGGTAAGCAAGTGCCAAGGCCTTGAATTCTTCCCACCATAGCTAACAAGTGTCTAAGGAAGGAGTTCTCACTTCGAACTCAGTTTCCCTACTGTGACCTGGCCATATACTTCCCTTGAAGTCTGGATGACCATGAGCTTAGAGTTCCCCAACAGGATTCAACTGCTTCTTATTTTTTCTTGAAACCAAAGAAATCTGAAAGGGACAAAGGTTCACCCATTTCTCTACCATTTCCAAGCTAAGGAAGGCGTAGAGGTGATCTCAGGAAGAGCTCCTCTATCTAATTGTTTTCTTATCCTGTGGCCTGGCTTGAGTAGCCGAAATTCATGGTAGCTGGAAGCTCCAGCCAGGGCCAGCCCGCCAGAGCAAGTTATAATCCAGCCGGGATCTTAGGCACACAAATAATGAATGCTGCTGCTGTGGCCACCCGGTAGCCAGTTTCTATCCTGGAAGAGCCCTCAGGTGGGTGATGGCAGGAAGGGAGTTGTGGCCAAATGCTGCCCTGTTACCCAGCTCAGTCTTCTGTTCCTTGCTAACTGGGGCCCATGCTTGGTATTGCACAGCCCTGTGCAGCCAACCCGGCATTTCCATCGCTTCTAGTTACTGCTCAGTTCCTCAGGGTCCTTGGAGGTTAACTGTAGCAGCAGGGGTGCCTCATTCAACCAAAGAATTTGCCAAGGAACTTTGCTGCTGCTACAAATACTGGTTGCTAGCTTCCGTTTCCTCTTCATTGTATTTGGAAACAATGGAAGAATCTTGGCCAGCAGGGTGTCCTGTGGGGAGGGGTGCCCTGAGTATGCTCAGTACACTGCTGCTGTCAAAACCACTGTTAAAATGTCAACCTGCCATTCTCCCATCAAGTGGAGGATTCTACTCTATTCAGGAAGGCTGATGGCTTATAAAGGGCTAGGTTTACCTAAGCCAAGTTTGCATGAGATGGGGGAATGCTTTGAATAGAGGCTGTGGTTGCCATCTTTTTTTTTTTTGTAAACAGGCTCTTAAACAGTGAGCAGGCAGAGATGTCCTGTATTGGGGAGGATGAGGCCAATGTAGCCCAACATTCTAATATTTTTTTTTGCCAGAACAGCTTTTTGGGAATATAGCCTAGGGAAAAAAGTGGCCACTTACCTGGACACCATGACCATGGTCTGGGCTTTTCTAGTCAGCATTAGAATGATTGTATCTTAAGTTTATCAGACTAAAAGTACTATTGACTTTGTTATTTGTGTCCCTTATCCCACCTCCAATTATTCTAAAGTTAGGATCAGAGTACAAGAATGCTCATTTTCACATGGAGTTTCCAAAGCACTTAATACTATATTGAGCAGTGAAGCTCGGCAGACAAAGGTGAACTACCAGACAGGCACAGATGCCCCACAATGCTGACGTGGCAGGCCCATCATGAGTGATAACACTTCAAAGCCGCCGGTATTACTTGAGATGCAGTATCTCTTGCCCATTCTCATTTCCTGTGCTCAGCCCTCCACCAAGGCCTGCCAGGGAGTAGCAGTTTGGAAGGCAGGGCAAGGGATTTCCCCATATAGGCCACAGTGGGTAATGTGTAAGCACAGTGGTTGAAATTTAGAGAGGAATCAGCGTAAGGGCCTCTGGGTAATTGAGTCTCCTTGAGTCCCACCAGCTGCAGACTCAGCCAGCGTAGAGCAGTAAATGCTCAAGGGGAAGCCAAGAAAAAGCCCTAGAAAGTGAGAGGCTGGAAGCTGAGGAACAGAGAGGGTGAAAAGATGAAAAGCCTCTTTCAGGGCCAGATTCAGGTTCTGTTTTCCATTTCACCTCATGTGCCAAAAAGCTGCCGAGGGGCACCGGAGCCACAGCCTTAACCCCAGCATCCCTAAAGGTGCTGCTCTGCCAGTAGCAGGCCCCAAATGGAGGAAGCTGGGCACATTTCTGGCCACTTTCTCCTGTCTGAAGCTTGATGTCTCCCTCTGTCTTTGCCAAAGGAATTGTCTATGCCAATAATATTTCTGTAACAGCATATTGTATTCTTTGAAGATTAGTAGGTCTTTAGAGGGGGGTGGGGCAAGGGGCAATTTCTATAGGGAAAGAACCAGTGTTTGTTGTACAAATGTTGGGGGCGTCATCTATCCCATGTGAAGCTATTATTTTTCTGAATCTTATTGTTTCTGCGTTTGTGTCCTCCACCACTCCCTTCTTGGCTGACATTGATATGCCTGCCAGATTGTCATCAAGGGTCATACTTCAATAAAAGGTGCTAAGGACAAAAAAAAATTATCTCACGTGTTTTGACTAAGGTCATGGAAATTCCCTAATATTCTGCTGAAAAGTATTGGAAAGGAATTTGGTCACCTATCCATAGTCCTTCATAGGTAACCGTATGATCAGAGCCTTACCCACATCCCTAAACCCTTACACTGGCCCCTCAGGGATAGCATTGATGCTACACCATTCATTATTCCCAGTACAGTAACTGAGAATTCAGGAAGAGTCAACAATAGGCATGATCTCAGGTGTAGACCTCAGCAGTATACAGAGCCCAGTTCTGGAGTCTATCCTGATCAGAGGTGAGCCACTTTCTAGACCTCCTCCAATCTTGAGTTCTCTCTACTAGTATCATCTGACTTCTACCTGATAGTTCAGTCTCACACCTTTACTCTTAGTCACTGATCAGCTTTCCAAGATAACCTCAAGATTTAAACCCAAATATACTCCAGGCAGCTCCTCTGACCCTGAAAATCTTACTTGCCCCCCGATCCATACATTATTGATATCCCAACTGATCTCCTCCTCCTATTCCAGATATCCAGTGCAGTAGAGTAGAAAGAGCCCAGTTTGGGTATTGGAGTGAACTGTGTTCAAATCCTGATTCTGCAACTTACTTCTTATTCTATGAATCTGGCTTATTTGCTCAACTTCTGAGTTCATTTTCTTATCTGTAAAATGGAAACAATAATATGTATCTTTCTTACAAGACTGTTGTGGCTTAAAAATAATAAATGATAGCCACCAGCTATATACTAAGAGGTTGTTTGTTAGAAAGGCAGAATCAATCCCAGGCTCCACTCGAAACTCAATGATAATAGTCTGCATTTTAACTAGACTCCCGGGAGATTCATGTGCATATTAAAAGTTGAGAAGCACCAGCTTATCACAAATAGGCTCAGTACATAGTAACCATCATTCAAGTCCTGATTTACTCAGTTCATTCTTTTCCAACCCAGACACATTCTTGCTCTTCTCATATTGCTCACAACTACCTGCCTAAATGAGTTTAGCAAGGTCTCAGGATACAAGGCTGATATATAAAATCACTTCTGTTTCTATACACTAGCAATTAACAATCTGAAAACAATTTCATTTATAGTAGCATCAAAAAGAATAAAATACTTAGGAATACATTTAACAAAAGAAGTATAAGAATTTTATACTGAAAACTAAAAACTGTTGAAAGAAATTTAAAAAAATCTAAATAAAGGCACTCTATGTTCATCGATTGGAAGAGTTAATATTGTTTAGGTCACAGTACTCCTCAATTGACCCACAGATTCAGTGCAATCCTTATGAGAATCCCAGCTGGTTTCTTCGCATAAATGGAAAAGTCAAACCTAAAATTCATATGGAATTGCAAGGGACCCATAATAGTCAAAACAATCTTTAAAAATAACATAATTGGAGGACTCACACTTAATTTCAAAATCAAATCTCACTACAGAGCTACAGTAATCAAGACAGTATATGTACAAGGATAGACATATAAATAAATGGAATAACATTGAGAGTACAGAAATAAACCCTCATATTTATGGTCACTTAATTTTCAATAATGGTGCCAAGACAATAAAATGGAGAAAGAATAGTCTGTCAACAGATGATGCAGGGACAACTGGGTATCCACATGGAAAAGAATGAAGTTGGATCTCTTCCTTATACCACACAACAAAATTAACTTGAAATGGATTATAAAGCTAAATGTAAGCATTAAAATTACAAAATTCTTAGAAGAAAACATAGGAATAAATCTTCCTGACATTGGGTTAGGCAATGATTACTTCAGTAGAACTCCAAAAGCACAACTGACAAAAATATCAATAAATTGGGGGCTTCCCTGGTGGCTCAGTGGTTGAGAGTCTGCCTGCCGATGCAGGGGACATGGGTTCGTGCCCCGGTCTGGGAAGATTCCACATGCCGCAGAGCGGCTGGGCCCGTGAGCCATGGCCGCTGAACCTGCGCGTCTGGAGCCTGTGCTCCGCAATGGGAGAGGCCGCAACAGTGGGAGGCCCGCGTACCGCAAAAAAAAAAAAAAAAAATCAATAAATTGGAAAACATCAAAACTTTAAACTTTTGTGCTGCAAACAATGCCATCAAGAAAGTGAAAAGACAATCCACATAATTGGAAAAGTATCTAATATTGGGCTTTTATTCAGAACATGTAAAGGACTCTTACAATGCAAAAATAACCAATTAAAAATGGGCAAAGACTTTTTCTTTTTATCAGAATAGACGTTTCTCCGAAGAATATATGCAAATGACCAATAAGCACAGGGAAAAATACTCAACACTAAGGAAATACAAATCAAAACCACAATGAAATACCAGTTCATACTGACTATGATGGCTATAATAGAAAAGGCAAACAATAACAAGTGTTGGTGAGGATATGGAGAAATTGAAACACATACATTGCTGGTGGGTAAAATGTAAAATGATGTGGCCATATTGGAAAACAATTTGGCAGTTTCTTTAAATGATAAACATAGAGTTTCCATATGACTTAGCAATACCACTCCTAGGCATATAGCCAAGAGAATTGAAAACAGGCATTCAAACAAAAACATGTACACAAATGTTCAAAGCTGCATTATTCATAACAGCCATAAAGTAGAAACAACCTAAATGTCCATCAGCTGAGGAAGGGATACACAAACTTTGTTAGGATATTATTCAGCCATAAAAAGGAATGAGGTACTGATACCTGCCACAACATGGATGAACCTTGAAAATGTTATGCTAAGTGAAAGAAGCCAGTCACAAAAGATCACATATTGTATGATTCCATTTATATGAAATGTCTAGAATAGGCAAATCTACAGAGGCAGAAAGCAGATTAGTGGCTGCCAAAGACTGGTAGTCTGGGAGAAATGATTGCTAATGGGCATGGGGTTTCTTTTTGGGGTGATGAAAATATTCTAAAATTAGATTGTCATCAAGGTTGCCCAACTCTGTGAATATACCATAAACCATTGAATTGTACACTTTAAATGAGTGAGCTGTATGGTATATGAATTATTTCTCAATAAAAGTGCTTTTTTAAAAAAGAAAAACACTTTGGCCTATTTCTGTCAGTCTCATTCCTATTGACAAAAATCTGAATTGATGGTAAGCATGTAGTTCATGCCTGAGCCTGAAAGATACAATATTCACACCATTTGTGTTTTGGGAGGGAGCTTGTCATTACATCCTTCCCCTTGCAGACTTGGCAGACCCAGCAACACAAGGAGTAAGAGTAGTCTCAACGCTATCTCATGACTTCAGCGGGAATAGTAGGGATGGGACCTATTGGGGAAGAGGGCAATCTTTCTAGGCAAGGAGTATGGTAGAGTAGATAAGGACTTCAACTCTTTAGGCAAATAAATCAGGTTTTAGATCTTGAGTCCATCAACTTACTATGTCACCTATACAAGTTACTTGACCCCTCTCAAGCTTCATCTCTAAAAGGGGGCTAATAAAAAGCACTACCTCAAAGTGTTATGAAGATTAAATGAGATAATCCACATGAAGCACCTAAAATAATGCCTGCCATACAGTAAGCATTCAGTAAAGGTTAACTGCTAGATTTATTATTTTTATTGAGGTGAAATTGAAGCATAACCATATAAGGAAAAGTAAAGCACCCTCAGCTTTGGAATCAGACAGCTCTGTTAAGGTGACCTGGGGAAGTCACTTCATTTATGGGGCTTTAAGCTCCCTGTAATAATGAGTATAATAATCCTTCTCTAGGGAGGCAGTTTAAAGCCTAGACACTGGAACCCACACCACCTGGTTTTGAATACTGTCTCCACCACTTACAAGTTGTGTGACCGTGAGCATATTTAACTTCTCTGTGTGTGGGTATCCTCTTCTGTCCATTGGAGGTAACAAAAATACTTACACCTCCTTGGGTTGGTGTGAAGAATTATTGAGTTAATCCGTGTAAAGTGCTTAGAATAGTGCCTAGCATACAGTAAGTACTCAATGAATATTAATGGTTGTTATAAAGCTAAAGTAGGAAACAAATGAGATCCTTGGTAAAGCTAGGCATGTAGTAGGTCCCCAGTAAAAGGTGGTTCCCTTCCTCACCCATCCTGCTCTGTGAACCAGGTCAAGATTTCCTCGGACTTGCAGAGAAAATGTTTCAGACTAAGGAGGTCCTCATGGTAAGTAGAATTTTCTGGCAGGCTCAATACTACCATCTGATGGGAACAATGCCATCTATTAGCTGCCTGCAAGATGACCACCTATATTTCTAAGAACATACCCCATTCAGAGCAGTAGGGAAAGAATTATTTTGCCTGTGGACTACTTGGGCTCCAATTTAAGGATGGCTTAGGGAAATCAACTTCTCCTCAAACTTCCTCTTTAGATTTGGTGTCAACTTAAATGTCATTGAGTTCCCTACCCTAGGTTAGGCGCTTTTACATATGTGCCACTATTTTTTTCTAGCTAGATACACAATTTTAAACAAAAATTCTCATTTAATCCTTACAATATCTATGTGACATTTAAACACTTTACTAAATAGAGATTCAGAAGTGAACAAAACAGGCAAATTGTCCACCTTCATGAGGCTTCCATACTAATGAGACAATTACATAATGCTTTATATTTAGAAATATACACACATAATCATTTTTTACCCTAGTAGAGCAAGACAAAACAGACTTTCCTTGATTCCACAGCTATTAGCAATAGGTTAAATTCATGACTCTCTTTGCTACTGTAATAACTAAAATATTTTATGTTAATTTTAGCAGTGATATTCTTATTTTCTGACTGAATGGAATTTGTAATGGGACATTTTAAAAATGCCTAGCAAAAGGATGGCAAACCCCTGTCCCTGAAGAAGTTGGATTTAAAGATGGTTTAGACAGAAAGGTTGAATTCCACTATTAATAAAGACAGCTAACTTATATCACATGGAACTAATGCCCATTTTGTGCATGGTTCAAACATAGCCACAGGCTAAAGCGTTCTGGCAAAAGCCTCTCTTCTACTGGGCAATATAAATCTTAAAAGACCATGCTCTGTAAACTAAGTTTCTTAAATATGTCCCTTCATCCTGGATTTGCTCACTGCTGCTAACTGAGTGAAACAACATGGTTTGAATTTCCATTTTCCTCTCAGCTACTGATTTTCCATCTAAAAAGGATAATTAATGGAACTCACTTCTTTGGGTGCTGAGTTGGTCATATTTTTTACAGAGGAAATAATTTGGGAAAAGGCCATGAGTGACAAGTCTTTCCAACTTGAAAATGCATTAGGTTAAATGTGAATAAGTCAAAGTGCTGGAAAAAATCATCTGTACCCTGATTTGTCCACATTTTTTAGTTTGAGAAAGGTAAAATAGCAGACCAAACCCATTAGTAGATACAATAAATGATAACTTCTAATTGAGAGAAATCTCTTATTTTGGCTAAGCTTAAATAGCTACTGTTTAGAAATCTCATACATGACTATATATTTAAACACCTTTTACAAATAGGAAAGCTTTATTTTTCTTTCAGAAAAGTAGGCAATGGTAAGAGTGAGGAGAGGCAGATAGAGAAGAGTAATGAGACTGTGGGTAAATTAGATAATGCAATGCATTTAGAACATAATTTTGGTCACTTTCACACAGCCTGGCAGCTATTAAGTAAGCCTGTTGTAAGAATCAGACAAATCCGGTTTTGACAAACAGCCTAAAGCATGTCTGTTACTGAACAATCTGAAAATGAGGAAAATCACATGTCTTCTGGACCTTGCTGTAATGGCACTCAGACCCTTAGACATAGAGCTAGCTCTGCCCTCCCTCTGAGACCTAGAGTTCCATTGTCAGGTCTGTGAAGCGGATACTTCTGGGGTTATTAAAGAAGTAATACCCCTCCTGGCTCCAGGCTCTGAATATAGGGTGCATGTAACACCACTCTCCACACCTGACCCCCAAATGGCATACAAGGCCAGGTCCCTCTAATTGGCCTCACTGCCCACAGGATAAAGTCCTGACTCCTTGCATACAAGGCCATTTGTGATCTGTCTCCTGTGGACCTCTCTCTTCTCCAGCTAGGACTCCTGACACCTCCTCACATTCATCCTCCACTCTAGCCAGTTCTCCAAACATGTCATGAAGTCTAATCCCTCTGTGCCTGCAGAAAGACAGGTTCCTCTGCCTGAAAATCCCTCCCCTGACTTCACCCATTTAACTAATTCCAGCTTGTCCTTCGATGTCAACTCGGAATTCATCTCTTTCAGAAACATCCCTTAATTATACTAATAAGAGTATATGATATTTGGATAAGATAATAATGTTTTCTGTCTCTTGCTTTAGGCTGTGGGCTTTTTGAGGGCAGAAAGTAATTTAGACCACCAACACTTTTCACACTGGACCTAGCTCATTGTACACACTTCAGAAATAGATGGTAGTAATATTTTATGAGAGGGAGGCATTCATGAAGTCTTTACTGTGAGCTTCATATTCTGGAGATATTTTATGCTGGTTTCTCTGCCTCAACACAATTACTAAATATTGGAGTGTCTTTTTTTTAAACATCTTTATTGGAGTATAATTGCTTTACAATGGTGTGTTAGTTTCTGCTTTATAACAAAGTGAATCAATTATACATATACATATGTTCCAATAACTCTTCCCTCTTGCATCTCCCTCCCTCCCACCCTCCCTATCCCACCCCTCTAGGTGGTCACAAAGCACCGAGCTGATCTCCCTGTGCTATGCGGCTGCTTCCCACCAGCTGTCCATTTTACGTTTGGTAGTGTATATATGTCCATGCCACTCTCTCACTTCGTCCCAGCTTACACTTCCCCCTCCCCATATCCGCAAGTCCATTCTCTAGTAGGTCTGTGTCTTTATTTCCGTCTTGCCCCTAGGATCTTCATGATCATTCTTTTTTCTTACGTTCCATATATATGTGTCAGCATACGGTATTTGTTTTTCTCTTTCTGACTTACTTCACTCTGTATGACAGACTCTAGATCCATCCACCTCACTACAAATAACTCAATTTCGTTTCCTTTTATGGCGGAGTAATATTCCATTGTATATATATGCCACATCTTCTTATCCATTCATCTGTTGATGGACACTTAGGTTGATTCCATGTCCTGGCTATTGTAAATAGAGCTGCAATAAACATTTTGGTACATGACTCTTTTTGAATTGTGGTTTTCTCAGGGTATATGCCCAGTAGTGGGTTTGCTGGGTCATAGGGTAGTTCTATTTTTAGTTTTTTAAGGAACCTCCATACTGTTCTCCATAGTGGCTGTATCAATTTATATTCCCACCAAAAGTGCAAGAGGGTTCCCTTTTCTCCACACCCACTCCAGCATTTAATTTTTGTAGATTTTTGAATGATGGGCATTCTGACCAGAGTGAGATGATATCTCAATGTAGTTTTGATTTGCATTTCTCTAATGACTAATGATGTTGTGCATTCTTTCGTGTGTTTGTTGGAAATCTGTATATCTTCTTTGGAGAAGTGCATATTTAGCTCTTCTGCCCATTTTTGTAATGGGTTGTTTTTCTGATATTGAGCTGCATGAGCTGCTTGTAAATTTTGGAGATTAATCCTTTGTCAGCTGCTTCATTTGCAAATATTTTCTCCCATTCTGAGGGTTGTCTTTTCGTCTTCTTTATGGTTTCCTTTGCTGTGCAAAAGCTTTGAAGTTTCATTAGGTCCCATTTGTTTATTTTTGTTTTTATTTCCATTTCTCTAGGAGGTGGGTCAAAAAGGATCTTGCTGTGATTTATGTCATAGAGTGTTCTGCCTATCTTTTCCTCTAAGAGTTTGACAGTGTCTGGCCTTGCATTTAGGTATTTAATCCATTTTGAGTTTATTTTTGTGTATGGTGTTAGGGAGTGTTCTAATTTCATACTTTTACATGTACCTGTCCAATTTTCAGAACACCACATGTGGAAGAGGCTGTCTTTTCTCCACTGTATATTCTTGCCTCCTTTATCAAAGATAAGGTGACCATATGTGCGTGGGTTTATCTCTGGGCTTTCTATCCTGTTCCATTGATCTATCTTTCTGTTCTTGTGCCAGTACCATACTGTCTTGATTACTGTAGCTTTGTAGTATAGTCTGAAGTCAGCGAGCCTGATTCCTCCAGCTCCGTTTTTCTTTCTCAAGATTGCTTTGGCTTTTTGGGGTCTTTTGTATTTCCAAACAAATTGTGAAATATTTTGTTCTAGGTCTGTGAAAAATGCCAGTGGCAGTTTGATATGGATTGCATTGAATCTGTAGATTGCTTTGGGTACTACAGTCATTTTCACAATGTTGATTCTTCCCATCCAAGAACATGGTATATCTCTCCATCTCTTTGTATCATCTTAAATTTCTTTCATCAGTGTCTTATATTTTTCTGCATACAGGTCTTTTGTCTCCTTAGATATGTTTATTCCTAGATATTTTATTCTTTTTGTTGCAATGGTAAATGGGAGTGTTTTCTTAATTTCACTTTCAGATTTTTCATCCTTAGTGTATAGGAATGCTAGAGATTTCTGTGCATTAATTTTGTATCATGCTACTTTACCAAATTCATTGATTAGCTCTAGTAGTTTTCTGGTACCATCTTTAGGATTCCCTCTATGCCTACTTTCTGCAGGCTTTTTATCAGAAATGGGTGTTAAATTTTGTCAAAAGCTTTCTCTGCATCTATTGAGATGATCATGTGGTTTTTATCCTTCAGTATGTTAATGTGGTGTATCATGTGGATTGATTTGTGCATACTGAAGAATCCTTGCATTCGTGGGATAAACCCCACTTGATCATGGTGTATGATCCTTTCAATGTGCTGTTGGATTCTGTATGGTAGTAGTTTGCTGAGGATTTTTGCATCTATGTTCATCAGTGATATTGGCCTGTAGTTTTCTTTCTTTGTGACATCTTTGTCTGGTTTTGGTATCAGGGTGATGGTGGCCTCGTAGAATGAGTTTGGGAGTGTTCCTCCCTCTGCTATATTTTGGAAGAGTTTGAGAAGGGTAGGTGTTAGCTCTTCTCTAAATGTTTGATAGAATTTGCCTGTGAAGCCATCTGGTCCTGGGCTTTTGTTTTGGTGTTTGGGAGTGTTCTAATTTCATTCTTTCCCATGTAGCTGTACAGTTTTCCCAGCACCACTTATTGAAGTGGCTGTCTTTCCTCCATTTTATATGCTTGCCTCCTTTATCAAAAATAAGGTGACCATATGTTTGTGGGTTTATCTCTGGGCTTTCTGTACTGTTCCATTGACCTATATTTCTGTTTTTGCACCAGTACCACACTGTCTTGATTACTGTAGCTTTGTAGTATAGTCTGAAGTCAGGGAGCCTGATTCGTCCAGCTCCATTTTTCTTTCTCAAGATTGCTTTGGCTATTCAGCATCTTTTGTGTTTCCATACAAATTGTGAAATTTTTTGTTCTAGTTCTGTGAAAAATGCCAGTGGTAGTTTGATAGGGATTGCATTGAATCTGTAGATTGCTTTGGGTAGTAGAATCATTTTCACAATGTTGATTTTTCCAGTCCAAGAACATGGTATATCTCTTCATCTCTTTGTATCATCTTTAATTTCTTTCATCAGTGTCTTATATTTTTCTGCATACAGGTCTTTTGTCTCCTTAGGTAGGTTTATTCCTAGGTATTTTAATTTTTTTGTTGCAGTGGTAAGTGGGAGTGTTTCCTTAATTTCTCTTTCAGATTTTTCATCCTTAGTGTATAGGTATGCAAGAGATTTCTGTGCATTAAATTTGTATTCTGCTCCTTTACCAACTTCATTGATTAGCTCTAGTAGTTTTCTGGTAGCTTCTTTAGGATTCTCTATGTATAGTATCATGTCATCTGCAAACAATGACTGCTCTTCTTCTTTTCTGATTTGGATGACTTTTATCTCTTTATTCCTCTCTGATTGCTGTGGCTAAGTCTTTGAAAACTACGTTGAATAACATTGGCGAATGTGGACAACCTTGTCTTGTTCCTGATCTTAGAGGAAATGGTTTCAATTTTTCACTATTGAGAACAATGTTGGTTGTGGGTTTGTCATATATGGCCTTTATTATGTTGAGGTAAGTTCCCTCTATGCCTACTTTCTGGAGGATTTTTATCATAAATGGGTGTTGAATTTTGTCGAAAGCTTTTTCTGCATCTATTGAGATGATCATGTGGTTTTTCGCCTTCAGTTTGTTAATATGGTGTATCACATTGATTGATTTGCGTATATTGAACAATCCTTGCATTCGTGGGATAAACCCCACTTGATCATAGTGTATGATCCTTTTAACGTGCTGTTGGATTCTGTTTGCTAGTATTTTGTTTCCTCTAGGATTTTTATGGTTTCAGGTCTCACATTTAAGTCCTTAATCCATTTTGAGTTATTTTTTTTTTGAGTAGTGTAGATAGAGCTGTCCAATTTCATAGTTCTGCATGTGAATATCCAATTTTCCAGCACAATTTATTGAAGAGGCTATTCTTTCCCCATTGATTATTCTTGGCTCTCTTGTCAAATATTAGTTGACCATATATGCATGGATTTATTTCTGGGCTCTTCATTCTTTTTCATTGGTCTAGCTGTCAGTTTTTATGCCAATACCATACTGTTTTGATTACTACAGTTTTGTAATAACGTTGAAATCAGGATGTGTGATGCCTCTAGCTTTGTTTCGTCTCAAGATTGCTTTGGGTTTTTGGGAGCTTTTGTGGTTCCATATGAATTTTAAGATTGCTTTTTCTATTTCTGTGAAAAATTCCACTTGGAATTTTGATAGGGGTTGCATTGACTCTGTAGAGGGCTTTGGGTAGTATCGACATTTTAACAATATTAACTCTTCTGATCCATGAACATGGGATATCATTCCATTTATTTGTGTCTTTCTCAGTTTCTTTCATCAATGTCTTATAGGTTTTGGTGTATAGATATTTCATCTCTTGGTGAAATTTATTCCTAAGTATTTTTTTTGATGCTATTGTAAATGGGATTATTTTCTTTTGTTGATAATGTATTGAAACACAACTGATTTTTGCATGTTGATTTTACATCCTGAAATTTTACTGAATTTGTTTTATTAGTTCAAACAGTTTTTAGTGGAGTCTTTAGGATTTTCTATACACAATATTAAGTCATCTGCAAACAGAGATTATTTTACTCCTTCCTTTCCAAACTGAATGCCTTTTATTATTTTTTTCTTTTTTGCCTAATTGCTCTAGCTAGGGCTTCCTGTACTTTGTTGAGTAGAAGTGGTGAGAGTGGGCACACTTGTTTTGTTCTTGATTTTAAAGGGAAAAGCTTTCAAATATTCACCCTTGAGTATGATATTAGCCATGAGTTTGTTATATACAGCTTTTACTGCATTAAGGTATGTCCCTTCTATACCCAATTTATTGAGAGTTTTTATCATGAGAGGATGTTTAACTTTCTCAAATGCTTGTAATGCATCTGTTGAGATAATCATATGATTTCTGTCTTTTATTTTATTAATGTGGTGTGTCACATTTATTATTGTGTATGTTGAGCCATCCTTGCATCCCAGGGATAAATCTCACATAATCACTGTGTATGATCCTTTCAATATGCTGTTGAATTCATTTTGCTAGTATTTTGTTGAGAATTGTTGCATCTATATTCATTAGGGATACTAGTCAGTGGTTTGCTTTCCTTATAGTACCCTTATGTGGCTTTGGTATCAGGGTAATGCTGTCCTCATAAAATGAGTTGGAGACTGTTTCTTCCTCTCAATTATTTGGAAGAGTTTGAGAAGAGTTGGCATTAATTCTTTCTTAAATGTTCGATAGATTTCACCCACACAAGGCCATCTGGTGCTGGGCTTTTGTTTATAGGAAGGTTTTTGATTACTGATTCAATCTCCTTACTTGTTATTTGTCCCTTCAGATTTTCTATTTCTTTATGATTCAGATATGGTAGTTTGTATGTTTCTAGGAATTTTTCCATTTCTTCTAGGTCATCCAAATTTTTGGCATATAATTATTCATAGTAGTCTCTTATTATCCTTTGTAATGTCTGTCCTTTCATTTATAATTTTATTTATTTAAGTCCTCTCTCATTTTTTCTTAGTGTAGCTGAAAGTTTGTCACTTTTGTTAATCTTATAACCCAGAGAAAACCATAATTCAAAAAGACACAGGGACCCCAATGTTCATTGCAGCACTATTTAGAATAGCCAGGTCATGGAAGCAACCTAAATGCTCATCAACAGACGAATGGATAAAGAAGATGTGGTACATATATACAATGGAATATTACTCAGCTATTAAAAGGAACGAAATTGGATCACTTGGAGAGACGTGGATGGATCTAGAGACTGTCATACAGAGTGAAGTAAGTCAGAATGAGGAAAACAAATATTGTATATTAACGCATATATGTGGAACCTAGAAAAATGGTACAGATTAACAGGTTTACAGGGCAGAAATTGAGACACAGATGTAGAAAACATGTACGGACACCAAGGGGGGGAAAGTGGTGGTGGTGGGGGTGGTGTGATGAATTGGGAGATTGGGATTGACATATATACAATAATATGTAAAAAACGGATAACTAATAAGAACCTCTGTATAAAAAAGTAAGTAAAACAAAATTCAAAAAAACCCAAAATCTTGATTTTGTTGATCTTTTCCATTATTTTTCTAATTCTCTATATCACTTATTTTTGCATAATCTTTGGTATCTCCTTACTTCTGCTAAATTTGGGTTTAATTTGGCTTTGTTTTTCTAGTTCCATCAGGTTGTTTGTGTGAGATCTTTCTCTCTTTTTTTGTAACTTTATTGGAGTATAATTGCTTTACAATGGTGTGTTAGTTTCTGCTTTAAAACAAAGTGAATCAGTTATACATATACATATGTTCCCATATCTCTTCCCTCTTGTGTCTCCCTCCCTCCCACCCTCCCTATCCCACCCCTCTAGGTGGTCACAAACCACCGAGCTGATCTCCCTGTGCTATGCGGCTGCTTTCCACGAGCTATCTATTTTACGTTTGGTAGTGTATATATGTCCATGCCACGCTCTCACTTTCTCACAGCTTGCCCTTCCCCCTCCCTATATCCTCAAGTACATTCTCAAGTGTGTGTGTGTTAGCATACGGTATTTGTTTTTCTCTTTCTGACTTACTTCACTCTGTATGACAGACTCTAGGTCCATCCACCTCACTACAAGTAACTCAATTTCATTTCTTTTTATGGCTGAGTAATAGTCCATTGTATATCTGGGCCACATCTTCTTTATCCATTCATATGTTGATGGACACTCAGGTTGCTTCCATGTCCTGGCTGTTGTAAATAGAGCTGCAATGAACATATTGGTACATGACTCTTTTTGAATTATGGTTTGCTCAGGGTATATGCCCAGTAGTGGGATTGCTGGGTCGTGTGGTATTTCTATCTGTACTTTTTAAAGACACTTCCATATTGTTCTCAATACCGGCTGTATCAATTTACATTCCCACCAACAGTGCAAGAGGGTTCCCTTTACTGCACACACTCTCCAGCATTTACTGTTTCTAGATTTTTTTTATGATGGCCATTCTGACAGATGGGAGATGATATCACATTGCAGTTTTGATTTACATTTCTCTAATGATTAATGATGTTGAGCATTCTTTCATGTGTTTGTTGGCAATCTGTATATCTTCTTTGGAGAAGTGTCTGTTTAGCTCTTCTGCCCATTTTTGGATTGGGTTGTTTGTTTTTATGTCATTGAGCTGCATAAACGGCGTGTAAATTTTGGAGAATAATCCTTTGTAAGTTGCTTCATTTGCAAATATTTTCTCCCATTCTGAGGGTTGTCTTTTGGTCTTGTTTATGGTTTCCTTTGCTGTGCGAAGGCTTTTAAGTTTCATTAGTCTGATTTGTTTATTTTTGTTTTTATTTCCATTTCTCTAGGAGGTGGGTCAAAAAGGATCTTGCTGTGATTTATGTCATAGACTGTTCTGCCTACGTTTTCCTCTAAGAGTTTGATAGTTTCTGGCCTTACATTTAGGTCTTTAATCCATTTTGAGTTTATTTTTGTGTACGGTGTTAGGGAGCATTCTAATTTCATACTTTCACATGTACCTGTCCAGTTTTCCCAGCACCACTTATTGAAGAGGCTGTCTTTTCTCCATTGTATATTCTTGCCTCCTTTATCAAAAATAAGGTGACCATATGTGCATGGGTTTATCTCTCGGCTTTCTATCCTGTTCCTTTGATCCATGTTTCTGTTTTTGCGCCAGTACCATACTTTCTTGATTACTGTAGCACTGTAACAGAGTCTGAAGTCAGGGAGTCTGGTTCCTCCAGCTCCGTTTTCCTTTCTCAAAATTGCTTTGGCTATTCGGGGTATTTTGTGTTTCCATACAACTTGTGAAATTTTTTGTTCTAGTTCTGGGAAAAATGCCATTGGTAGTTTGATAGGGATTGCATTGAATCTGTAGATTGCTTTGGGTAGTAGAGTCATTTTCACAATGTTGATTCTTCCAGTCCAAGAACATGGTATATCTCTCCATCTATTTGTATCATCTTTAATTTTTTCATCAGTGTCTTATAATTTTCTGCATACAGGGCTTTTGTCTCCTTAGGTAGGTTTATTACTAGATATTTTATTCTTTTTGTTGCAATGGTAAATGGGAATGCTTTCTTAATTTCACTATCAGATTATTGATCATTAGTGTATAGGAATGCGAGAGATTTCTGTGCAGTAATTTTGTATCCTGCTATTTACCAAGTTCATCGATTAGCTCTAGTAGTTTTCTGGTAGCATCTTTAGGATTCTCTATGTACAGTATCATGTCATCTGAAAACAGTGACAGCTTTACTTCTTCTTTTCTGATTTGAATTCCTTTTATTTCTTTTTCTTCTCTGATTGCTGTGGCTAAAACTTCCAAAATTATGTTGAATAATATTGCTGACAGTGGGCAACCTTGTCCTGTTCCTGATCTTAGTGGAAATGGTTTCAGTATTTCACCATTGAGGATGATGTTGCCTGTGGGTTTGTTATATATGGCCTTTATTATGTTGAGGAAAGTTCCCTCTATGCCTACTTTCTTCAGGGTTTTTATCATAAATGGGTGTTGAATTTTGTCGAAAGCTTTCTCTGCATCTATTGAGATGATCATATGGTTTTTCTCCTTCAAACTGTTAATATGGTGTATCCCATTGATTGATTTGCGTATATGGAAGAATCCTTACATTCGTGGGATAAACCCCACTTGATCATGGTGTATGATCGTTTGAATGTGGATTCTGTTTTCTAGTATTTTGTTGAGGATTTTTGCATCTATGTTCATCAGTGATATTGTCTTGTAGTTTTCTTTCTTTGTGACATCTTTGTCTGGTTTTGGTATCAGGGTGATGGTGGCCTCGTAGAATGAGTTTGGGAGTGTTCCTCCCTCTGCTATATTTTGGAAGAGTTTGAGAAGGGTAGGTGTTAGCTCTTCTCTAAATGTTTGATAGAATTTGCCTGTGAAGCCATCTGTTCCTGGACTTTTGTTTGTTGGAATATTTTTAATCACAGCGTCAATTTCAGTACTTGTGATTGGTCTGTTCATATTTTCTATTTCTTCCTGGTTCTGTCTCAGAAGGTTGTTCATTTCTAAGAATTTGTCCATTTCTTCCAGGTTGTCCATTGTATTGGCATAGAGTTGCCTGTAGTAATCTGTCATGATCCTTTGTATTTCTGCCGTGTCAGTTGTTTCTTCTCCTTTTTCACTTCTAATTCTATTGTTTTGTGTCTTCTCCCTTCTTTTCTTGATGAGTCTGGGTAATGGTTTATCAGTTTTTTTTTATCTTCCCAAAGAACCAGCTTTTAACTTTATTGATCTTTGCTATCATTTCCTTCATTTCTTTTTCATTTATTTCTGATCTGATATTTATTATTTCTTTCCTTCTCCTAACTTAGGGGTTTTTTGTTCTTCTTTCTCTAATTGCTTTATGTGTAAGGTTAGGTTGTTTATTTGAGATGTTTCTTGTTTCTTATCGTAGGATTGTATTGCTATAAACTTCCCTCTTAGAACTGCTTTTGCTGCATCTCATAGGTTTGGGGTTGTCGTGTTTTCATTGTCATTTTTCTGTAGGTACTTTTTGATTTTCTCTTTGATTTCTTCAATGATCTCTTCGTTATTAAGTATTGTGTTGTTTAGCCTCCATGTGCTTGCATTTTTACAGAATTTTTCCTGTAATTGATATCTTGTCTCATAGCATTGTGGTCTGAAAAGATACCTGATACAATTTCAGATTTCCTAAATTTACCAAGGCTTGATTTCTGACCCAAGATATGATCTATCCTGGAGAATGTTCCATGAGTACTTGAGAAGAATGTGTATTCTGTTGTTTTTGGATGGGATGTCCTATAAGTATCAATTAAGTCCATCTTATTTAATGTATCATTTAAAGCTTGTGTTTCCTTATTTATTTTCATTTTGGATGATCTGTCCATTGGTGAAAGTGGGGTGTCCCCTACTATGTTTGTGTTACTGTCGATTTCCGCTTTTATGCCTGTTAGTATTTGCTCTATGTATTGAAGTGCTCCTATCTTGGCTGCATAAATATTTACAATTGTTATATGTTCTTCATTTACCGATCCCTTGATCATTATGTAGTGTCCTTCTTTGTCTCTTGTAATAGTCTTTAATTTAAATTGTATTTTGTCTGATATTAGAATTCCTGCGCCAGCTTTCTTTTGAATTCCATTTGCATGGAATATCTTTGTCTATTGCCTCACTTTCAGTCTGTATGTGTCCCTAGGTCTGAAGTGGGTGTCTTGTAGACAGCATATATACGAGTCTTGTTTTTGTATCCATTCAGACAGTCTATGTCTCTTAGTTGGAACATTTAATGCATTTACATTTAAGGTAATTATCAATATGTATGTTCCTATTACCATTTTCTTAATTGTTTTGGGTTTGTTATAATAGGTCTTTTCCTTCTCTTGTGTTTCATGCCCAGAGAAGTTCCTTTAGCATTTGTTGTAAAGCTGGTTTGGTGGTGCTGAATTCTCTTAGCTTTTGCTTGTCTGTAAAGGTTTTAATTTCTCCATCAAATCTGAATGAAATCCTTGCTGAGTAGAGTAATATTGGTTGTAGATTTTTCTCCTTCATCACTTTAAATATGTCCTGCCCCTCCCTTCTGGCTTGCAGAGTTTCTGCTGAAAGACCAGCTGTTAACCTTATGGGGATTCCCTTGTGTGTTATTTGTTGTTTTTCCCTTGCTGCTTTTAATATTTTTTCTTTGTATTTAATTTTTCATAGTTTGATTAATATGTGTCTTGGTGTGTTTCTCCTTGTATTTATCCTGTATGGGACTCTCTGTGCTTCCTGGACTTGATTGACTATTTCCATTCCCATATTAGGGAAGTTTTCAACTATAACCTCTTCAAATATTTTCTTAGTCCCTTTCTTTTTCTCTTCTTCCTCTGGGACCCATATAATTCGAATGTTGGTGCATTTAATGTTGTCCTAGAGGTCTCTGAGACTGTCCTCAGTTCTTTTCATTCTTTTTCTGCTCTGCAGTAGTTATTTCCACTCTTTTATCTTCCAGGTCTCTTATCCGTTCTTCTGCCTTAGTTATTCTGCTCTTGATCCCTTCTAGAGAATTTTTAATTTCATTTACTCTGTTGTTCATCTTCGTTTGTTTGCTCTTTAGTTCTTCTAGTTCCCTGTTAAACGTTTCTTGTATTTTCTCTATGCTATTTCCTAGATTTTGGATCATCTTTACTATCATTATTCTGAATTCTTTTTCAGGTAGTCTGCCTATTTCCTCTTCATTTGTTAGGTCTGATGGGTTTTTACCTTGCTCCTTCATCTGCTCTGTTTTTCTGTCTTCTCATTTTGCTTAACTTACTGTGTTTGGGGTCTCCTTTTTGCAGGCTGCCGGTTTGTAGTTCCCGTTGTTTTTGCTGTCTGTCCCCAATGGCTATGGTTGGTTCAGTGGGTTCTGTAGGGCTCCTGGTGGAGGGGCCTAGTGCCTGTGTTCTGGTGGGTTAGCCTGGATCTTGTCCTTCTATTGGGCAGGCCCGTGTCTGGTGGTGTGTTTTGTGTTGTCTGTGGCCTTATTATGATTTTAGACAGCCTCTCTGCTAATGGGTGGGATTGTGTGCCTGTCTTGCTAGTTGCTTGGCATAGGGTGTCCACCACTTTAGCTTGCTCTTCGTTGAGTGAAGCTGGGTCTTGGCGTTGAGATGGAGATCTCTTTGTGATTTTTGCCATTTGATATTACGTGGAGTTGGGAGGTCTCTTGTGGACCAGTGTCCTGAAGTTGGCTCTCTCACCTCAGAGGCACTGCCCAGATGCCTGGTTGGAGAACCAGGAGCACTTCATCCCCCTGGAAAAAGGAAAAAAAAATATATCTTTGCTCCCAACGTCCACCTCCTTTATTAGAGATGATGCATTGTCTATTCAGGTATTCCACACATGCAGAGTACATCAAGTTGATGGTGGAGATTTAATCTGCTGCTCCTGAGGCTGCTTGGAGAAGTTTCCCTTTCTCTTTGTTGTTCACACTGCTCCAGGTGTTCAGCTTTGGATTTGGACCTGCTTCTGCATGTAGGTCGCCGGAGGGCATCTGTTCTTTGCTCAGACAGGACAGGGTTAAAGGAGCAGCTGATTCGGGGGCTCTTGCTCACTCAGGCCAGGGGTGGGAGGGGTACGGATGCAGGGCGAGCCTGTGGCGGCAGAGGCCAGCGTGACTCTGCACCAGGCTGAGGTGTGCCATATGTTCTCCCGGGGAAGTTGTCCCTGCATCACGTGACCCTGGCCGTGGTGGGCTGCATAGGCTCCCAGAAGGGGAGGTGTGGATAGTGACCTGTGCTCGCACACAGGCTTGTTGTTGGTGGCAGCAGCAGCTTTAGTGTCCCATGCCCGTCTCTGGTGTCCGCGCTGATAGCCGCAGCTTGCGCCAGTCTCTGGAGTTCCTTTAAGCGGCGCTCTTAATCCCCCCTCCTCACGCACCAGGAAACAAAGAGGGAAGAAAAGGTCTCTTGCCTCTTCGGCAGGTCCAGACTTTTTCCTGGACTCCCTCCCAGCTAGCTGTGGCACACTAGTCCCTTCAGGCTGTGTTCACGCAGCCAACCCCAGTCCTCGCCCTGGGATCCAACCGAAGCCCGAGCCTCAGCTCCCAGCCCCCATCCGCCCCGATGGGTGAGCAGACAAGCTTCTCGGTGCTGGTCGGCATTGCTCCTCTCTGCAGGAATCTTTCTGCTTTACCCTCCGCACCCCTGCTGCTGCACTCTCCTCCGTGGCTCTGAACCACCCCCGCTCTGCCACCCACAGTCCCTGCCTGCGAAGGGGCTTCGTGTGGAAGGCTAGTGTGTGGAAACCTTTCCTCCTTCACAGCTCCCTCCTACTGGTTCAGGTCCCGTCCCTATTTTTTGTCTTTGTTTTTTCTTTTTTCTTTTGCCCTACCCAGGTACATGGGGAGTTTCTTGCCTTTTGGGAGGTCTGAGGTCTTCTGCCAGCGTTCAGTAGGTATTCTATAGGAGCTGTTCCACATGTAGATGTATTTCTGATGTATTTGTCAAGAGGAAGGTGATCTCTGTGTCTTACTCTTCCACCTTCTTGAAGCTCCTTGATCTTTCTTTTTTTTAATGTAGGCATTATAACTATCAACTTCCCTTTCAGGACTTCTCTTGCTTCATCCTATATGTTTTGGTATGTTGTGTTTCCATTTTCATTTATTTCAAGATATTTTTGATTTCCCTTTTGATCATCTTTGACCCATTGATTGGTCAGGCGTGTGTTGTTTAATTTCCACATATTTGTGAATTTTCCAGTTTTCCTTATTCATTGATTTCTAGTTTCATATCATGTGGTCAGAAAAGATACTTGATACTTTTACAGTCTTTTAAAATTTGCTAAGACTTGTTTTGTGACCACATATGATCTATCCTGGAGAACGTTGCATGTGCACTTGAGAAGGATGTGTGTTATTCTCATTGTGAATGGAATGTTTGGTATATGTCTGTTAGGTTCATTTGGTCTAAAGTATAGTTCAAGTCTAATGTTTCCAGAGTGATTGTCTATCTGGGTGATCTATCCATTGTCAAAACTGGTTTATTGAAGTCCCTATTGTTATCATACTGTTGTCTATTACTCCCTTCAGATCTGTTAGTGTTTACTTAATATGTTTAGGTGCTCTGATGTTGGGTGCCTATATATTTACAATTGTTACCCTCTTGATGAATTGAGCACTTTTTCTCATTACAATTTTTGACTTAAAATCTGTTTTCTCTAAAGAATGAAATTTTTCTATTTGCACCAACATGATGGACTTGGGGGGATATTATGCTAAGTCAGATAAGTAAGACAGAGAAGAAAAATACTGTATGATATCACTTATATGTGGAATCTAAAAAATACAACAAACTAGTCAATAAAACTAAAAAGAAGCAGACTCACAGGTATAGGGAAGAAACAGTGATTACCAGTGTGGGGAGAGAAGGAGAGAGGGGCAATATAGGGGTAGAGGCAAAAAAAGAGTTATTATGGGATTATAATGAAATCATGTGTGTGAAACATAAAAATTGTAAAGCACTTTAGAATTTTAAAAATCTTTCATTCAATAAAAAAAATAAAGTTAGTTTTGTCTGATATTAGTACCCCTGCTCTCTTTTGGTTTTCATATCCGTGGAATATCTTTTTCACCCCTTCACTTTGAGCCTATGTGTGTCCTTGAAGCTGAAGTGAGTCTCTTATAGGCAACATATAGCTGGGTCTTGTTTTTACTTAATCATTAAGTAACTTTGTGCCTTTTGATTGGAGAATTTAATCTATTTACATTCAAAGTAATTTTTGATAGGTAAGGACTTACTATTAAAAGCTTATTAATTGTTCTCTGGCTGTTTTGAAGTTCCTTTGCTCCTTTTTACTTCTCTTACTGTCTTCCTTTTCAATTGATTATTTTTCCACAGTAATGTACTTTGATTCTCTTTTCTTTATTTTGTGTTCATGTATTATAGGAGTTTTTGTGTGTGGTTACCCTGAGGCTTACTGGAAACATTTTATTGATATAACCATCTACTTAAGCTAATAACATCTCAATATTGGTTGTATACAAAAACTCTACCCTTTTGCTCCCTCCATTTTATGTTTTTGATGTCACAATTTACATGTATTTATATTGTGTAGCCATTAACAAATTATTGTAGCTATATTTTAAACATCTTTATTAGAGTATAATTGCTTTACAATGGTGTGTTTGTTTCTGCTTTATAACAAAGTGAGTCAGCTATACATATACATATATCCCCATCTCCCTATCTCCTCCCTATTTTTAATACTTTTGTCCTTTAACTTTTATACTAGAGTTATGTGGTCAACATACCACCCTATTACAGTATTAGAGATTTCTAAATCAGACTATATACTTAACATTACCAGTTTGTTATATATTTTCTTATGTTTTCATATTACTCATTAGCATCCTTTCATTTCAGCTTGAAGAACTCCTTTTAGCATTTCCTGTAAGGCAAATTTGGTGGTGATGAACTCCCTCATCTTTTGTTTTTTTGAGAAAGCCTTTATCTCATCTTCATTTCTGAAGGACAACGTTGCTAGGTAAAGTCATCTTGGTTGGCAGCTTTTTCTTTCAGCAGTTTAAATATATCATCTCATTCTCTCCTGGTCTTCAAGGTTCTGCTGGGTTCCCTTGTATAAGAGATTTTTTCTCTTTCTGCTTTAAAAATCTCTTCTGTATTAGCTTTTAGACAGTTTTATTATAATGTTTCTTAGAAAAGATTGTTTTGGATTGATATTATCGGGTGGCCTCCTAGCTTCATGAATTTGGATATCCAAATCTCTCCCCAGGTTTGGGAAGTTCTCAGCTATTATTTATTTAAACTTTCTCCTTCTCTTCTCTTTCTGGGATTCCAATGACACCATAAATTGTTTATTTTAATGATGTCCCATAAGTCCTATAGACTTTTTCATTCTTTTTTTCTTTTTGTTCCTCTGACTCAATAATTTCAAATGATCTGTCTTTGAGCTCATTGATCTGTTTGGTCCCATCTGATGATGAAGCTCTCTATTGAGTTCATTTCAGTCACTGTATCCTCAGCTCCACAACTTTTGTTTGGTTCTTCTTTATGTTTTCTATCTCTTTGTTGGACTTAATTTTGTTTTTGTATTTTTTCCTGACTTTGTTAAATTGTTTATCTGTGTTCTCTTATAGCTCTCTCAGCATCTTTAGAAAAATTACTTTGAATTCTTTGTCAGGCAATTCACATAACTCCATTTCTTTAAGGTCAGTTACTAGAAGTTTACTATGTTCCTTTGGTGGTGTCATATTTCCCTGATTCTTTGTGATCCCTGTAGTCTTGCATAGGTTCCTGCACATTTGAAGATTCAGTCATCCTTTCCAGACTTTATGGACTGACTTTGGTAAGGAAAGGCCTTCACTTGCAATTGAAGCATGATGGAGCATGATGAGACCCTGGATCTGGTGGTGAAGGGCACAAGTTCAGGGGCATGTTGTGGCTCCAGGTCTGAGTGGAGTCATGATGTCTTGTCAGCTCAGGCTGCTGGGATCCACAGCATCAATAAATGTTTGGTGAGCACTGTGGGGGTTTGCAGTGGCTACAGGGGTTGTTGGGGTCCTCAGCTGTACCTCCAGGCCTAGCAGCTAGAGACCAGGTCAGGCAGTGGTGGTAGCTGGAGTTGGTGGCATGCACATGCTTGGCTTTGGGGGCCAGCTGCAGGTGCCTGTATAGTGGGAGGGGCTGCTTGCAGACATACACACAGTGGTGGGGGCCAGGGCCAACAGTAAGGGACTGGGCCAACTGTTGGTTCACACTGTCCGCTGTGGAGGACCTGGGTATTGGCATGCATTCCTGTTGCTGTAGGGTCTTCCCATGAGTGCACATACAGCAGTTGAGGCCAGGGAAGGAAATCAGCTAGAGTTATGCAGGTGCAAACCTGGAAGGGCTAGTAGCGGGTGAGACCAGTTGTTCAGGCTAAAGACAGGAGACAGGACAAGAGCCAGGTCCACAGCAGTTTCAGGGGCCTTGTTTGTTGGCATGCACTATAGCGGCTGCAGTGTCTCCACATGGGTTTGTGCCCAACAGTGGATGCGGGTGATGAGGGTCAGGCCAGGGGCATGCAGGAGCATAGCTAGGGGATGGGGGAGACTAGATGCAGGTGAGCCCATTGGTGGCTCACCTGGATATAAGGCCAGTGACTGGATATAAGGCCAAATCTAGACCCATAAGCAGCTGTGAGGACCTTGACTGCAGGATCTTGCCATGGGCACAAACGTAGCAGTGATGAGAGGCAGGGTGTCAGCGTGCTAGCTCACTGCTCGAGGGACTATCCCCAAGCACTCATATAGCAGTTAGGGTCAGCCACAGGCATCTATACTAGTGTCTTGCATTCACATGGCTACAGAGGCCTGGGCTGGCTGCTGGTACAGATCTCAGGCTCCAGCAGGAGCGGGTAGAGGGAACTGGGAGGGTCGTGGGTAGCTGGCATCTGTGAATGCGAATACCTGTGGAGCAAAAATGGTGAAATCTGCAGGAGGTCCACACAGGCTGTGCTGGCCATTGGTTTCTTTAGTGGCAAAGGCTGCTGGGTCCTCTATAGAGCAGGCCACTGGGAACCATGGACTCTCGTGCTGCATAGCTAATACTGGTAGCCCTGCTCTCTTTCTTGTTCCTTGCCACCCCTATATGTCTCAGCTTTGCCAGTCTCGGTGAGAAAAAACTGAAATGGGTCCTCCATGTGGTGCCTTGAAAGGGTGGGGAAGCTGGTCACTCACCGCATTCTCCCTTTCCTAGCAATGGAACTCTTTCTAGCTGGAGAGTTACTTCTTGGCACTGAGTAATGTCAGCTTGGGGGATGGGATGATGCAGGCAAAATGAAGCTGTTGTTCCTCCTCTTTTTGTGTGGTTATTCTTAGGTTTTTTGTTCCACTGTGTTGCTGAAGTTTCTTCAGTGGACTCTTGTGGTCTCCCAGAGCTGTTTCTGTTTGTGGATAGCTATGTAATTGTTGATCTTTGTGGGAAGACAGAGGCTTGGTATTCTACTTCACCATCTTGATGACATCACTCCTTAGCTTTGGCATTGATATTTGCAGACTGAATAGCCAATATATTCTTCAACTTTTAATTAATTAGTTTATGTTGTGGCAACAAACAATTCCAAAATTTCAATGGCTTACAACAAACATTCCCAGTGATTCTTACATGAGGGCTAATGGTTAGTTACAGCTTTGCTGTTTGGCTGGGCCTCATGAATCTTTTCATTCAGTGACCCAAGCTAAATGTACTGCCACTCCCTTTGGCCCACTCTTCTCTTGTTGGAAAGCTAAAGCTTGAGGGAGACAGAGCCAAACCATGAAAGGGTATTTAAACCTTCTTTTCTGATGTGAGGTATACCATATCCACTATATTAGTTAGCTATTGCTAAATGACAAATTACAAAAAAGTTAGTAGCTTACAACAACACATTTATTGTCTCACATTTCCTGTGGGTCAGGAGTCTGGACATTGCTTAACTGGATCCACTGCTTAAAGGTTCACCAGCTACTTGCTGGCTGTAAGCTGAAGGCTACCCTCATCTCCTAAAGGTTGCCCTCAGCTCCTAGAGGCTGCCAACAGTTCTAGATGCTGTTTGCAGTTCCTAGAGGCCTCTCCACAGTTCCTTGCAATGTGACAACAGGGCTGATGACTTCATGAAGCTAGAAAGAAGAGTCTCTAAAGTAAATCTGCTAGCAAGACTAGATCTTATATCATGTAATATAATCATGGAAGTGACATTTCATCACCTTCGCCATATTCCATCAGTTAGAGGCATATTACAAGTCCCACCCAAACTCAAGGGGTAGGGATTGCAAAAGGGCACGAACACCAGGTAAGGATCACGGAGACAATTCTAGAGTCTGTACACCATATTTACTTACATTCTATTGACTGAAGTAAGTCACATGGCTGGCCAATTCTCTAAACGATGGGGTAGTAAGGTATACTCAGCCTACAGGGTGGGGAAGGAATAAATAATGTTGAGTATATAATACAATCTACCAAAAACTTAATTTTTGGCATTCTTAAGCTTGTGTGTAATCAATAATCATGTGATAACCTGTCATATTCATTACCATAATAATGATAGCAATATAAACAAGGGAAGTCAGTAAGACTTATTGTTAACATCTTAATATTCACGTTTTAAAAACATATTTATTGGAGTATAATTGCTTTACATTGTTGTGTTAGTTGCTGCTGTAAAACCAAGTGAATCAGCTATGCGTATACATATATCCCCATATCCCCTCCCTCTTCTGTTGCACTCCCACTCTCCCCATCCCACCCCTCTAGGTGGTCACAAAGCATAAGCTGATCTCCCTGTGCTAGGTGGCTGCTTCCCACCAGCTATCTATTTATCATTTGGTAGTGTATATATGTCGATGCAACTCTCTCACTACAGCTCAGCTTAACCGTCCCCCTCCCCATGTCCTCAATTCCATTCTCTACGTCTGTGTCTTTATTCTTGTCCTGCCCCTAGGTTCTTCAGAACCATTTTTTCTTTTTATATTCCATATATATGTGTTAGCATATGGTATTTGTTATTCTCTTTCTGACTTACTTCACTCTGTATGACAGACAGACTCTAGGTCTATCCAACTCACTACAAATAACTCAATTTCATTTCTTTATATGGCTGAGTAATATTCAATTGTATATATGTGCCACATCTTCTTTATCCATTCATCTGTCAATGGACACTTAGGTTGCTTCCATGTCCTGGTTATTGTAAATAGTGCTGCAATGAACATTGTGGTACATGACTCTTTTTGAATTATGGTTTTCCCAGGGTAATGCCCAGTAGTGGGATTGCTGGGTCATATAGTAGTTCTATTTTTAGATTTTTAAGGAACCTCCATACTGTGCTCCATAGTGGCTGTATCAATATACATTCCCACCAAGAGTGGAAGAGGATTCGATATCCTCCACACCCTCTCCAGCATTTATTGTTTGTAGATTTTTTGATGATGGTCATTCTGACTGGTGTGAGGTGATTCCTCATTGTAGTTTTGATTTCCATTTCTCTAATGATTAGTGATGTTAAGCATCCTTTCATGTGTTTGTTGGCAATCAGTATGTCTTCTTTGGAAAAATGTCTGTTTAGGCCTTCTGCCCATTTTTGGATTGGGTTGTTTGTTTTTTGCTATTGAGCTTCATGAGCTGTTTGTAAATTTTGGAGATTAATCCTTTGTCAGTTGCTTCATCTGTAAATATTTTCTCCTATTCTGAGGGTTGTCTTTTCATCTTGTTTATGGTTTCCTTTGCTGTGCAAAAGCTTTGAAGTTTCATTAGGTCCCATTTTTAAATTTTTGTTTTTATTTCCATTTCTCTAGGAGGTGGGTCAAAAAGGATCTTGCTGTGATTTATTTCTTAGAGTGTTCTGCCTATGTTTTCCTCTAAAAGTTTTATAGTATCTGGCCTTACATTTAGGCCTTTAATCCATTTTGGGTTTATTTTTGTGTATGGTGTTAAGAAGTGTTCTAATTTCATTCTTTTACATGTACCTGTCCAATTTGCCCAGCACCACTTATTGAAGAAGCTGTCCTTTCTCCATTGTATATTTTTGCCTTCTTTATCAAAGATGGGTGACCATATGTGCATGGGTTTACCTCTGGGCTTTCTATCCTATTCCATTGATCTATATTTCTCTTTGTGTGCCAGTACCATACTGTCTTGATTACTGTAGTTTGTAGTATAATCTGAAGTCAGGGAGCCTGATTCCTCCAGTTCAGTTTTTGTAAAGCAATTATACTCCAATAAAGATGTTTTAAAAATAAAATAAATTTTTTTTCTAGTTCTGTGAAAAATGCCATTGGTAGTTTGATAGGGATTGAATTGAATCTGTAGATTGCTTTGGGTAGTATAGTCATTTTCACAACTAACATTCACTTTTTTTTTTTTTGTGGTACGCGGGCCTCTCACTGTTGTGGCCTCTCCCATTGCGGAGCACAGGCTCCAGACACATAGGCTCAGTGGCCATGGCTCACGGGCCCAGCCGCTCCACGGCATGTGGGATCTTCCCGGACTGGGGCACGAACCCAGGTCCCCTGCATTGGCAGGCGGACTCTCAACCACTGCGCCACCAGGGAAGCCCTAACATTCACTTTTAAACATAGATAAGCATTTTTAGATGGAATTTGAAGAGAAAGTATTGTCATATACTCTATATGTTTTACTTCTATCAATCAGTTGAAGAATAAATATATATCTAATACGGCAAAAGTAAAATATAACAAAAACTAATGCTTGTTGTAACAACTGTTAATTTACCTCTATAAAACTTAAGAACTTTCAAATAGTTAAATAGAGAAGTATATTGGTGGTTAATAAAAATTTTTAAATAGTGTACTCACTAGATAACCTTTGGAAGAATAATATATCAATTTCAAACTATAAAGTCTTAAAAATTTTTAAGTAACAAAGATCCAAATATATTATAATTCTAAACTGTAGACTTGTTTGAGGTATTAGCATTCATAATACTAAACAAAATAACCTTTAAGTATATACTTAATGTTTAGTGATTAATTTCATTATTCTTTCAAGAAAAAAATACCTTATTTGGAAATTGTTCACATCTTATGAGGATGGCTTAAAACCAGTATGTCAACTTTTCCATCTCAAATTTTTCAAGGAAGGAAAGTCTCAAAAATGCAGGTTAAAGAATTCTTTCCAAAGGAAATGACAATTAACTAAAACCCGAAGGATTTAGCCAGGCAAAAGTATAGTGAAGAAATTGGAGGGAAATTCTAAGTAGAGGGGGTGGCATATAAAAGAATGAGAAGGCTGAGTACATGTTAAGGGGCTGAAGTGCTGTGAGGAAGGTATATTAGTTTACTATCCTACCACAACTTAATGACCTAAAACAACATACATTTATTATCTCACAGTTTCTATGTGTCAAGAATCCAGGCAAAGTTAAGCTGGGTTCTCTGTAAGGCTGAAGTTAAAATCTTAGCCAAGGCTGGGCTCTAATCTAGAGGTTCAACTAGAGAAGGGGCCACTTCCAAGCTTAGTCCAGTTATTGGCAGAATTCTTTTCCTTGTGGCTTTAGGAATCACGGCAGGTTGCTTCTTCCAAGCCAGCAATGGGGGATGGGGGGAGAGAGAGAGGGAGAGAGAGAGAGAAACTCTATAAAAGCCAGCTAGTGGTATGGCCAAGATGGCAGAGTAGGAAGATCCTGAACTCACCTCCGTCTAAGGACACACCAAAATTACAACTATTTACAGAGCAAATATCTTTAATAACTGAAGACTAGCAGAAAATATTTTCTACAGCTAAACATATAAAGAGGGAATCACAATGAGAATGGTAGGAGGGAAAAAGACATAGTATAATCAAGACCCACACCCCCAGGTAGGCAAACCACAAATGGGAGGATAATGGCAATTGCAAAGGTTCTCCCCAAGGAGTGAGGAGTCTGAGCCCCATATTAGGCTCCCCGGCCTCAGGGGTCTTGCACTGGGAAGACAAGACCCCAAAACTTCTGGCTTTGAAGGCCAGTGGGGCTTGCATATAGGAGAGCTGGAGAGCTATAGGAAACAGACTTTATTAAAAGGCACATGAAAATTCTCATGTGCTCCAAGTTCCAGCACAGAGGAAGTCATTTGAAAGTAACCAAGGTCAGAAGCATTTGTTGATCTTGGAGAGCCTCCTGGAGAGGCAGGTGGCAACTGGGACTCCCTCTGAAATAATAGATGCTGGCAGTACCAACTTTTGGGAATTCATTCTACCACGAGGACACTGGTGCTGGCAAACATCATTTTGGAGTCCGCTCTCTAACCTAAGAGCACCAGGGACATTCACCCACCAGCAAGTTGGCACAAACCCTGGGAAACACAGGCCCCACAGCCAGTCACACTGTGTCCCCAGCCCTGCCCACCAGCAATCCAGTACCAGCACCAGGACCCTCTGGGCCACAGAGCAAGCCATGCTGGGACCCAACCCTGCCCACTAGTGGGTTGGCAGCCCCATTTAAGGCAAGGCCTGGCAGCCAGCCAGGCCAGGGTTCAGTCCTGCCTACCAGTGCACATACAGTAGTCAGGCCCACCACAACAGAGCTTCCCACCCAACCCACATAGGGGGAAACCCCTAGAGCACAGCTAGGCCCCATAGGATGTCTCCTACATAAGGCCATTTCTCCAAGATCAGGAAATGTAACTAAGCTACCTAATACATAGAAATAAACAGAGAATTAGGCAAAATGAGGAGACAAAGGAATATGTTCCAAACTAAGGAATAAAACCAAACCTCAAAAAAAAAAAAAACACTAAACAAAATGAAATAAGCAATCTACCCAATAAAGAGTACAAGGTTATGATTATAAAGAGGCTAAGTGAACTTGGGAAAAGAATGGGTGAACACAATAAGTTTAACAAAAAGTTGGAAAATATGAAGTAAAAACAAACAGAGCTGAAGAATACAACTGAAGTTAAAAATTAGCTCGGTGCTTTGTGACAGCCTGGAGGGGTGGGATAGGGAGAGTGTGAGGGAGGGAGACGCAAGAGGGAAGACATATGGGAACATATGTATATGTATAACTGATTCACTTTGTTATAAAGCAGAAACTAACACACCATTGTAAAGCAATTATACCCCAATAAAGATGTTAAAAAAAATACACTAGAAGTAATCAGCAGTAGATAGGTGGTACAGATGAACCTATCAGTGAGCTGGAAGAAAGAGTAATGGAAATCACCCAAGTTGAAAAGAAAAACCAATTTAAAAAAATAAGGACAGTTTAAGAGACCTCTGGGATAACACCAAGCATGCTAACATTCGCATTATAGGGGTCCCAGAATGAGAAAAGAGAAAGAAAGAGACAGAGAACTTACTTATTTGAAAAAATAAGAGCTAAAAATTTCCCTATCCTGGAAAAGGAAACAGGCATCCAGGTCCAGGATGCACAGAGAGTCCCAAACAAGATGAAGCCAAAGAGGTCCACACCAAGACACTTTTTTAAAACTGACAATAAAAAAATCCCACTACTGGGCATATACCCTGAGAAAACCATAATTCAAAAAGAGTCATGTACCACAGTGATCATTGCAGCTCTATTTACAATAGCCAGGACATGGAAGCAACCTAAGTGTCCACCAACAGATGAATGGATAAAGAAGATGTGGCACATATATACAATGGAATACTACTCAGACATAAAAAGAAATGAAACTGAGTTATTTGTAGTGAGGTGGATGGACCTAGAGTTTGTCACACAGAATGAAGTAAGTTAGAAAGAGAAAAACAAATACTGTATGCTAACACATATATATGGAACCTAAAAAAAGAAAACGGTTTTGAAGAACCTAGGGGCAGGACAGGAATAAAGATTCAGATGTAAAGAATGGACTTGAGGACACGGGGAGGGGGAATGGTAAGTTGGGATGAAGTGAGAGAGTGGAAATGACATATATACACTACCAAATGTAAAATCGATAGCTAGTGGGAAGCAGCCACATAGCACAGGGAGATCAGCTTGGTGCTTTGTGACCACCTAGAGGGGTTGGTTAGGGAGGGTGGGAGGGAGGGAGACACAAGAGGGAGGGGATATGGGGATATATGTATACATATAGCTGATTCACTTTTTTATACAGCAGAAACTAGCACAACATTGTAAAGCAATTATACTCCAATAAAGATGTCTAAAAAAGTGTCAAAAATTAAAAGTAAAGAGAGAATCTTAATAGCAGCAAGAGAAAGGCAATGAGTTATATTCAAGAGAACTCCTGTAAGACTATCAGCTGACTTTCAGCAGAAAATTTGCAGCCCAGAAGGGAGTGGCATGATATATTTAAAGTGATGAAAGGAAAAAACCTACAACAGAGAATACTCTACATGGCAAGGCTATCACTCAGATTTGAAGGAAAGATCAACAGTTTTACAGACAAGCTAAAGCTAAAAGAGTTGAGACCCATTGAATCAGCTTTACAAGAAATGTTAAAGGGACTTTTCTAAGCAGAAAAGAAAAGACCCCCACAACTAGAAATATGAAAATTATGAAAGGAAAAATCTCACTGGTAAAGGCAAACATACAGTAAAGGTAGTAAATTATCTACTTATAAAGCTAGTAAGAGAGTTAAGAGACAAAAATAGTAAAATCAGTCATATCTACCATAAGTAGTTAAGGTGATAAAAGAAAATAACATGATGTCAAAACATTAAATGTGTTACGAGGGATTAAAATGCAGGGTTATAGGATGCATTTGAACTTAAAATGTCATCAACCTAAAATAATCATATATATATATGATTGTATATATGCTGTTATACATGACCCTCATGGTAACCACAAGCCAAAACTCTGTTAGAGATACAAAAAATAGAGAAAGGAATTCAAACATAAAACTAATAGTCATCAAATCACAAGGGAAGAGAAGAAAAGAACAAAAAAAATACTATAAAAACAACAAGAAACAATTAAGAAAATGACAATAAGTACATTCCTATCAGGATTTACTTTAAGTGTGAATGGACTCAATGCTCCAATCAAAAGTGGCCAGATGGGTACAAAACAAGACCCATATATATGCTACCTACAAGACACTCACTTCACATCTAAAGACACACACACTGAAAGTGAAGGGATGGAAAAAAGGTATTTCATGAAAATGGAAACAAAAGGGAAGGTGGGGTATCAATCTTTATTTCAGACAAAATAGACTTTACAACAAAGACTGTCACAAGAGACAGAGAAGGTAATTACAGAGAGACCAATCCAACAAGAAGATATAAAATTTGTAAATATATATGCACCCAAAATAGGAACACCTAAATAGATCAAATATTAACAGATATAATGGGAGAAATTGACAGTAACACAATAATAGTAGGGGACTTTAACACCTCACTTACATCAATAGACAGATCATCCACACAGGAAATCCATATGGAAACATGGGCCTTAAATAATACATAGAACAGATGGACTTAATAGATATATGTAGGACATTCCATCCAAAAGCAGCAGAATACACATTCTTTTCAAGTGCACATGAAACATTCTCCAGGACAGATCATATGCTAGGCCACAAAACAAGTCTCAGTAAATTTAAAAAGATCAAAATCAAATCAAGCATCTTTTCTGACTACTATGGTATGAGACTAGAAATCAACTACAAGAAAAAAACTGCAAAAACACAAACACAAGGAGACTAAACAGTATTCTGCTAAACAACCAATGTGTCACTAAAGAAATCAAATAGGAAATCAAAAATTATCTGGAGAAAAATGAAAATGGAAACACAATGATCCAAAAATCTATGGGATGCAACAAAAGCAGTTCTAAGAGGGAAGCTTATAGTACCTCTTAGAAACAAGAGAAATCTCAAATAAACAATCTAATCTTACACCCAAAGGAACTAGAAAAAGAAGTACAAAACCCCCAAAGTTAGAAGAAGGAAAGAAATGACAAATATCAGAGCAAAACTAAATAAAAAAGAAACTAAAAAAAATAGAAAAGATCAACGAAACTAAGAGCTGGTTCTTCTGAAAGAAAGAAATTGATAAATCTTTAGTCAGACTCATCAAGAAAAAAAGAGAAAGGGCCTAAATAAATAAAATCAGAAAGGGAAGAGAAGTTACAACTGACACCACAGAAATACAAAGGATCACAAGAGATTCCTACTAAAAATTATACATCAATAAAATGGACAATCTAGAAGAAATAGAAAAATTCCTCAAAATGTATAATTTCCTATGGCTGAATTGGTAGGATATGGAGAATATGAACAGATAGATTATCAGTAATTAATTGAATCAGTAATTTAAAAAACCTCCCAACAAACAAAAGGCCAAGACCAGATGGCTTCACAAGTGATTTCTACCAAACATTTAAAAAAGAGTTAACACCTATCCTTTTCAAATTATTCCAAAAAATTAAAGAGGAAGGAACTCTTTCAAACTCATTCTATGAGGACAGCATTACCCTGATACCAAAACCAGATAAAGACACCACACAAAAGAAAATTACCAGCCAATATCATTGATGAACATAGATGTAAAAATTTTCAACAAAATATTAGCAATCTGAATTCAACAATACATTAAAAAGATCATACACCATGATTAAGTGAGATTTACCCAGGGATGTAAGGATTGCTCAATATCCACAAATCAATCAATGTGATATACCACATCAACAAAATTAAGCACAAAAATAATATGATAATCTCAATAGATGCAGAAAAAACTACTGACGTAATTCAACATCCATTTATGATAAAAACTATCCACAAAGCAGGTATAGAGGGAACATACCTCAACACAATAAACCTACAGCCAACATCTGACAGTGGTGAAAAGCTGAAAGCATTTCCTCTAAGATCGGGACATTTCAAGGATTCCCACTCTCACCACTTTTTTCAACATAGTATAGGAAATCCTAGTGAAAGAAAGAAAGAAAGAAAGGATGGAAGGAAGGAAGGAAGGAAGAAAAATAAATAAATAAATAAAAGGAATACCAAATTGGAAAGGAAAAACTAATACTGTCACTGTTTGCAGAAACTAATACTGTCACTGTTTGCAGATGACAACAATGCTATATGTAGGAAACCCCAAACACTCCCCAAAAAACTACTAGACTAATAAATTAATTTAGTAAAGTTGCAGGACACAAAATTAACACACAGAAATCTGTTGTGTTTCTCTAGAATAACAACAAACTATCAGAAAGAAAAATGAAGAAAACAATACCATTTATAATTGCATCAAAAAGAAGAAAATACCCAGGAGTAAATCTAGCCATTGAGGCAAAAGACCTGTACTCAGAAAAATATAAGACAGTGATGAAAGAAATTGAAGATGACATAAATGAAAAGATATACTGTGCTCATAGGTTGGAAGAATCAATGTTGCTAAAATGACCATACTCCCCAAGGCAATCTACAGATTCAGTGCAATCCCTAGCAAAATAACAATGACATTTTTCACAAAACTAGAAAAAATAATTCTAAAATTTGTATGGAAACACAGAAGACCCCAAACAGCCAAAACAATCTTGAGAAAGAAGAATGGAGCTGGAGGAATAATGCTCCTTGACTTCAGACTTTACTATAAAGCTACAGTAATCAAAATAGTATGGTACTGGCATAAAAACAGACATAGATCAATGGGACAGAGAGCCCAGAAATTAAGCCACATGTATATGGTCAATTAATCCACGACAAATGAGGCAGGAATATACAATGGGGAAAAGACAGGTTCTTCAATAAATGGTGTTTGGAAAACTGGACAGCTACATGCAAAAGAATCAAACTGAACTTTTTCTCACACCATATATAAAAGTAAACTAAATGAATTCAAGACTTAAATGTAGGACCTGAAACCATAAAACTCCTAGGAGAAAACTAGGCAGTATGCACTTTGACATCAGACTTAGCAATATATTTCTGGATTTCTCTGCTCAGGCAAGGGACAAAAACAAAAATGAACACATGGGCACTGGAGACGAGCCGGTGCCCATGCCCAGGCCACTCAGATCTCCCAGCTAGACACTAAAATAGATTTTGATGGTATAGGGCCTCTTTCACTTGACCCTAGATGGCAGAGGACTAAGATGTGGAGATCACCTTCCTCCCCATAAATATATCAAAAATGCAACTACAGGTGGAACAACTCCTACAGAACACCTACTGAATGCTGGCAGAAGACATCAGACTTCCCAAAAGCCATGTGGCTGACAGGATCTTGGTGCTCTGGCCGGGTGTCAGGCCTAAGCCTCTGATGTGGGGAGAGCTGAGTTCAGGAAATTGGTCCACCAGAGACCTCCTGGCCGCACGAAATATCAAATGGTGAAAACTCTCTCAGAGATCTCCATCTCAACACTAAAACCAGCTCCACTCAACAACTAGCAAGCTAGAGTGCTGGACACCCCATGCCAAACAACTAGCAAGAGAGGAACACAAACACACCCATTAGCAGAAAGGCTGCTTAAATTCATAATAAGTTCACAGATACCCCAAAACACACCACTGGACAGGGTCCTGCCCACAAGAAAGACAAGAACCAGCCTCATTCGCCAAAACACAGGCACCAGTGCCCTCCACAAGGAAGCCTACACAGCCCACTGAAAAAGACTTACCCACTGGGGGCAGAAACCAAAAACAATGGGAACTACAAACCTGCAGCCTGTGAAAAGGAGACCCCAAACACAGTAAGTTAAGCAAAATGAGAAGAGAGAGAAATATGCAGCACATGAAGGAGCAAGATAAAAACCCACCAGACCTAACAAATGAAGAGAAAATAGGCAGTCTACCTGAAAAAGATTTCATAGTAATGATAGTAAATATGATCCACAATCTTGGAAACAGAATGCAGAAAATATAAGAAACGTTTAACAAGGACCTAGAAGAACTAAAGAGCAAACAAACAATGATGAACAACACAATAAATGAAATTACAATTCTCTAGAAGGAAGCAATAGCAGAATAACTGAGGCAGAAAAATGGAGAAGTGACCTGGAAGATAAAATAGAAGAAATAACTACTGCAGAGCAGAATAAAGAAAAAAGAAAGAAAAGAATTGAGGACAGTCTCAGAGACATCTGGGACAACATTAAATGCACCAACATTTGAATTATAGGGGTCCCAGAAGAAGAACAGAAAAAGAAAGGGACTGAGAAAATATTTGAAGACATTATAGTTGAAAACTTCCATAATATGGGAAAGGAAATAGTCAATCAAGTCCAGGAAATGCAGAGTTCCACACAGGATAAATCCAAGGAAAAAAATGCCAAGACACATGTTAATCAAACTATTGAACATTAAATACAAAGAAAAAATATTAAAATGAGCAAGGGAAAAGCAACAAATAACATACAAGGGAATCCCCATAAGGTTAACAACTGACCTTTCAGCAGAAACTCTGCAAGCCAGAAGAGAGTAGCAACACATATTTACAGTGATGAAAGGGGAAAACCTACAACCAACATTACTCTATCCAGCAAGGATCTCATTCAGATTCGACGGAGAAATTAAAACCTTGACAGACAAGAAAAAACTAAGACAGTTTAGCATCACCAAACCAGCTTTACAACAAATGCTAAAGGAGCTTCTTTAGGCAGGAAACACAAGAGAAGGAAAAGACCTACAATAATAGACCCAAAACAATTAAGAAATGGGAATAGGAACATACATATTGATAATTACCTTAAATGTAAATGGATTAAATGCTCCAACCAAAAGACATAGGCTGGCTGAATGGATACAAAAACAAGACCCATGTATATCCTGTCTACAAGAGACCCACTTCAGACATAGGGACACATACAGACTGAAAGTGAGGGGGTGGAAAAAGATATTCCATCCAAATGGAAATCAAAAGAAAGCTGGAGTAGCAATACTCATATCAGATAAAATACACTTTAAAATAAAGAATGTTACAAGACATAAGTAAGGACACTACATAATCATCAAGGGATCAATCCAAGAAGAAGATATAACAATTATAAATATATATGCATCCAACATAGGAGCACCTCAATACATAAGGTAAATGCTAACAGCTATAAAAGGCAAAATCAACAGTAACAAAATAATAGTAGGGGACGTTAACACCTCACTTTTACCAATGGACAGATCATCCAAACTGAAAATAAATAAGGCAACACAAGCTTTAAATGACACATTAGGAGACGGGGAAGGTGGGGGAAGAATAAGACGTGGAGATCACCTTCCTCCCCACAGATATATCAGAAATACATCTACACGTGGAACAACTCCTACAGAACACCTACTGAACGCTGGCAGAAGACCTCAGACCTCCCAAAAGGCAAGAAACTCCCCACATACCTGGGTAGGGCAAAAGAATAAACAGAGACAAAGGAATAGGGATGGGACCTGCACCAGTGGGAGGGAGCTGTGAAGGAGGAAAGGTTTCCACACACTAGGAAGTCCCTTTGTGGGCAGAGACTGTGGGTGGCAGAGGGGGGAAGCTTTGGAGCAGCAGAGGAGAGTTTAGCAACAGGGGAGCGGAGGGCAAACTGGAGAGATTCCCTCAGAGAGGATTGGTGCCGGCACTCACCAGCCCGAGAGGCTTGTTTGCTCACCAGCCAGGGTGGGTGGGGCTGGGAGCTGAGGCTCGGGATTCTGTCGGGAGCGCGGGGAGAGGTCTGGCGGCGTGAAAACAGGCTGTAGGGGTTAGTGCACCATGGCTAGCCGGGAGGGAGTCCAGGGAAAATTCTGGACGAGCCGAAGAGGCAAGAGACATTTTCTTCCCTCTGTTTCCTGGTGCGCGAGGAGAGAGGATTAAGAGTGCTGCTTAAAGGAGCTCCAGAGACAGGCGTGAGCTGCAGCTAATAGTGAAGACCCCAGAGACGGGCATGAGAGGTTAAGGCTGCTGCTGCCACCACCAAGAAGCCTGTGTGCAAGCACAAGTCATGCTCCACACCTCCCTTCCAGGGAGCCTGTGCAGCACGCCACTGCCAGGGTCCCGGATCCAGGGACAACTTCCCCAGGAGAACGAACGGCGCACCTCAGGATGGTGCAACGTCCCGCCAGCCTCTGCCACAGCAGGCTCGCCCTGCACCCCGTGCCCCTCTCTCCCACAGGCCTGAATGAGCCACAGCCCCAGAATCAGCTGCTGCTTTAAACCCGTCCTGAGTGAAGAACAGACACCCTCCGGTGACCTACACGCAGAGGCGGGGCCAAATCCAAAGCTGAGTCCTGGGAGCTGTGCCAACAAAGAATAAAAAGGGAAATTTCTCCCAGCAGCCTCAGAAGCAGTGGATTAAAGCTCCACAACCAACTTGATGTACCTTGCATCTGTGGAATACCTGAATAGACAATGAATCATCCAAATGGAGGAGGTGGACTTTGAGAGCAAGATTTATTATTTTTCCCCTTTTCCTCTTTTCGTGAGTGCGTATTTGCATGCTTCTGTGTGAGCTTTTTTCTGTATAGCTTTGCTTTCACCATTTGTCCTAGGGTATTGTCCATTCATTTTTGTTTTGTTTAGTTTTTTTACTTTAAAAAAACTTTTTTCTATATAATTTTATTTTAACAACTTTATTTTATTTTATATTATTTATTTTATTTTATCCTCTTTCTTTCTTTCTTTCTACTTTTTCTCCCTTTCATTCTGAGCTGTGTGGATGAAAGGCTCTTGGTGCTGCAGCCAGGAGTCAGTGCTGTGCCACTGAGGTGGAAGAGCCAACTTCAGGACACTGGTCCACAAGAGACCTCCCAGCTCCACGTAATATCAAATGGCAAAAATCTCCCAGAGATCTCCATCTCAACACCAACACCCAGCTACACTCAACGACCAGCAAGCTACAGTGCTGTACACCCTATGCCACACAACTAGCAAGACAGGAACACAACCCCACCCATGTGCAGAGAGGCTGCCTAAAATCATAAAAATGCCACAGACACCCAAAAACACAACACCAGACGTGGTCCTGCCCACCAGAAAGACAAGATCCAGCCTCATCCACCAGAACACAGGCACTAGTCCCCTTCACCAGGAAGGCTACACAACCCACTGAACCAACATTAGCCAATGGGCACAGACACCAAAAACAATGGTAACTACGAACGTGCAATCTGCTAAAAGGAGATGCCAAACACAGTAAGATAAGCAAAATGAGAAGACAGAAAAACACACAGCTGATGACGGAGCAAGATAAAAACCCACCAGACCTAACAAATGAAGAGGAAATAGGCAGTCTACCTGAAAAAGAATTCAGAATAATGATAGTAAGGATGATCCAAAATCTTGGAAACAGAATAGAGAAAATGCAAAAAACATTTAACAAGTACCTAGAAGAACTAAAGAGGAAACAAGCAATGATGAACAACAAAATACATGAAATTAAAAATACTCTAGATGGGATCAAAAGCAGAATAACTACGGGAGAACGGATAAGTGACCTGGAAGATAAAATAGTGGAAATAACTACTGCATAGCAGAATAAAGCAAAAAGAATGACAAGAACTGAGGACAGTCTCAGAGACCTCTTGGACAACATTAAACGCACCAACATTCGAATTATAGGGGTCCCAGAAGAAGAAGAGAAAAAGAAAGGGACTAAGAAAATATTTGAAGAGAATATAGTTGAAAATTTCCCTAATATGTGAAAGGAAAGAGTTAAACAAGTCCAGGAAGCACAGAGAGTCCCATACAGGATAAATGCAGGGAGAAACAGGGCAAGACACATATTAATCAAACTGTGAAAAATTAAATACAAAGAAAACATATTAAAAGCAGCAAGGGAAAAACAAAAAATAACACACAAGGGAATCCCCATAAGGCTAACAGCTGGTCTTTCAGCAGAAACTATGCAAGCCAGAAGGACTGGCAGGACATACTTAAAGTGATGAAGGAGAAAAACCTGCAACCAAGATTACTCTACCCAGCAAGGGTCTCATTCAGATTTGATGGAGAAATTAAAACCTTTACAGACAAGCAAAAGCTGAGAGAGCTCAGCACCACCAAACCAGCTTTACAACAAATGCTAAAGGAACTTCTCTAGACAAGAAACACAAGAGAAGGAAACGACCTATAGTAACAAACACAAAACAATTAAGAAAATGGGATTAGGAACATATATATCGATAATTACCTTAAATGTAAATGGACTAAATGCTCCCACCAAAAGACACAGATTGGCTGAATGGATACAAAAACAAGACCCATATATATCTTGTCTACAAGAGACCCACTTCAGATCTAGGGACACATACAGACTGAAAGCGAGGGGATGGAAAAAGATATTCCATGCAAATGGAAACCAAAAGAAAGCTGGAGTAGCAATTCCCATAACAGATAAAATAGACTTTAACATAAAGACTATTAGAAGAGACAAAGGACACTACATAATGATCAAGGGATCGATCCAAGAAGAAGATAACAATTGTAAATATTTATGCACCCAACATAGGAGCACCTCAATACATAAGGCAAATATTAACAGCCATTAAAGGAGAAATTGACGGTAACACATTCATAGTAGGGGACTTTAACACCCCACTTTCACCAACGGACAGACCATTCAAAATGAAAATAAATAAGGAAACACAAGCTTTAAGAGATACATTAAACAAGATGGACTTAATTGATATTTATAGGACACTCCATCCAAAAACAACAGAATACACATTTTTCTCAAGTGCTCATGGAACATTCTCCAGGATAGATCATATCTTGGGTCACAATTCAAGCCTTGGTATATTTAAGAAAATTGAAATTGTATCAAGTAGATTTTTTGACCACAACCCCAGGAGACTAGATATCAATTACAGGAAAAGATCTGTAAAAAATACAAACACATGGAGGCTAAACAATACATGACATAATAACCAAGTGATCACTGAAGAAATTAAAGAGGAAATCAAAAAATACCTAGAAACAAATGACAGTGGAGACACGACAAACCAAGACCTATGGGATGCAGCAAAAGCAGTTCTAAGAGGGAAGTTTATAGCAATACAATCCTACCTTAAGAAACAGGAAACATCTCGAATACACAAACTAACCTTGCACCTAAAGCAATTAGAGAAAGAACAAACAAACTCCAAATTTAGCAGAAGGAAAGAAATCATAAAGATCAGATCAGAAATAAATGAAAAAAAATGAAGGAAATGATAGCATTAATCAAAAAAACTAAAAGCTGGTTGTTTGAAAAGATAAACAAAATTGGTAAACCATTAGCCAGACTCACCAAGAAAAAAAGGGAGAAGACTCAATAGAATTAGAAATGAAAAACAAGTAACAGCTGACACTGCAGAAATACAAAGGATCATGAGAGATTACTACAAGAAACTCTATGCAAATAAAATGGACAATCTGGAAGAAATGGACAAATTCTTAGAAATGCAAAAGTTGCCAAGACTGAACCAGGAAGAAATAGAAAATATGAACACACCAATCACAAGCACTGAAATTGAAACTGTGATTAAAAATCTTCCAACAAACAAAAGCCAAGGACCAGATGGCTTCACAGGTGAATTCTATCAAACATTTAGAGAACAGCTAACAGCTATCCTTTTCAAACTCTTCCAAAATATAGCAGACGGAGGAACACTTCCAAATTCCTTCTACAAGGCCACCATCACCTCGATACCAAAACCAGACAAGGATGTCACAAAGAAAGAAAACTACAGGCCAATATCACTGATGAACATAGGTGCAAAAATCCTCAACAAAATACTAGCAAACAGAATCCAACAGCACTTTAAAAGGATCATACATCATGATCAAGTGGGGTTTATTCCAGGAAGGCAAGGATTCTTCAATATATGCAAATCTATCAACGTGATAAACCATATTAACAAATTGAAGGAGAAAAACCATATGATCATCTCAATAGATGCAGAGAAAGCTTTCGACAAAATTCAACACCCATTTATGATAAAAACCCTCCAGAAAGTAGGCATAGAGGGAACTTTCCTCAACATAATAAAGGCCATTTATGACAAGCCCACAGCAAATATCATCTTCAATGGTGAAAAACTGAAAGCATTTCCACTAAGATCAGGAACAAGACAAGGTTGCCCACTCTCATCACTCTTATTCAACATAGTTTTGGAAGTTTTAGCCACAGCAATCACAGAAGAAAAGGAAATAAAAGGAATCCAAATAAGAAAAGAAGAAGTAAAGCTGTCACTCTTTGCAGATGACATGATACTATACACAGAGAATCCTAAAGATGCTACCAGAAAACTACTAGACCTAATCAATGAATTTGGTAAAGTAGCAGGATACAAAATTAATGCACAGAAATCTCTGGCATTCCTATATACTAATGATGAAAAATCTGGAAGTGAAATCAAGAAAACACTCCCATTTACCATTGCAACAAAAAGAATAAAATATCTAGGAATAAACCTATCTAAGGAGACAAAAGACCTGTATGCAGAAAATTATAAGACACTGATGAAACAAATTAAAGATGATACAAATAGATGGAGAGATATACCATGTTCTTGGATGGGAAGAATCAACATTGTGAAAATGACTCTACTACCCAAAGCAATCTACAGATTCAATGCAATCCCTATCAAACTACCACTGGCATTTTTCACAGAACTAGAACAAAAAATTTCGCAATTTGTATGGAAACACAAAAGACCACGAATAGCCAAAGCAATCTTGAGAATGAAAAAAGGAGCTGGAGGAATCAGGCTCCCGGACTTCAGACTATACTACAAAGCTACAGTAATCAAGAGAGTATGGTACTGGCACAAAAACAGAAAGATAGATCAGTGGAACAGGATAGAAAGACCAGAGATAAACCCACGCACATATGGACACCTTATCATTGATAAAGGAGGCAGGAATGTACAGTGGAGAAAGGAGAGCCTCTTCAATAAATGGTGCTGGGAAAACTGGACAGGTACATGTAAAAGTATGAGATTAGATCACTCCCTAACACCATACACAAAAATAAGCTCAAAATGGATTAAAGACCTAAATGTAAGGCCAGAAACTATCAAACTCTTAGAGGAAAACATAGGAAGAACACTCTATGACATAAATCACAGCAAGATCCTTTCTGACCCACCTCCTAGAGTAATGGAAATAAAAACAAAAATAAACAAATGGGACCTAATGAAACTTCAAAGCTTTTGCACAGCAAAGGAAACCATAATCAAGACCAAAAGACAACCCTCAGAATGGGAGAAAACATTTGCAAATGAAGCAACTGACAAAGGATTAATCTCCAAAATTTACAAGCAGCTCATGCAGCTCAATAACAGAAAAACGAACAACCCCATCCAAAAATGGGCAGAAGACCTAAATAGACATTTCTCCAAAGAAGATATACAGAATGCCAACAAACACATGAAAGATTGCTCAACATCATTAATCATTAGAGAAATGCAAATCAAAACTACAATGAGATATCATCTCACACCAGTCAGAATGGCTATCATCAAAAAATCTATAAACAATAAATGCTGGAGAAGGTGTGGAGAAAAGGGGACACTCTTGCACTGCTGGTGGGAATGTGAATTGGTTCAGCCACTATGGAGAACAGTATGGAGGTTCCTTAAAAAACTACAAATAGAATTACCATATGACCCAGCAATCCCACTACTGGGCATATACCCTGAGAAAACCAAAATTCAAAAAGAGTCATGTACCAAAATGTTCATTGCAGCTCTATTTACAATATCCCAGAGATGGAAACAACCTAAGTGCCCATCATCGGATGAATGGATAAAGAAGATGTGGCACATATATACAATGGAATATTACTCAGTCTTAATAAGAAACGAAATTGAGCTGTTTGTAATGAGATGGATAGACCTAGAGTCTGTCATACAGAGTGAAGTTAGTCAGAAAGAGAAAGACAAATACCGTATGCTAACACATATATATGGAATTTAAGAAAAAAAAGTGTCATGAAGAACCTAGGGGTAAGACAGGAATAAGGACGCAGACCTACTGGAGAACGGACTTGAGGATATGGGGAGGGGGAAGGGTGAGCTTTGACAGGGCGAGAGAGAGTCATGGACATATACACACTAACAAACGTAGTAAGGTAGATAGCTAGTGGGAAGCAGCCGCATGGCACAGGGATATTAGCTCGGTGCTTTGTGACAGCCTGGAGGGGTGGGATAGGGAGAGTGGGAGGGAGGGAGATGCAAGAGGGAAGACATATGGGAACATATGTATATGTATAGCTGATTCACTTGGTTATAAAGCAGAAACTAACACACCATTGTAAAGCAATTATACACCAATAATTATGTTAGAAAAAAATTGACAGCAAGTTAAGTATGAACACATTCTAAAACTTTACATTTTTACTCCCTAAAAAAAAAAAAAAAAAAAAAAAAGCCCAGGGCCAGATGGCTTCACAGGCGAATTCTATCAAACATTTAGAGGAGAGTTAACACCTATCTTTCTCAAACTCTTCCAAAATATAGCAGAGGTAGGAACACTCCCAAACTCGTTCTACGAGGCCACCATCACCCTGATAACAAAACCAGACAAGGATGTCACAAAGGAAGAAAACTATAAGCCAATGTTGCTGATGGACATACATGCAAAAATTCTCAACAAAATACCAGCAAACAGAATCCAACAGTACATTAAAAGGATCATACACCATGATCAAGTGGGTTTTTTCCAGGAATGCAAGGATTCTTCAATATACACAAATCAAACAACGTGATTCACCATATTAATAAATTGAAGGAGAAAAACCATATGATCATCTCAATAGATGCAGAGAAAGCTTTTGACAAAATTCAACACCCATTTATCGTAAAATCCCTGCAGAAAGTAGGCATAGAGGGAAGTTTCCTCAACATAATAAAGGCCATATATGGCAAGCCCACATCGTTCTCAATGGTGAAAAACTGAAACCATTTCCATTAAGATCAGGAAGAAGACAAGGTTGCCCACTCTCACCACTGTTATTCAACATAGTTTTGGAAGGTTTAGCCGCAGCAATCAGAGTAGAAAAGGAAATAAAAGGAATCCAAATCACAAAAGAAGAAGTAGAGCTGTCACTGTTTGCAGGTGACATGAAAGTATACACAGAGAATCCTAAAGATGCTACCAGAAGACTACTAGAGCTAATCATTGAAGTTGGTAAAGGAGCAGGATACAAAAGTAATGCACAGAAATCTCTTGCATTCCTGTACACTAATGATGAAAAATCTGAAAGTGAAATTAAGAAAACACTCCCATTTACCATTGCAACAAAAAGAATAAAATATCTAGGAATAAACCTACCTACAGAGAGAAAAGACCTGTATGCAGAAAATTATAAGACACTGATGAAAGAAATTAAAGATGATACAAATAGATGGAGAGATATACCATGTCCTTGGATTGGAAGCATCAACAATGTGAGAATAACTGTACTACCCAAAGCAATCTACAGATTCAATGCAATCCCTATCAAACTACCACTGGCATTTTTCACAGAACTAGAACAAAAAATTTCACAATTTGTATGGAAATACAAAAGACCCCGAATAGCCAAAGCAATTTTGAGAAAGGAAAACGGAGCTGGAGGAACCAGGTTCCCTGACTTCAGACTATAATACAAAGCTACAGTAATCAAGAGAGTATAGTACTGGCACAAAAACAGAAATATAGATCAGTGGAACAGTATAGAAATCCCAGAGATAAACCCACGCACATATGGTCACCTTATCTTTGATAAAGGAGGCAGGAAGGTACAGTGGAGAAAGGCAAAACTCTTCAATAAGTGGTGCTGGGAAATCTGGACAGGTACATATAAAAGTATGAGATTAGAACACTCTCTAACACCATACACAAAAATAAGCTGAAAACGGATTAAAGACCTAAATGTAAGACCAGAATCTATCAAACTCTTAGATAAAACCATAGGCAGAACACTCTATGACATAAATCACAGCAAGATCCTTTTTGACCCACCTTCTAGAGAAATGGAATTAAAAACAAAAATAAACAAATGGGACCTAATGAAATCTCAAAGCTTTTGCACAGCAAAGGAAACCATAAAGAAGATGAAAAGACAACACTCAGAATGGGAGAAAATATTTGCAAATGAAGCAAGTGACAAAGGATTAATCTCCAAAATTTACAAGCAGCTCATGCAGCTCAATAACAGCAACAACAAAAAAATCCAATCCAAAATTGGGCAGAAGACCTAAATAGACCTTTCTCCAAAGAAGATATACAGTTTGCCAACAAACACATGAAAGAATGCTCAACATCATTAATCATTAGAGAAATGCAAATCAAAACTACAGTGAGATATCATCTCACACCAGTCAGAATGGCTATCATTAAAAAATCTAGAAACAATAAATGTTGGAGAGGGTGTGGAGAAAAGGGAACACTCTTGCACTGCTGGTGGGAATATTAATTGGTACAGTCACTGTGGAGAACAGTATGGAGGTTCCTGAAAAAACTACAAATAGAACTGTCATATGACCCAGCAATCTCACTACTAGGCATATACCCTGAGAAAACCATAATTCTAAAAGAGTCATGTACCAAAATGTTCGTTGCAGCTCTATTCACAACAGCCGGGAGACGGAAGCAACTTAAATGTCCATCATTGTATGAATGGATAAAGAAGATGTGGCCCATATATACAATGGAATATTACTCAGCCATAAAAAGAAACGACGTTGAGTTATTTGTAGTGAGGTGATGGACCCAGAGTTTGTCATACAGAGTGAAGAAAGTCAGAAAGAGAAGGACAAATACCGTATGCTAACACATATATGGAATCTAAGAAAAGAAATGTCATGAAGAACCTAGAGGTTTGGAGGGAATAAAGACACAGACCTACGAGAGAGTGGACCTGAGGATATGGGAAGGGGGAAGGGTAAGCTGTGAGAAAGTGAGAGCGTGACATGGACATATATATACTACCAAACGTAAAACAGATAGCTAGTGGGAAGCAGCCACATAGCAGAGGGAGATCCGCTCGGTGTTTTGTGACCACCTAGAGGGGTGGTATAGGGAGGGTGGGAGGGTGGGAGACGTAAGAGGGAAGGGATATGGGAACATATGTATATGTATAACGTATTCACTTTGTTATAAAGCAGAAACTAACCACCCTTGTAAAGCAATTATACTCCAATAAAGATGTAAAAATATAACTAAATAAATGACACATTAAAGAAGATGGACTTAGTTGATATTCATAGACATTCCACCCAAATACAGCAGAATACAGTTTTATCAACTGCTTATGGAAAATTTTGCAGGATACCTCATATCTTGGGTCATAAATCAAACCTTGGTAAATTTAAGAAAATTGAAATCATGTGAAGTGTCTTTTCCAACCACAACACTATGAGACTGGATATCAATTACAGGTAAAATCTGTAAAAAATACAAATACATGGAGGCTAAACAATACACTACTAAATAACCAAGAGATTACTGAAGTAATCAAAGAGGAAATAAAAAAATACCTAGAAACTAATGACAATGAAAACACGACAACCCAAAACCTATGGGATACAGCAAAAGCAGTCCTAAGAGAGAAGTTTATAGTAATACAATCCTACCTCAAGAAACAAGAAACCTCTCACATAAACAACCTAACCTTACACCTAAAGCAATTAGAGACAGAACAAAAAGAACCCAAAGTTAGCAGAAGGAAAGAAATCACAAAGATCAGATGAGAAATAAATGAAAAAGAAATAAGGAAATGATAGCAAAGATCAGTAAAACTAAAAGCTGGTTCTTTGAGAAGAAAAACAAAATTTGTAATCCATTAGCCAGACTCATCAAGAAAAAAAGGGAGAAGATTCAAATCAATAGAAATGAAAACAGAGAAGTAACAACCGACACTGCAGAAATACAAAGGATCATGACAGATTACTACAAGCAACTCTATGCCAATAAAATGGACAACCTGGAAGAAATGAACAAATTCTTATAAATGCACAACCTTCCAAGACTGAAACAGGAAGAAATAGAAAACATAAACAGACCAATCACAAGCACTGAAATGGAAACTCTGATTAAAAATTTTCCAATGGGGGGGGACTTTGAAGATGGCGGAAGAGTAAGACGCAGAGATCGCCTTCCTCCCCACGGATACACCAGAAATACATCCACACGTGGAACAACTCCTACAGAACACCTACTGAAGGCTGGCAGAAGACCTCAGACCTCCCAAAAGGCAAGAAACTCCCCACCTACCTGGGTAGGGCAAAAGAAAAAAAGAAAAAACAGACAAAAGAATAAGGACGGCACCTGCACCAGTGGGAGGGAGCTGTGAAGGAGGAAAAGTTTCCACACACTAGGAAGCCCCTCCGTGGGCGGAGACTGCGGGAGGCGGAGGGCGGAGTTTCGGGACCGCAGAGTAGTGCACAGCGACGGGTGCGGAGGGCAAAGCGGGGAGATTCCTGCACAGACGATCGGTGCCGACCGGCACTCACCAACCCGAGAAGCTTGTCTGCTCACCCGCCGGGGTGGGCGGGGCTGCGAGCTGAGGCTCAGGTTTCGGTTTTGGACGGAGCTCAGGGAGAGGACTGGGGTTGGCGGCTTGAACATAGCCTGAAGGGGTTAGTGCACCACGACTAGCCGGGAGGGAGTTCGGGGGAAAGCCTGCACCGGCCGAAGAGGCAAGAGACTTTTTCTTCCCTCTTTGTTTCCTGGTGTGCGAGGAGAGGGGTTTAAGAGCGCTGCTTAAAGGATCTCCAGAGACGGGCACGAGCCGCGGCTAAAAGCGCGAACCCGAGACGGGCGCGAGCCGCAGCTAAAAACGCGAACCCCAGAGACGGGCGGGAGACGCTAAGGCTGCTGCTGCCGCCACCAAGGGGCCTGTGTGCGAGCACAGGTCACTCTCCACACCCCTCTTCCGCGGAGCCTGTGCAGCCCGCCACTGCCAGGTTCCCGGGATCCAGGGACAACTTCCCCGGGACAACGCACGGCGGGCGCAGGCTGGTGCAACGTCACGCTGCCTCTGCCACCGTAGGCCCGCCCTGCACGCAGTGCCCCTCCTTCCCCCATCCCCCAACCCCCGGCCTGAGTGAGCCGGAGGCCCCGAATCAGCGGCTCCTTTAACCCCGTCCTGTCTGAGCAAAAAGCAGACGCCCTCCAGCGACCTACACGCAGAGGCAGGGCCAAATACAAAGCTGGGCTCCTGTGAGCTGTGAGAACAAAGAAGAGAAAGGGAAATCTCTCCCAGCAGCCACAGAAGCAGCGGATTAAAGCTCCACAATCAACTTGATATACCCTGCATCTGTGGAATACCTGAATAGACAAGGAATGACCCCAAATTGAAGAGGTGGAATTTAGGAGCAAGATCTATGATTTTTTTTCCTTTTCCTCTTTTTGTGAATGTGTACGTGTATGCTTCTGTGTGAGATATTGTCTGTATACTCTTGCTTCCACCATTTGTCCTAGGGCTCTATCCGTCCATGGGTTTAAAAAAATTTTTTTTTTCTTAATAATTAATTTTAATTGTAATAAATTTATTATACTTTACCTTCGTTCTTTCTTTCTTTCCTTCCTTCCTTCCCTCCTTTAGACAACGAATCACCCCAAATTGAGGAGGTGGTCTCTAAGAGCAAGATTTATGATTTTTCCCCCTTTACCTCTTTTTGTGAACGTGTATGTGTATGCTTCTGTGTAAGATTTTCTCTGTATAACTTTGCTTTCAACATTTGTCCTAAGGTTCTATCCGTCCCTTTGTTTTTTCTAAATATTTTTTAATTCAATAACTATATTATACTTTATTTTATTTTTACTGTATCTCCTTTCTTTCTGTCTTTTTTCCTTCTTTCCCTCCTTCCTCCCTCCCTCCCTCCCTCCTTTCTTTCCTTCTTTGCTTCTTTCTTCCTTCCTTCCTTTCCTCCTTTCCCTCTTTCTTTCCTCATACTTCTACCAATTCTCTCTACTTTTTCTCCCTTTTATTCTGAGCCATGTGGATGAAAGGCTCTTGGTGCTCCAGCCCAGGAGTCAGGGCTCTGCCTCTGAGGTAGGAGAGCCAACTTCAGGACACTGGTCAACAAGAGACCTCCCAGCTCCACATAATATTAAATGGTGGAAATCTCCCAGAGACCTCCATCTTAACACCAGCACCCAGCTTCACTCAACGACCAGCAAGCCACAGTGCTGGACAACCTATGCCAAACAACTAGCAAAACAGGAACACAACCCCACCCATTAGCAGAGAGGCTGCCTAAAATCATAATAAGGCCACAGACACCCCAAAACACACCACCAGACGTGAACCTGCCCACTAGAGAGACAAGATCCAGCCTCATCCAGCACAACACAGGCACTAGTCCCCTCCACCAGGAAGCCTACACAACCCACTGAAACAACCTTAGCCACTGGAGACAGACATCAAAAACAACGGGAACTACGAACGTGCAGCCTGCAAAAAGGAGACCCCAAACACAGTAAGATAAGCAAAATGAGAAGACAGAAAAACACACAGCAGATGAAGGAGCAAGATAAAAACCCAACAGACCTAACAAATGAAGAGGAAATAGGCAGTCTACCTGAAAAAGAATTCAGAATAATGATAGTAAGGATGATCTGAAATCTTGGAAGTAGAATGGACAAAATGCAAGAAACAGTTAACAAGGACCTAGTGGACATAAAGAAGAAACAAGCAACGATGAACAACGCAATAAATGAAATTAAAAGTACTCTAGATAGGATCAATAGCAGAATAACTGAGGCAGAAGAACGGATAAGTGACCTGGAAGATAAAGTAGTGGAAATAACTACTGCAGAGCAGAAAAAAGAAAAAAGAATGAAAAGAACTGAGGACAGTCTCAGAGACCTCTGGGACAACATTAAACGCACCAACATTCGAATTATAGGGGCTCCAGAAGAAGAAGAAAGAAAGAAAGAAAGGGACTGAGAAAATATTTGAAGAGATTATAGTTGAAAACTTCCCTAATATGGGAAAGGAAATAGTTAATCAAGTCCAGGAAGCACAGAGAGTCCCATACAGGATAAATACAAGGAGAAATACGCCAAGACACATATTAATCAAACTGCCAAAAATTAAATACAGAGAAAGCATATTAAAAGCAGCAAGGGAAAAACAACAAATAACACACAAGGGAATCCCCATAAGGTTAACAGGTGATCTCTCAGCAGAAACCCTACAAGCCAGAAGGGAGTGGCAGGACATACTGAAAGTGATGAAGGAGAAAAACCTGCAACCAAGACTACTCTACCCAGCAAGGATCTCATTCACATTTGATGGAGAAATTAAAACCTTTACAGACAAGCAAAAGCTGAGAGAGTTCAGCACCACCAAACCAGCTTTACAACAAATGCTAAAGGAACTTCTCTAGACAAGAAACACAAGAGAAGGAAACGACCTATAGTAACGAACCCAAAACAATATAGAAAATGGGAATAGGAACATACATATCGATAATTACCTTAAATGTAAATGGACTAAATGCTCCCACCAAAAGACACAGATTGGCTGAATGGATACAAAAACAAGACCCTTATATATGCTGTCTACAAGAGACCCACCTCAGACCTAGAGACACATACAGACTGAAAGTAAGGGGATGGAAAAAGATATTCCATGCAAATGGAAACCAAAAGAAAGCTGGAGTAGCAATTCTCATATCAGACAAAATAGACTTTAAAATAAGGACTATTAAAAGGGACAAAGAAGGACACTACATAATGATCAAGGGATCGATCCAAGAAGAAGATATAACAATTGTAAATATTTATGCACCCAACATAGGAGCACCTCAATACGTAAGGCAAATACTAACAGCCATAAAAGGGGAGATCGACAGTAACACATTCATAGTAGGGGACTTTAACACCCCACTTTCACCCATGGACAGATCATCCAAAATGAAAATAAATAAGGAAACACAAGCTTTAAATGATACACTAAACAAGATGGACTTAATTGATATTTATAGGACACTCCATCCAAAAACAACAGAATACACATTTTTCTCAAGTGCTCATGGAACATTCTCCAGGATAGATCATATCTTGGGTCACAAATCAAGCCTTGGTAAATTTAAGAAAATTGACATTGTATCAAGTATCTTTTCTGACCACAACGCCATGAGACTAGATATCAATTACAGAAAAAGTTCTGTAAAATATACAAACACATGGAGGCTAAACAATACACTACTTAATAATGAAGTGATCACTGAAGAAATCAAAGAGGAAATAAAAAAATACCTAGAAACAAATGACAATGGAGACACAACGACCCAAAACCTATGGGATGCAGCAAAAGCAGTTCTAAGGGGGAAGTTTATAGCAATACAAGCCCACCTTAAGAAGCAGGAAACATCTCGAATAAACAACCTAACCTTGCACCTCAAGCAATTAGAGAAAGAAGAACAAAAAAGCCCCAAAGCTAGCAGAAGGAAAGAAATCATAAAAATCAGATCAGAAATAAATGAAAAAGAAATGAAGGAAACGGTAGCAAAGATCAATAAAACTAAAAGCTGGTTCTTTGAGAAGATAAACAAAATAGATAAATCACTAGCCAGACTCATCAAGAAAAAAAGGGAGAAGACTCAAGTCAATAGAATTAGAAATGAGAAAGGAGAAATAACAACTGACACTGCAGAAATAAAAAAAATCATGAGAGATCAGTACAAGCAACTCTATGCCAATAAAATGGACAATCTGGAAGAAACGGACAAATTCTTAGAAATGCACAACCTGCCAAGACTGAATCAGGAAAAATTGAAAATATGAACAGACCAATCACAAGCACTGAAATTGAAACTGTGATTTAAAATCTTCCAACAAACAAAAGCCCAGGACCAGATGGCTTCACAGGTGAATTCTATCAAACGTTTAGAGAAGAGCTAACACCTATCCTTCTCGAACTCTTACAAAATATAGCAGAGGGAGGAACACTCCCAAATTCCTTCTACAAGGCCACCATCACCTTGACACCAAAACCAGACAAGGATGTCACAAAGAAAGAAAACTACAGGCCAATATCACTGATGAACATAGATGCAAAAAACCTCAACAAAATACTAGCAAACAGAATCCAACAGCACATTAAAAGGATCATACACCATGATCAAGTGGGGTTTATTCCAGGAATGCAAGGATTCTTCAATATACGCAAATCTATCAATGTGATAAACCATATTAACAAATTGAAGGAGAAAAACCATATGATCATCTCAATAGATGCAGAGAAAGCTTTCGACAAAATTCAACACCCATTTATGATAAAAACCCTCCAGAAAGTAGGCATAGAGGGAACTTTCCTCAACATAATAAAGGCCATATATGAGAAGCCCACAGCCAACATCATCCTCAATGGTGAAAAACTGAAAGCATTTCCACTAAGATCAGGAACAAGACAAGGTTGCCCACTCTCACCACTCTTATTCAACATAGTTTTGGAAGTTTTAGCCACAGCAATCACAGAAGAAAAGGAAATAAAAGGAATCCACATTGGAAAAGAAGAAGTAAAACTGTCACTGTTTGCAGATGACATGATACTATACATAGAGAATCCTAAAGATGCTACCAGAAAACTACTAGACCTAATCAATGAATTTGGTAAAGTAGCAGGATACAAAATTAATGCACAGAAATCTCTGGCATTCCTATATACTAATGATGAAAAATCTGGAAGTGAAATCAAGAAAACACTCCCATTTACCATTGCAACAAAAAGAATAAAATATCTAGGAATAAACCTACCTAAGGAGACGAAAGACCTGTATGCAGAAAATTATAAGACACTGATGAAAGTAATTAAAGATGATACAAATAGATGGAGAGATATACCATGTTCTTGGATGGGAAGAATCAACATTGTGAAAATGACTCTACTACCCAAAGCAATCTACAGATTCAATACAATCACTATCAAACTACCACTGGCATTTTTCACAGAACTAGAACAAAAAATTTCGCAATTTGTATGGAAACACAAAAGACCCTGAATAGCCAAAGCAATCTTGAGAACGAAAAAAGGAGCTGGAGGAATCAGGCTCCCTGACTTCAGACTATATTACAAAGCAACAGTAATCAAGACAGTATGGTACTAGCACAAAAACAGAAAGATAGATCAGTGGAACAGGATAGAAAGCCCAGAGATAAACCCACGCACATATAGACACCTTATCTTTGATAAAGGAGGCAGGAATGTACAGTGGAGAAAGGACAGCCTCTTCAATAAATGGTGCTGGGAAAACTGGACAGGTACATGTAAAAGTATGAGATTAGATCACTCCCTAACACCATACACAAAAATAAGCTCAAAATGGATTAAAGACCTAAATGTAAGGCCAGAAACTATCAAACTCTTAGAGGAAAACATAGGAAGAACATTCTATGACATAAATCACAGCAAGATCCTTTCTGACCCACCTCCTAGAGTAATGGAAATAAAAACAAAAATAAACAAATGGGACCTAATGAAACTTCAAAGCTTTTGCACAGCAAAGGAAACCATAACCAAGACCAAAAGACAACCCTCAGAATGGGAGAAAACATTTGCAAATGAAGCAACTGACAAAGGATTAATCTCCAAAATTTACAAGCAGCTCATGCAGCTCAATAACAAAAAAACAAACAACCCCATCCAAAAATGGGCAGAAGACCTAAATAGACATTTCTCCAAAGAAGATATACAGAATGCCAACAAACACATGAAAGAATGCTCAACATCATTAATCATTAGAGAAATGCAAATCAAAACTACAATGAGATATCATCTCACACCAGTCAGAATGGCTATCATCAAAAAATCTATAAACAATAAATGCTGGAGAAGGTGTGGAGAAAAGGGGACACTCTTGCACTGCTGGTGGGAATGTGAATTGGTTCAGCCACTATGGAGAACAGTATGGAGGTTCCTTAAAAAACTACAAATAGAATTACCATATGACCCAGCAATCCCACTGCTGGGCATATACCCTGAGAAAACCAAAATTCAAAAAGAGTCATGTACCAAAATGTTCATTGCAGCTCTATTTACAATAACCCGGAAATGGAAACAACCTAAACGCCCATCATCGGATGAATGGATAAAGAAGTTGTGGCACATATACACAATGGAATATTACTCAGCCTTAAAAAGAAATGAAATTGAGCTATTTGTAATGAGATGGATAGCCCTAGAGTCTGTCATACAGAGTGAAGTAAGTCAGAAAGAAAAAGACAAATACCGTATGCTAACACATATATATGGAATTTAAGGGAAAAAAATGTCATGAAAAACCTAGGGGTAAGACAGAAATAAAGATGCAGACCTACTGGAGAACGGACTTGAGGATATGGGGAAGGGGAAGGGTGAGTTTTGACAGAGCGAGAGAGAGTCCTGGACATATACACACTAACAAACGTAGTAAGGTAGGTAGCTGGGGAGAAGCAGCCACAAGGCACAGGGATATTAGCTCGGTGCTTTGTGACAGCCTGGAGGGGTGGGATGGGGAGAGTGGGAGGGAGGGAGACACAAGAGGGAAGACATATGGGAACATATGTATATGTATAGCTGATTCACTTTGTTATAAAGCAGAAACTAACACACCATTGTAAAGCAATTATACCCCGATAAAGATGTTTAAAAAAAATTTTTTTTTCCAACAAACAAAAGCCCAGGAACAGATGGCTTCACGGGCGAATTCTATCAAACATTTAGAGAACAGGTAACACCTGTCCTCCTCAAACTCTTCCATAATATAGCAGAGGGAAGAACACTCCCAAACTCATTTTATGAGGCTTTCACAACCCTGATACCAAAACCAGACAAAGATGTCACAAAAAAAGAAAACTACAGGCCAATATCACTCATGAACATAGATGCAGAAATCTTCAACAAAATCCAACAGCACATTAAAAGGATCATACACCATGATCAAGTGGGGTTTATCCCAGGAATGCAAGGATTCTTCAGTATATGCAAATCAATGTGATACAGCATATTAACAAATTGAAGGAGAAAAACCAGATGATCATCTCAATAGATGCAGAAAAATCTTTTGACAAAGTTCAACACCCATTTATCATAAAAACTCTCAAGGAAGTAGGCATAGAGGAAATTTCCCTCAACATAATAAAGGCCATATATTACAAACCCTCAGCCAACATCGTTCTCAATAGTGAAAAACTGAAACCATTTACTCTAAGATCAGGAACAAGACAAGGTTGTCCACACTCACCACTATTATTCAACATAGTTTTGGAAGTTTTAGCCACAGCAATCAGAGAAGAAAAAGAAATAAAAGGAATCCAAATCAGAAAAGAAGTAAAACTGTCACCGTTTGCAGATGACATGAAAGTATATACAGAGAATCCTAAAGACGCTACCAGAAAAGATACTACAGCTAATCAGTGAATTTGGTAAAGTAGCAGCATACAAAATTAATGCACAAAAATCTCTTGCATTTCTCTACAGTGATTATGAAAAATCTGAAAGAGAAAGTAAGGAAACACTCCCATCTAGCATTGCAACCAACAGAATAATATAACGAGAAATAAACCTACCAAGGGAGATAAAATACCTGTATACATTAAACTATAAGACACTGATGAAAGAAATTAAATATGATACAAACAGATGGAGAGATATACCATGTTCTTGGATTAGAAGAATCAGCACTGTGAAAATGATTCTACTACCCAAAGCAATCTACAGATTCAATGGAATCCCTATCAAACTACCAATGGCATTTTTCACAGAACTAGAACAAAAAAATTCACAATGTGTATGGAAACACAAAAGACCCCAAATAGCCAAAGCAATCTTGAGAAAGGAAAACGGAGCTGGAGGAATCAGGCTCTGTGACTTCAGACTATACTACAAAGCTACAGTAATCAAGACAATATGGTACTGGCACAGAAACAGAAATATAGATCAATGGAACAGGATGGAAAGCCCAGAGATAAACCCATACACATATGGTCACCTTATCTTTGATAAACTAAGCAAGAATATACAATGGGGAAAAGACAACCTCTTCAATACGTGGTGCTGGGAAAACTGGACAGCTACATGGAAAAGAGTGAAATTAGAACACTCCCTAACACCATACACAAAAATAAACTCAAAATGGATTAAAGACCTAACTGTATGGCCAGACTACAAAAATCTTAGAGGAAAATATAGGCAGAACACTCTGTGACATATATCACAGCAATGTCTTTTTTCACCCACTTCCTAGAGAAATGAAAATAACAACAAAAATAAACAAATGGGACCTAATGAAACTTCAAAGCTTTTGCACAGCAAAGGAAACCATAAACAAGAGCCAAAGACAACCCTCAGAATGGGAGAAAATATTTGCAGATGAAGCAACTGACAAGGATTAATCTCCAAAATATACAGGCAGCTCATGCAGTTCAATATCAAAAAAGCAAACAACCCAATCCAAAAATGGGCAGAAGACATAAACAGACATTTCTCCAAAGAAAATGTTTGCCAACAAACACATGAAAGGATGCTCAACATCACTAATCATTAGAGAAATGCAAACCAAAACTACAATGAGGTATCACCTCACACCGGTCAGAATGACCATCATCAAAAAATCTACAAACAATAAATGCTGGAGAGGGTGTGGAGGATATCGAATCCTCTTCCACTCTTGGTGGGAATGTATATTGATACAGCCACTATGGAGAACAGTATGGAGGTTCCTTAAGAAACTAAAGATAGAACTACCATACGATCCAGCAATCCCACTACTGGGCACATATCCTGAGAAAACCATAATTCAAAAGGAGTCATGTACCACAATGTTCATTGCAGCTCTATTTACAATAGCCAGGACATGGAAGCAACCTAAGTGTCCATTGACAGATGAATGGATAAAGAAGATGTGGCACATATATAAAATGAAATATTACTCAGCCATAAAAAGAAACAAAATTGAGTTATTTGTAGTGAGGTGGATGCACCTAGCGTCTGTCATACAGAGTGAGGTAAGTCAGAAAGAGAAAAACAAATACCATATACTAACACATATATATGGAATCTAAAAAGGAAAAAAATGGTTCTGAAGAACCTAGGGGCAGGACAGGAATAAAGACCCAGACATAGAGAATGGACTTGAGGACACGAGGAGGGGGAAGGGTAAGCTGGGACGAAGTGAGAGAGTGGCATGGACATATATACACTACCAAATGTGAAATAGATAGCTAGTGGGAAGCAACCGCATAGCAGAGGGAGATCAGCTCGGTGCTTTGTGACCACCTAGAGGGGTGGCATAGGGAGGGTGGGAGGGAGACGCAAGAGAGAAGAGATATGGGACTATATGTATAGGTATAGATGATTCACTTTGTTATACAGCAGAAACTAACACACCATTGTAAAGCAGTTATACTCCAATAAAGATGTTAAAAAATAAATTGAAAAAAATTTTAAATCAAATTAATAAATATATCTATCATACAATCCAGCAGTGCCACTTTTGGGTATTTACCCAAACAAAACAAAACCCACTTATTCAAAAAGTTATGTGTACTCTGATGTTCCGTGCAGCATTAGGTACCATAGCCAACGTATGGAAAGAAACTAAGCGCCTGTCAATAGATTAAATGGAATGTTACCTAGCCACAAAAAGGAATGAAATCTTGCCATTTGCCACAACACTGATGGACCTAGAGGGTATTTTACTAAGTTAAATGAGTCAGATGGAGGAAGACAAATACCATATGATTTCACGTATATGAGAAATGTAAAAATAAAACAAATGAACAAACATAACGAAACAAATAGAGATACAGAAAACAAACTGGTCGCTGCCATAGGTGAGGGAAGTGGAGGGATGAGTGAACTAGGTGAGAGATATTAAGAAGTACAAACTTCCAGTTATAAAATAAATGTCAAGGGGATGTAATGTTCTGTGTAGGGGATATAGTCAATAATATTGTAATAACTTTACATACTGACAGATGATAACTAGACCTATCGTGGTGATAATGTTGTAATGTATAAAAATATCAAAATATTATGTTGTATACCTGAAACTAATACAATAAGTCAATTATACTTCAGTTCAAAAAATAAAAATAAATAAAATAAGTTCGCTAGCAAGACAGAGTCTTATGTAATGTAATGTAGTCACAGGATTGACCTCCTATCACCTTTGTCATAGTCTGTTGGTTAAAAGCAAGCCACCTGTTCTGCCCACATTCAAGCGAAGGGGATTACACAGAAGTGTGAATACCAGGTGATGGGGATCTTAAGGGTCTACCTCAAAACCTGTTCACCACACAGACACATGGTGGTGCTAGTTAGGTGGTAGAGGTTCACCTAATTCAGAGTTTGGACAAATGCTGCTTGGCCAGGTATCAAAAACAATATTCAGCCAAAGCTAAGGCCAAACACCCAAATCCTCATTATATATTGAAATTCTTGTATACAAGAGTAAATTTGAAATTATATCAAAATATTAATCGTAAATTTATTATTTGTTAGCAGTCAACTTTTTTAAGTTTATTATTATAATATGGAAATAACATTTCCAAGCACTGTCACACTGCCTACCATACTGTTGACCTCTCCTTCATAACATTTTTTCTCCCACAATTTTACATTTATTTGTATGACTAGTTGATTAATGTTTGAGTATTATGCTGAACTCTAATCTCCAGAGGAACAGGAGCCAGTGTCCAGTTTTGCTTATAGCAGTACTTTTGGTGGAATATGGTTCTCCTCCATATCCCCCTTACTCCTACCTATCCTCACCCCTCATGGGAAGGGAGACTGTTAGCATCATAAAAGTACATTTAAATGATTCCATCAGAGATGATCAGTAAATAGCAAGAGAGGGGTTTATGAACAAGTTAAGGTTTTTAATAATTGTGAAAATTTGGAAGCAACCTAAATGTCCAATAGTAGGGAAATTGTTAATTATAACATGGTACATCTAATCCATGCAGAAAGAATGGATACTATTCTTTCCTTTTTTTAGGTAGTTACCCTTTCTAGATATACAGAATACAAACGAGACTGCTGCCCAAGCAGTACCATCTGCACTTCCTAATAATAGTGTAGCAAAAACTTCATGTACTTTGAACAGACCTAGGTTCAAACTCCAATTCTACCAATCTTGGATGGCTAAATGGAGGTCTCCCTATCCTGAATGAGGTTTGCCTAAAGCAGTGGTTTTCAAACTGTGGACCTTGAAGCAGCAACAGTAGCCTCACCTGGGAACATGTTAGAAATGCAAGTTTTCTAGTCTTAACCCAGACCTACTGAATCAGAATCTATGGGGGTGGGGCCCAGCACTCTGTTTTAACAAGGCTTCCAGGTGATTCTGATGCACACTCAAGTGTGAAACCCCAAATTCAAGTCACATTTGTTTTACCCATCCCATCCTTGGTTATATTGGTCTCCGACCACAAGGTGGCAACCTCTGTCTAAAGTCCTATGGGTTGACCAATGGTTACAGTAAATGTATCTGGTCTAGTCACCTAACTGTCCAAAATGAATGTGATATAGGGATGTGAGAGAGAAGTGGGAGATGAGAGAAGGAACAGAGAGATGGAATGAAGAATAGGGCTGGAGGGGGCTTTATCTTCACTTTTAACATAGCAAGTTAAGGATGAGGTAGTAGTGGTGGTGGTGTCAGTGGTGCTAGTATCAGGTTATTTTCCACCTAATAATTCAGCTCATTCTGGATACAAAACAGTGCACATGAATGTTGGAGTGTCTGTGGACAACCAATTTCATCTATGCTTTTCATCCTTTAATACACAGACACTACTCAAAGGCAAGCACCTCCCCACACCATCACCTACCCTCCTCCTACATTCGTACTCTAATCATGAATTCCTTATCCATTTTTCTTCCCATTATTGATTTCCCTCTTTTAAAACCTTTCCATAGTTCTACCTGTAACTCCGTTGCACAGTGAAGCAAGCTGAGCTCGTGAAAATGTACTTTGTTGCCCGCCTTAACTGAGACTTGGTACTCCCCTGAAGATCATACTTTCCAAATAGCCCTCTCTGGTGAAATCTATTTTCTTATTCCCCATAAATTATATGGTTTGACAAAGAGGGTAGAGAATGGGAAATCCCAACAACAGAAGTCTCAAAGGAAGATAAAATTTCTCATCTCTGGCAATGGAATCCATGCAGACATGACACCCAGCACCTTAGATTCTCGGTTGTGTTGAATGCCTCAATCCCATTTCACTTCAGCCACTGTCACCCATGACTACACAGTGGATCTTTATAGGAAATCCACATTGGAAATCTTTTTTGACTCATTTATCTTTTTCTTCTTTCCTGCTTTCTATAGGATAGGTGGAATTTTCTTTTCCTGGTTTAAAAGTTATACATTCTATTGTTGTTCTATTGTGGTTTCCCTTAACATCTATGTTTATTTACCCCTATTAATTTATCAGTGTATTTTCCTCTTAACAATACAAGTATTTGAAAATGTTCTTATGTCCTTTGCATCCCATCACACCTTCCCCATCATTTTGATAATGTTTAAAACTTTAGTTCTGGGCTACTAGGAATATGATTTTTCTTCTTTCTGCTCAGTATTTTTAATTTTTCACATCAGCAATAAACTATACCATGATATTAAATCACCCTTACTTCCCATATCTCTTGCAGTATCTCTTTTTATCTCTTCTCATTTGAAGACCTCCTCCAAAATTGTCTTCAACAAGGATCTTTGTGTGGCAAGCCTTCTGAGACATTGTATGCCCCCAAATATTTTTATTACTCCACTACATTTAAATAAAAAATGACTGAATATAAAATTATAGGTTAAAAGTATTTTAAACATGATAGATCCAGTCCCTTAAAAATATTACTTGATTGTTGTATTTAATTTTGCTAATAAGTGACATCAATTTAATTATTTCCTTTGTAGAGAATTTTACTTTTCTATCTGAAAGATTTGAGAAGTCTTTGATATTCTTAAATGCCATTAAAATGTGTGCGTATGTGTATGTGTACATACATATACATATACATATACATATACATATACATATACATATACAGGTTTTACCTTATCTCTCCTAGTCTGTGTCAGCCAAAATGTGTTTAAGGAATGGGGAAAAGAGAGCCCGAGGTACCACAGAACCTGTTGATCATTCCCATTTGCTGCTATGATCAAGGCTTCATCTTGATACTCTTTGAAATAAGCAGCAGTGTTGAGGAGCCAATGTCCCCAGGTTGTAATCTACCAGCCTTTGGGATTTGAAAGGGATGGAAGAGTGAATGTCCAATTAGGTAATCCCCACCTGTTTTCAACCTTCCACTCAACAAAACAGGGCTTTTTTTTTTGCTGCCTTATATACTCTGATATATCCACAAATACTGTTAACTGTAGTTTTGGATGTTACTATTGATTTCTATAGTGAGGGTAGATAATGTAGGTACCATGACAGAAGAAATACAAGAGCAAAACAACAAAAGTTTTCATTAAACTTATCCTCTTACTGCTGCCTCCAACTACCCTCTATTCCAGACTGCTAAAAACAAAAAACAAAAAAAACCACAGCTATGCAGATTGAAGCCACCACAAACAAATGGCTTCTTTTCTCAGTTGGGCCCTCTGGCACCATTCGGCTAACTCTTATTTGTTAGCTTCCTCTCCCATTTGTTCAGTGCCTATTCAAATCGGCACCACACTCATCAAACCCCTCCAATTCCTCTTCTTTTCAGCAATGGGCTGAGAAACTGCACCTTATGCAACCCCAGAAGTACTCTCTCATATGTGAATGGCAGTCCTAGAACACAGTATAGAACACAGTGAAAATTATACCTCTAGTTGTGCTAGATTTTGGCCCTGCAAGGACTTTGAATCCTATGTCAAAGGTAAATGAAGACAGTGAAATGACAAGAATGGAAAATCAGGCCAAATCTCTAAATCCAGTGAACATATGCTTCAGGAATGAAGCAGAAATCAAAACATTCTCAGGCGAAGGAAAACTAAGAGAATTTTTCATCAGTAGACCTGTGCTGTGCCTAAAGGAACTTCTTGAAACATAAAAGAAATATAAAAAAGGGAATCTTAGAACATCAGAAAGGAAGAAAAAATAATGGAAAGATAAAATTACGGGTAAATGTAATAAACTTTCCTTCTCCTCTTGACTTTTCTAAATTATGTTTAATGGTTGAAATAAAAATTATAATATTGTCTGATATGATTCTCAATGTATATAGAGGATATAGTTGATAAAATTATAGTATGAATGGGAGAAGGTGTATTAAAACTAAAGGGAAATACCTCAATGTAACTAATAAAATGTATACATAACCTGTAGACTTTGATAAGTTATGTAATATGTAATATGCACAGTATTATATAATATCTACACCAACTACTTAAAAAATCTATATGAAGAGATGCACTAAAAAATACTAGCTAATTCAAAATGGAATTCTAAAAAATCTTGAAGCAACCCATAGGAAAGCAGGAAAAAGAAAACAGAAATGAAGAGCAGAGAGAACAAAGAGAACATGAACCCCACCACCACCACCAAGCACACACATAAACAGTGAAGGACTTAAGCCCTAACATATGGATAGTTAAATTAAATGTAAATTATCTAGGGAGTTTGATTGGACAAGATGGCAAAGACTCATCTCTCCCCGTTTCTCTCTGCTAAGTACAACTGTAACATGACATAAGAGGCAACCATGGGAGGACTCTGGATGGTGGAGAAAGGAAAGTAGACTGGCTAAAGACTCCAGTGCTGGAGGAAAGATACAGCAGGTGGGTATCTTACAACTCCTCACTCAGTAACAGAAGGCCACCCAAGCCTGGCATCTCCTGACCCTAACATATTGGATGAAGGTGACTCAGGCAGGTTCATGCTTTCTCCAGATTAAATGGGAGTTATGCTGACAGTTCCAGTCAGGTCCAGTAGCAGTGGTAAGGGTGATCATGTGGGAGCTCCAAAAATAAAAGGTGGCCAGGGGAAATAATCTGTATTTCTGTGAGCCAGAGAGTTTCTTCTCTCACCTAGAGATGCCCAGTGGCCCCAGTGGCATCAGCAGGGGTAATACCACTACAAGTGGCCCAGCATGGAAAACATTCTTTGTATTCTGTAGTTGAAGACTCCCTTTGCCCACCTAGAGACACTGATAGACCTGACAGCATTGGGAATGGGGAATCCCACCACCACAAGTGGCAAAATTCAGGAAGGACAAGCACTGCTCACCTTATATAAAATATCCTGAAAAATGCACATTATTAGAGAAGAAAGCAGTTTTGCCTGGGATTGTGAATGGGAGCAGGGCTTGACTACAAACAGATTCAAGAAATTGAGGTTGGGGAGTGGTGGTAAATGTTCTAAAACTGGATTTGGTGATGGCTGCATAACTCTATAAATTTACTAAAAATATTGAAATGTATACTTACAATAGTTGAATTTTATGGTATGTAAATTATACCTCAATAAAACTGTTTTAAACTCACAGTTAACTAAAACTAGAAAGAACTTCTTTAACCTAATAACATGCATCTACTGATATAATCATAATTAATATAAAAGATTGAATACTTTTCCCCTAAGACCATGGAAAAGACAAGCATCCTTATTTTCACCACTCCTATTTAACACCATATTGGAAGTCCTAACTGGCGTAATAATGCAAGAAAAATAAAAATAAAAGGCATACAGAATATGGAGGAAGAAATAAAACTATCTCTATTCACAGATAACATGAGAAAATTCCATGGAATTTACAAAAAAGCTACTAGAACTAATAAATGAGTTTAACAAGGTCTCTAATTGCATTTCTATATTATTAGCAATGAACAATCAGAAGTCAAAGTTTATTTTTAAAAAAACAGTATAATTTACAATTGCACCAGAAAAATTAAATTCTTAGGTTAAAAAAAAAACTAACAAAATATGTTCAGGATATGTACACTGAAAGCTACAAAACATTTGAGAAAAATATCAAATAAAAACTAAATAAATGTATATATTTATTATATTAATAAATATTAATATAGTAATATTTATATTAATGGATTGGAAACCATATTAATGGATTGGAAAATTCAATACTGTTAAGAGGTCAATTCTCCCAAATATTGATCTATAGATTCAATGCAAACCCAATTAAAATCCCAACAGGATTTTTTTCTAGATATTAACAAGCTGATTCTTAAATTCATATTGAAAGGTAAGGAAATGAGAATAGCTGAAACAATTCTGAAAAAGAAAAAAATTGAAGAACTCACAGTATCTCATTTCAAGCCTTAACTATTAAACTATGGTAATGAAACCAGTGTGATATTTGGAGGAATCAGTCTATCCAATGTTAAGGCTAACTATATAGCCATAAAAATCAAGGCAATTATTGTATTGGCAGATACACAAATCAATGGAACAAAACAGAGAACCAGAAATAGTCTAATACAAATAGGGTCAACTGATGTTTTACAAAGATGTGAAGGCAAGTTAATGGAAAATGATTGTTTTTTCAACAAATGGTGCTGGAACATTTGGATACCCACATATTAAAAAATGAACCTTGATCTGTACCTCACACTTTATATAAATATGAACTCAAATGGATCATAAGCCTAAATTTTAAATGTAGAATGATAAAACTTAAAAAAATAAAATTTTTGTGACCTTTGATTAGACCAAGGGTTCTTATATATCTCACCAAAAGCACATGCTATTAAAGAAAAAATTCATAAGTTGGAACTCATCAAAATTAAAACCTTCTGCTCTGTGAAGAACTCTGTTAAGGGAATAAAAAGACAAGCCACAGAAAATATTTGCAAAACTGATATCTGATAAAAGACTTGGATCCAAAATATATTAGGAACACTTGAAACTCAGTAAGAAAACAAATGACCCAATTTAAAAATGGACAAAAGAGCAAATACCTCACCAAAGAAGATATACAGATTGCTAATAAACATATGAAAATACACTCAAAATGATATGTTATCAGGGAACTGCAAATTAAAACGAGACATCACTACACACCTATTAGAATGGATAAAATCCCTGACAATATCAATTGCTAGTGAGGATGAAGAGCAACAGGTGCTCTCATTAATTGCTGGTGGGAATGCAAAATGATACAACCACTTTGGATGACAATTTGGCAGTTTCTTGCAATGCTAAACTTAGTCTCATCATGCAGCCCAGCAATCCTGTTCCTAAATATTTACCCAAATGCTTTGAGAATTTATGTCCACACAAAATCCTGCATGCAAATGTTTATAGCAGCTTTATTCATAATTTCAAAAAACTGTTAGCAGTCAAGCTGTCCTTCAAGGTAAATGGATAAACAAACTGCAGTACATCCATGCTGTAGAACACTATTCAGCAATTAAAAGGATTGAGCTGTTACTTCTCCTTTTACATTTCTAATTCTACTGAGTTGAGTCTTCCCCCTTTTCTTCTCGATGAGTCTGGCTAATCGTTTACCAATTGTGTTTATCTTCTCAAAGAACCAGCTTTTAGTTTTATTGATCTTTGCTATGATTTCCTTCATTTCTTTTTCATTTATTTCTGATCTGATCTTTATGATTTCTTTCCTTCTGCTAACTTTGGGGTTTTTTGATTTTTGTTTTTCGTTTTTGCGGTATGTGGGCCTCTCACTGTTGTGGCCTCTCCCGTTGTGGAGCACAGGCTCCGGATGTGCAGGCTCAGTGGCCATGGCTCACGGGCCCAGCCACTCCGTGGCATGTGGGATCTTCCCGGACAAGGGCACGAACCCGTGTACCCTGCACTGGCAGGTGGACTCTCAACCACTGTGCCACCAGGGAAGCCCAAACTTTGGGGGTTTTTTGTTCTTCTTTCTCTAATTGCTTTAGGTGTAAGGTTAGGTTGTTTATTTGAGATGTTTCTTGTTTCTTGAGGTAGGATTGCATTGCTATAAACTTCCCTCTTAGGGTTGCTTTTGCTGCATCCCATAGGTTTTTGGGTTGTTGTGTTTTCATTGTCATTTGTTTCTAGGTATTTTTAAATTTCCTCTTTGATTTCTTCAGTGATCTCTTGGCTGTTTAGTAGTGTATTGTTTAGCCTCCATGTGTTTGTATTTTTTACAGATCTTTTCCTGTAATTGATATATAGTCTCATAGTGTTGTGGTCGGAAAAGATACTTCATATGATTTCAATTTTCTTTAATTTACCAAGGCTTGATTTGTGACCCAAGATATGAGCTATCCTGGAGAACGTTCCTTGAGAAGAAAGTGTATTCCGTTTGTTTTGGACAGAATGCTCTATAAATAACAATTAAGTCCATCTTGTTTAATGTGTCATTTAAAGCTTGTGTTTCCTTATTTATTTTCATTTTGGATGATCTGTCCATTGGTGAAAGTGGGGTGTTAAAGTCCCCTACTATGATTGTGTTACTGTCGATTTCCCCTTTTTTAGCTGTTAGCATTTGCCCTATGTATTGAGGTGCTCCTATGTTTGGTGCATAAATATTTACAATTGTTATGTCTTCTTCCTGGATTGATCCCTTGATCATTATGTAGTGTCCTTCTTTGTCTCTTCTAATAGTCTTTATGTTAAAGTCTATTTTATCTGATACGGGAATTGCTACTCCAGCTTTCTTTTGGTTTCCATTAGCATGGAATATATTTTCCATCTCCACACTTTCATTCTACATGTGTCCCTAAGTCTGAAGTGGGTCTCTTGTAGACAACATATATATGGGTCTTGTTTTTGTATTCATTCAGCCAGTCTGTCTTTCCGTTGGAGCATTTAATCCATTTACATTTAAGGTAGTTATCGATATGTATGTTCCTATTACCATTTTCTTAATTGTTTTGAGTTTGTTATTGTAGGTCTTTTCCTTCTCTTGTGTTTCTTGCCTAGAGAAGTTCCTTTAGCATTTGTTGTAGAGCTGGTTTTGTGGTGCTGAATTCTCTTAGCTTTTGCTTGTCAGTCAAGGTTTTAATTTCTCCGTCGAATCTGAATGAGATCCTTGCTGGGTAGAGTAATCTTGGTTGTACGTTCTTCCCTTTCATCACTTTAAATATGTCCTGCCCCTCCCTTCAGGCTTGCAGAGTTTCTGCTGAAAGATCAGTTGTTAACCTTATGGGGATTCCCTTGTATGTTGTTTGTTGTTTTTCCCCTGCTGCTTTTAATACTTTTTCTTTGTATTTAATTTTTGATACTTTGATTAATATGTGTCTTGGTGTGTTTTTCCTTGGATTTATCCTGTATGGGACTCTCTGTTTTTCCTGGACTTGATTGACTATTTCCGTTCCCATATTAGGGAAGTTTTCAACTATAATCCCTTCAAATATTTTCTCATTCCCTTTCTTTTTCTCTTCCTCTTCTGGGAGCCCTATACTTCAAATGTTGGTGTGTTTAATGTTGTCCTAGAGGTCTCTGAGACTGTCCTCAATTCTTCTCATTCTTTTTTCTTTATTCTGCTCTGCTGTAGTTATTTCCACTATTTTATCTTTCAGGTCACTTATCCATTCTTCTGCCTCAGTTATTCTGCTGTTGATCCCTTCTAGAGAATTTTTAACTTCATTTATTGTGTTGTTCATCATTGTTTGTTTGCTCTTTAATTCTTCTAAGTCCTTGTTAAATGTTTCTTGCATTTTCTCTATTCTATTTCCAAGATTTTGGATCATCTTTACTATCGTTATTCTGAATTCTTTTTCAGGTAGACTGCCTATTTCCTCTTCATTTGTTTGGTCTGGTGGGTTTTTACCTTGCTCCTTCATCTGCTGCATATTTCTCTGTCTTCTCATTTTGCTTATCTTACTGTGTTTGGGGTCTCCTTTTTGCAGGCTGCAGGTTCATAGTTCCTGTTGTTTTTGGTGTCTGCCCCCAGTGGCTAAGGTTGGTTCAGTGGATTGTGTAGGCTTCCTGGTGGAGGGGACTGGTGTCTGTGTTCTGGTGGATGAGGCTGGACCTTGTCTTTCCGGTGGGCAGGACCATGTCTGGTGGTGTGTTTTGGGGTGTCTGTGACCTTATTATGATTTTAGGCATCCTCTATGCTAATCGGTGGGGTTGTGTTTCTGTCTTGCTTGTTTTTTGGCATAGGGTGTCCAGCACTGTAGCTTGCTGGTCATTGAGTGGAACTGGGTCTTAGCATTGAGATGGAGATCTCTGGGAGAGCTTTTGCCATTTGATATTACATGGAGCCAGGAGGTCTCTGTTGGAGCAATGTCCTGAACTCAGCTCTCCCACCTCAGAGGAACAGACCTGACACCCTCCTGGAGCACCAAGATCCTGTTAGTCACACGGCTCAGAAGAAAAGGGAGAGAAAAAGAATAAAGAAATAAAAAATAAAATAAAATAAATTTATTAAAATATTATTCACAATAAATAAATATTTTAAAGTAATAAAAAAGAAAGAAAGAAAGAAGAGAGCAACCAAACCAAAAAAGCAAATCCACCAATGATAACAATTGCTAAAAACTGTACTAAAAAAGAAAAAAATAAAAGACAGATAGAATCCTAGGACAAATGATGAAAGCCAAGCTATACAGACAAAATCACACAAAGAAGCATACACGTACACACTCACAAAAAGAGAAAAAGGGGAAAAATATATATATATAAAGGAAGAGAGCAACCAAATCAATAAGCAAATCTACCAATGATAATAAACTCTAAATACTAAACTGAGATAAACATAAAGCCAGAAACAAATTAGATGCAGAAAGCAAACCCCACGTCTACAGTTGCTCCCAAGGTCCACCACCTCAATTTTGGGATGATTCATTGTCTATTCAGGTATTCCACAGATGCAGGGTACATCAAGTTGATTGTGGAGATTTAATCTGCTGCTCCTGAGGCTGCTGGGAGAAATTTCCCTTTCTCTTCTTTGTTCACACAGCTCCTGGGGTTCAGCTTTGGATTTGGCCCCACCTCTGTACGTAGGTTGCCTGAGGGCATCTTTTGGGAAGTCTGAGATCTTCTGGTTGCGTTCAGTAGATGTTCTGTAGGAGTTGTTCCATGTGTAGATGTATTTCTGATGTATTTGTGGGGAGGAAGGTGATCTCCATGTCTTACTCCTCTGCCATCTTGAAGGTCTCTCCCCTCAATAGGATATTTGGTGGTTGTCTGTTTAGATAATGAAACCTTGATTCTATAACATATGTGGTAATGCAAAGGGCCAAAAATATCCACGGCACACTTAACGTAGAAGAATAAAGCAGGATAACTCCACATACCAAGACTTATAGAGCTATTGTCATTAAGTACTGGCACAAGTATAGACAAGTAAACTGAGACACACTAGAACACACCAAAGCACTCTCACATATATGGATACTTATTTTATGACAAAATGGTATTAGAAAGGAGTGGATGAAGGAAGATTTATTTTTTGATAAATGATGTTGAGACAATGGGGTATCCATATGGTAGACAAAATTAAGTGGAACCCTATTTCATACTAACACCAGGTAGATTATAGACCTCAAAAGCAAGTGGCAAAACTATAAAACTTTTTGAAAATTATATATGAGAATATCTTCATACCCTTGGAGTAGGGAGAAAATATTTGCAAAATATGTAATCCATAAGGACTTGTATCCAGAATATATATTTTAAAAAGTTTCCAACACATCGATGAGACAGACAGCCCAATAGAAAAGTGAGGAAAAGACTTGAAAAGTCACTTCACAAAGAAGGAAATCCAAATGATCAATAATCATAAAGTACATCCATTTGTATATATAAAATTTTAAAGTATGACAAATTATAGAAGAAGATATGAATCAATAGTAACTTTTACACACTATTGGTGGGAATGTACATTGGTACAAGCACTTCGTATAACAGTTTGGCATTATCAATTAAAATGGAAGATATACTTATGCTATGACCCAATAGGTATATCCTGGGTAATTAACAGAACAGAAATGTGTGAACATGTACAAAAATGGTATGAAGCTTTATTCATAACAGCCAAAAACTAGATACAATCTAAATTCCCTTTAATGTGGAAGGACAAATTTTTCTGATTTATATAATAAACTTCCATACCTCTGCGAAAATAAAGATACTATAGTACATGAAACAACATGGATAAATCTCAGAAATATAATCCAGTCATAAATTTCAAGACAGATAAAATTTAACCACAGTGTTTATGGATGCACACCTAGGTGGTAAAGGTATAAAGAAATGCTAAAAAATCACACCATATTTAACTTTTAGCAGGGTGGAGGAGTGTGTGATAGGAAGGAACACAGGTAGGAGGCCCTTCCTGGGTGCTGACTTCGTTTTTTTTCTAATCCCAGTGATGGTTATACATGGTATTCACTTTGTCATAATTCATTGAGCTATATACTCACGATTTATGTATGACACTTACATTTCACTATTTTAAAAAATCCTTAAAAACAAAAAATGGAGGCTATCTGACAAACTTTCTCAGCTTGCCACCCCCCTTGCTGGTAAATGCATCTGTGTGTACACTCATTGTTGCCTTTTCCTCTCTAGCCTCAAAGGTAAGGCATCTCTTCTGTCTCCTCTGAGCCCTTTTGCCACCAAATTATCCTCTTTGTCCAACATCTTTGACCTCTCATTCTACTGCTTCATCCTATAAATATGCTAAAACAATCTAATATGTCCCCACATTTTTCTTTCCTTCTTCTTTTTCCCATTCCACCTTCCTTTCTCTCTTCACAAACTTTAAAAGGTTAATTTACACACACTCTCTCTCCATTTCATTCTTCAATCAATTGAAATCTGGTTTCCACACTTTGTCTCACTGCCCCCTCTCTAAGTTCAACAATGACCTCCTTCCTAATCATCATTGGCTAAGTTTCAGGTGTCATCTTTTTTGGCCCTTTCTATTGTATTTGATATTAGTAACCACATTCCTTGAAATCCTCTCTTGCTTTGGCTTCCAGGACACTGCTCTTTCTTGGATTTCCTTCTGCTTCTGTTACTAAGAAAAAATATATTTTATAGCTAACAGTCATATATATTTCTATGTCCTCAGCAACTTTCTAGGCATTTACATATATTAACTTGTTTAATCCTCATACAACCTTATAAAATAGATACTATTGCTATCATATCTTTTTACAAGTAAAGAAATGGAGGTACCTAAGGTCATCAAGATAAAGTGGCAGGGGTGGAATTTGAACCTAGGCAGTCTGAAACCAAAATCTGTTCTCTTAACTTCTACCTCTCTTGTGTACACAGTTGCCATTGAAGGTTTTCTTTCCTCTCTCTACTATTTAACTGTTGGTGTTCCCCGGAATTTATCTGCTCTTCTCACTCTAAAAGTTCTCTTTAGATAATCTTGTCCACTCTCAGGATTTAAAAGACCATCTATAAGGCAATGATCCCCAAATCTATACCAACCACCCTGACTTCTCTGCTAAGTTCAGGACTGGCCTCATGCATCCTGTGGAAGGTCATAGGGCCACATGCTTAGAAGGATCCTGCACTTGGTTTAATGCTCTATTGTCACTGCTTTGAAATTCTTTGTTTTTAATTTTTAAATTTCATTTTATTTATTTTTTTATACAGCAGGTTCTTATTAGTCATCAATTTTTTTTTTAGTCCATGAAGATTATCAGGTTTATTGAACAATGTAAGTAACATGGAGTTGCTGAGATTGCCAACAGCTATATGTCCTCTTTTTCCTCCATTATCTTGATAAATACACAATAAGAGCGAGTAAATGGAAGTAAAATAAGTATGTAGCAAAAGAGGCATAAAATTTTTATGATGTGATTATAGTTGTCACCAATAAAATTGGTATCAGATGTGTTACATTCTAAAAAGAACATAAATGCTACATTAGTTTAATAACAATCAAAACATCATTTTTACACCAAATAATACAAGTAACTATAAAACATAAAAGCCATATACACATGTGTACAGGAAGCAGAAAATTGGAATTCACAGTCAATTGTTTTTATTTCATAGCTTAATATTTCAAGGTGAAAAAACTAATAGTATTATGTGTCCACTATTCTATGGAAATTTACCCACTTTCCCCAAATAACTTACGCCAATTCTCACATCATGGTGGGGGTGGGGGTGGAGTGACAGGTAGAAAAATATCATTATAATGATCAGACATAGACATGTAAAAGTAAGTTAAACATTGCAATCATATCAAGGATGGTAGAGGGCATGGGTTGAGAGAGCAAAGACAGTTATATTTTGGAAAGGTTATACTTATGACATTCTTGAAAAGAAATTTTAGTACATTCTTTTAGAGATCATCAATTAATGTCCAATCCTCCTATAGATTATTTACTATGTAGGAAAAAGACAACTCAGGATTTTAAGCCAACTGAAATTTTCAAGCATATATCAAGTTCATTTTCTTTTAATTAAAAAAAATTTATTTAACATCTTTATTGGAGTATAAGTGCTTTACAAGGGTGTGTTAGTTTCTGCTTTATAACAAAGTGAATCAGTTATACATATACATATGTTCCCATATCTCTTCCATCTTGTGTCTCCTTCCCTCCCACTCTCCCTATCCCACCCCTCCAGGTGGTCACAAAGCACCGAGCTGATCTCACTGTACTATGCGGCTGCTTACCACTAGCTATCTATTATATGTTTGGTAGTGTATATATGTCCATGCCACGCTCTCACTTTGTCACAGCTTACCCTCCCCCTCCCCATATCCTCAAGTCCATTCTCTAGTAGGTCTGTGTCTTTATTCCCGTCTTGCCACTAGTTTCTTCATGACCGTATTTTTTTGTCTTAGATTCCATATATATGTGTTAGCATACGGTATTTGTTTTTCTCTTTCTGACTTACTTCACTCTGTATGACAGACTCTAGGTCCAACCACCTCACTACAAATAACTCAATTTCGTTTCTTTTTATGGCTGAGTAATATTCCATTGTATATATGTGCCACATCTTTACCCATTCATCTATTGATGGACACTTAGGTTGCTTCCATGTCCTGGCTATTGTAAATGGAGCTGCAATGAACATTTTGGTACATGACTCTTTCTGAATTATGGTTTTCTCAGGGTACACGTCCAGTAGTGCGATTGCTGGGTCGTATGGTACTTCTATTTTTAGTTTTCTAAGGAACCTCCACACTGCTCTCCATAGTAGCTGTATCAATTTACATTCCCACCAACAGTGCAAGAGGGTTTCCCTTTTCTCCACACCCTCTCCAGAATTTATTGTTTCTAGATTTTTTGATGATGGCCATTCTAAATGGTGTGAGGTGATACCTCATTGTAGTTTTGATTTACATTTCTCTAATGATTCATGATGTTGAACATTCTTTCATGTGTTTTGTTGGCAATCTGTATATCTTCTTTGGAGAAATGTCTATTTAGGTCTTCTGCCCATTTTTGTATTGGGTGGTTTGTTTTTCAGATACTGAGCTGCATGAGCTGCTTGTAAATTTTGGAGATTAAGCCTTTGTCAGTTGCTTCATTTGCAAATATTTTCTCCCATCCTGAGGATTGTCTTTTCGTCTTGTTTATGGCTTCCTTTACTGTACAAAAGCTTTTAAGTTTCATTAGGTCCCATTTGTTTATTTTTATTTCCATTTCTCTAGGAGGTGGGTCAAAAAGGATCTTGCTGTGATTTATGTCATAGACTGTTCTGCCTATGTTTTCCTCTAAGAGTTTGATAGTGTCTGGCCTTACATTTAGGTCTTTAATCCATTTTGAGTTTATTTTTGTGTATGGTGTTAGGGAGTGTTCTAATTTCATACTTTTACATCTACCTTTCCAGTTTTCCCAGCATCACTTATTGAAGAGGCTGTCTTCTCTCCACTGTATATTCTTGCCTCCCTTATCAAAGATAAGATGACCATATGTGCATGGGTTTATCTCTGGGCTTTCTATCCTGTCCCATTGATCTATCTTTCTGTTTTTGTGCCAGTACCATACTGTCTTGATTACTGTAGCTTTGTAGTATAGTCTGAAGTCTGGGAGCCTGATTCCTCCAGCTCCGTTTTTCATTCTCAAGATTGCTTTGGCTATTTGGGGTCCTTTTTGTTTCCATACAAATTGTGAAATATTTTTCTTCTAGTTCTGTGAAAAATGTCAGTGGTAGTTTGATAAGGATTGCATTGAATCTGTAGATTGCTTTGGGTAGTAGAGTTATTTTCACAATGTTGATTCTTGCAATCCAAGAACATGTTATATCTCTCCGTCTGTATCATCTTTAATTTCTTTCATCAGTGTCTTATAATTTTTTGCATACAGGTCTTTTGTCTCCTTAGGTAGGTTTATTCCTAGATATATTATTCTTTTTGTTGCAATGGTAAATGGGAGTGTTTTCTTAATTTCACTTTCAGATTTTTCATCATTAGTGTATAGGAATGCAAGAGATTTCTGTGCATTAATTTTGTATCCTGCTACTTTACCAACTTCATTGATTAGCTCTAGTAGTTTTCTGGTAGCATCTTTAGGATTCTCTATGTATAGTATCATGTCATCTGCAAACAGTGACAGCTGTACTTCTTCTTTTCCGATTTGGATTACTTTTATGTCTTTATTCTTCTCTGATTGCTGTGGCTAAATTCCAAAACTATGTTGAATAAGAGTGGTGAGAGTGGGCAACCTTGTCTTGTTCCTGATCTTAGTGGAAATGGTTTCAGTTTTTCACCATTGAGGACGATATTGGCTGTGGGTTTGTCATATATGGCCTTTACTATGTTGAGGAAAGTTCTCTCTATGCCTACACTCTGGAAGGAGTCATCAATTTTATACATATCTGTGTATACATGTCAATCCCAATTGCCCAATTCATCACACCCCCACCCCCACCCTCCTTTGTAATTCTTAATAATTTTTGAACAATTGGCTCTGCATTTTAATTTTGCAATGGGACTTGCAAATTATGTAGCTGGTCCTGCCTAAGCTTCTGACATATATTCAACTGCCCAGTGTATAGCTCTACCTCTCTGTCAAAATCTGCACTCATGTCTTTCCTATCTGAACCTTTCTCATATTCTATCTGGTATCCTATCTTCAGTTGATGCTAACATCCAGTCACCCAATGCAGAAACCTGAGAACCATCTTTCATTTCTCTTTGTCACTCCATCTCTACATCCAATCCTGCCAGGACCTGCCACCTTAACTTTCTACCTTTTCCTTGAATCATCTTTTCTTTTTCATTACTGCTGCCATTATCTTTTGTCTAGAATACTACAATGCTCCTCTTTAAAAGTTTGTCCTACTTCTAGTCTTACCCTTTCAAACCCATCTTTCATAATGCTACCAAGCAGGGCTGCCACATTGCATAATTCCAGGTAACATCATTCACACTGTACAATATAGTAGCCTTACTAACAAGACTGATTTTTCTTAAATGCAAATATGATTATGTTAGTACCCTTCTGAAAACTCTTCAATGGCACCCCAGTAATACAGGATAAATTCCAAGCTCCTTAGCATTCCATTCAAGCATTCCATGATCCAGGCCTCAACAATGTCTCCTGTCCTTCATATCATGTTCTATCAATACAGACCTATGCTCAGAATTCCCTGTTCACACCATGCTTTTTTCTCTGCCTGAAATGTTCTCTCCCCAGCCTTCTATTCCTTAACCCTTTTCATCTGGGTAATTTCTATTTCTGCTTCAGAACTCAGTTCAAACAACCTCATTCAGGAAGCTTAGTCTGAAACTTAACCCTCAACCCCAGGCTGGCCTAGGAATCCCTTCCTCTATCATAGCACTTGTAACTTGTAACACTCTATGATCATTGTTTTTTTATATTCCCCCACCTCTGAGTATAAGCTTCTTAAGAGCTGATACTCAGTGTTCTCAACACCTAACCAAGTGTTAACCCAGGCTGAATTGACCCAAACAAAGACAAACTCTACACTAACCTCAGGATAGTAAATGCTTTTTTCAGAAATCCTCTTAGGACTGTTCAAAATGGCAAAGAGTATGCAAGTAGCCCCATCAGAGAGGAAGAAAATGATAAATATATCCAGGTCTTATATGAAGCTAGTATGCAGTATTTCAGTCATACTGATTGTAAAAATTATTGAAATATTTTCATACTAGCCATTAAATAGCTATTTAGTACTGAGGCTCTCCAACTCCTTCCACTACTCTTCTGGGCCCTTCCCTAAGATTCTCCCAGACCTCTCCATGATCCAGCCCAACAGGGGCTCCCAGAACCCTGCTCTAGCACTAATGTCTCTTCTGATTGATTATTGCCCCTGCTAAGCCAGTTGTGAAAATATTTTGAAGATTACCTCTAAAATTACACTTCCTCAGTTGTGAAGCACTTCCTCCCACAATATTTTCAGCTAATCTTTACGTTTCAGGGTCCTAGGGACCCTGGTTGCTAGGCTTAGACCCTAAGTCAGACAACCAAACATCCACTAGAAAGAGTACACGACATTCAAACAGATATGTAGCATTATCAGGACTGATGTTTTTCAAGCTTTCTCTGGCATTGGATCACCCCCTTTTTTTCTTTTTTTTAAAAATAAATTTATTTATTTATTTGGCTGCTTTGGGTCTTTGTTGCTGTGCGGGGGCTTTCTCTAGTTGTGGTGAGCGGGGTCTACTCTTCGTTGCGGTGCACAGGCTTCTCATTGTGGTGGCTTCTCTTGTTGTGGAGCACAGCCTCTAGGCATGTGGGCTTCGGTAGTTGTAGTGTGTGGGCTTCAATAGTTGTGTTCAAATAATGAGTATCTGAACTATGTCTCAGTAGTTGTGGTGCATGGGCTTAGTTGCTCTGTGGCATGTGGGATCTTCCCGGACCAGGGCTTGAACCTGTGTCCCCTGCATTGGCAGGTGGATTCTTAACCACTGTGCCACCAGGGAAGTCCCCCCGCTTTTATTCAAATAAAATTTTTATGTGCACGGCAGGGCAATATACTACTAAGCTAATGTCCAAATACCTTTCTCTTTTCAGTAGAATATATTAATAAACAAAACATGGAACCAGAAAGTTTGGAACAAATCCAAGGTTGTAACATATTTAACAAGCTCCTAGTTGATTCTGATACACACTGAACGTTCATCTAAATTCATCATGGAGATGGGATGAGTTGCCAAGATGGAGAGGACACACACTAGACTGAAAGAGGAACAATGAGATCTTTGTTGCCAGAGCCTGATTACCAGGCTCTCTTGGACTGCCTAAGCCCCAAGATTCTGATATAATCGAAGGGAGGTGAAATGATCCCACAAAGCAATTGATATTGGATTTCTGGCCAACACTGCTGAGTGGGAAGTCAAATAGGACATGTTAATTTTTTCTAATTTAATCCATTTAGATTTTTATTGCACTTTAAAAAATGGATATATATGGCAGTTCATCTAATAAGCCTAATACATGAGTTAAAAACCAATACTGTTTTGGCTTCTAAATATAATACCAACTCTGAAGCTACACTTAGTTCTGCAATAAATCTTTAGGTTTGTGTACCTCAAAGTTGCTCAAACATGAAACTTTCAAAATTGTACTTATAATCACAAAGCTTCTGTATTCAAAGTTTATCCCAACACCAACAGTAACATAAAATGAAGCAAGACTACAGTTACAATAAAATTCTATTTTTCTCTATTTCACAAATCAGAGAATCAATTTTATTTTAATTAAGCATTTAAAACATGTTATCTTATTTTTCATTAGACTCTTAATTTGAGATAATTATAGAGCCACATGGAGTTGTAAGAAATAATCCAGAGAGATCCTGTCGACCCTTCATTCAGTTTCCCCCAATGGTAACTATAGTACAGTACCACAACAATGATATTGACATTGATATGATCCACTGATCTCATTCAAATTTCTCCAGTATTACTTGTACTCATTTAAGTATATATTTAGTTCTATACAATTTATCATTTGTGTAGGTTTGTGTATCGACCATTATAGTCAAGATACAGAATAGTTCCATCACCACAAGAATCTCTTGTTTTGCCGTTTTATAACCATATCCACTTCCCTCTCTCAACCCTCCCCAGAACCAAAACTCTAAGTCCTGACAACTACTAAACTGTTCACAATTTCTATGATTTTGTCATTTAAATTTTTTTCCATAAATGGAATCATACTGTACATAACTTTTGGGGATTGCCTTTTTTTATTCAGCATAATTACCCGGAGATATTTTTTCTATTAATATATTTTTCAGTTTGCATTTGGTTCTTTTTTATAACTTCTATTTCCTTGCTGAGATTTTCTATTTTTTCATTTGTTTCTAGCATGCTCATAATCGCTCATTGAAGCATCTTTATAATGGCTTCTTTAAAATCTTTGTCAGATAATTCCAACATATGATTCATCTCTGTGTTGGTGTCATTCGATTGTCTTTTCCTTTTAAAGTTATTTTCCTGGTTCTTGGTATGACAGGTGATTTTTTAATGTATCCTAGATATTTTGGCTATTGCGTTAGGAAAGTCTAGTCCTGCGTAAATCCTCCACTTTAGCAGGCAGTCTCCTTGTTTAGTTTTAGCATGTAAGTCCTAGCCGATTTTTGTGTTCCGTGATTCCAGTAACAGTTTAATCTTCAGAGCCTTTGCTGTACTTTGATTGGCTTGGATTAACTGGTATCTCTTGGGCTCCCATTGGTCTGTGCTGGTTCGGCTTGTGGAGGCAGAAGTTGCTTCCCCAGGATAGATTGTGTGGTGTCTCTAATTGGGGAAAGGGAGTCTCCATGAAGAAGAACACTTTCTGCACTTGGGCCACTTGTTGTTGCTGGATCCCTCCACCCAGGGCATCCTGGCCAGTCTGTGTTGGGGAGGGATTCTCAGGACCATGGATGCAAAGAAGCTTCCAGGCTGGATCACTTGTTCTAGAGGGATCCCGCTTGCAGAAGACTCCCTGGCTATCCAGTATCTCTCAGTGGGGAAGGGAATCTCAAGGACCACAGAACAAAGGGGTTTATTTCCAGGATCTATAGTTATACCTAGTGGGAAGGAGAAGAGAGCAATGATTCTATGCCATCTTATCTGGACTAGAAGACCTCTTTATTCTCTTTTATGCTAGTTAAGATGTCTGAGTATTGAACTAATCTCTTTCTTTTTATAAATTGTATAGAGCACTTAAAAATTATTGTTTTGCTCTATGTTAAGAAACTTAACTTCATCTCTCATTTCTACAGCCAACTGGGTTATTCACCAATAAATTAACTGAGACATTCACTGGTGTTTTATTCAATATTATCACTTAGAAAAACTTTTTCTTGAAGTGTAACACAAATACAGAAAAGTGAACGAATTTTAAGTTTACACACCAGCAAATTACCACAAAATTAACACATTAATATAGTATTACTTTTGATTAAAAAATAACGTGGATATCTATTTCACAAAAATGTGAACATACTTAACACTACTTAACTGTACACTTAAAAATGATTACGGTGGTAAATTTTATGTTATATGTTTTTTACCAAATTAAAAAAAAAAGGAATCTGTGGAGACAAAACACCTAACTTCTGAAAAATACCAATAATGCCTCCAGACTCACAGCCTAGCAGAGGTGACTGGAGCAAATTCCTAATATGTCTTCAGCTCCTTTTCCTCCTACATATTCAGTCAAACAGTTATTGATGGTTTTCATCTATGAAAGAAAATAAAGAAATGTGGCATCTGTTGCACCTTAAGTGTTGTGGGAAAAGCAAAGCACAGCTGCTCTAGCTGAAGTCGGGGTGGTATAGCAGCCCTGCCGTTTTCACTTGACTTTTCATCACACAGTCATCCTGTCAACAGGACTGTTGTGAAAATTAAGTGAAAAAAAATAGGTGAAAGGTCTTCTACATGGCAGGTGTTCTTTAAAAGTTTGTTGAATATGGAGACATATGAGAGGGTAATACAGACTCATAAACACATGCTGCGGACATCTCTAAAGAGGAAAACCAGGGAAGAACAGTCAAGAAGTAGGACTTACTTTGTGTGCCAAGCATCATTTTTGGACAATGATTTATAAACAATATCCCATTTAACCCTTTACAATTAATGCTAAAGAACTATTAATTTTCCCACTGGACAAATGAAAAAACTGAAGCTCAGTAGGGCATATATCTTTTCAGATTATAGTTTGCTCCAGATATATGTCCAGGAGTGGGATTGCTGGACCTTATGGTAGCTCTATTTTTAGTTTTTTAAGGAACCTCCATACTGTTCTCCACAGTGGCTGGACCAGTTTACATTCCCACCAACAGTGTAGGAGGGTTCCCTTTACTCCACACCCTCTCCAGCATTTATTGTTTGTAGATTTTTTGATGATGCCCATTCTAACTGGTGTGAGGTGATACCTCATTGTATCAATAGTTTTGATTTGCATTTCTCTAATAATCAGTGATGTTGGGCATTTTTTCATGTGCTTTTTAGCTATCTGTATGCCTTTTGGAGAAAACCATAATTCAAAAAGATACATGCACCCCAATGTTCATTGCAGCACTATATACAATAACCAGAACATGGAAGCAACCTAAATGTCCATCAACAGAAGAATGGATAAAGAAGATATGGTACATACATACAGTGGAATATTACTCATCCATAAAAAAGAACGAAATACATTTGTAGCAACATGGATGGACCTAGAGATTGTCATACTGAATGAAGTAAGCCAAAGAGAGAAAGACAAATATCATATGATATCACTTATATGTGGAATCTAAAAAAAAAGGGTACAAATGAACTTATCTACAAACTGAAATAGAGTTACAGATGTTGAAAACAAACTTATCATTACTGGGGGTAAAGGGGGGACGGATAAATTGGAAGATTGGGATTGACATATACACAGTACTATATATAAAACAGATAGGGCTTCCCTGGTGGCACAGTAGTTGAGGGTCCGCCTGCCAATGCAGGGGACGTGGGTTCATGTCCCAGTCCGGGAGGATCCCACATGCCACAGAGCGGCTGGGCCCGTGAGCCATGGCTGCTGAGCCTGTGCGTCTGGAGCCTGTGCTCCGCAACGGGAGGGGCCACAGCAGTGAGAGGCCCGCGTACTGAAAAAAAACAAAAACAAAAAAAACAAAACAAACAGATAACTAATAAAGACCTACTGTATAGCACAGGGAACTCTACTCAATACTCTGTAATGGCCTATATGGAAAAAGAATCTAAAAAAGAGTGGATATATGTATATGTATAACTGATTCACTTTGCTGTACACCTGAATCTAACACAACACTGTAAAACAACTATACTCCAATAAAAAAACTAAATTAAAAAAAAGAAAGATTAGTGCAACTAGGCCTATGGACACAAAGTTTAAAAAATAAAGTAATAGAACCAGGATTTGAATATCTACTCTTCTAGCCTAGTTACAAAGCCAAGCTTGTCCAAAGAATAAGGCTCAAACCCATTTTCATGGAGTGCAATAATCCAGCCCCAGCAGATCTTCCCAGCCTTCTCTCTCCACTTCTCCACCTTATATTTTACACTCTAGTAACTGAATAATCAGTTCCTCTCTCATCCTTACCCCCTTAACCAACCATTACACCTTTACACGCCGCTGTTTCTCACTTCTGTGCTTTGTTCTTAATGCCCTCAACTTGGCATCCTGTCCCTCTCCTATTTACATGGCTAAGTCACCTCTTCTTGGAAATCTTCTCAAATCCCCATTGTCCCTGCCTCCTTAACCTGCCCACCCTCATATACTCCCACTATTCTCTTTGCTTATTTATATTGAATTGCTGTTGTGTATTTACTTCTATGTGAGCTCCTTGAAGGCAAGAACCATTTCTTATTCATCTATATTGGTCTAACATGATTCCTGGCACATACTTGTTATCCAATAAATGTTTGTTCAATGAATAAATGATTGAGTGAACAGATAAATGACTCTAAACAGTGTTTTTTCCTCTTCAGCCATTCATCTATCTTGTTCTGAATTTTGGAACCGTATTCTTGTGCAAACCACCTCTGCAGTTATTATTTACTTAATATTTTTCTTTAACTCAAGTCACTTTTCAATATTTTTAATCAACTTAGCCTTGTTCTAAGCAGTATCTATAGAATCATGGGATGTATGTATATACATATACATATCTCCAATACATATTTCAGTTACATTAAGATGACTATTGAAATTTTTAAAATGCTTATCCTTTTACCTCTTAAATCACCTTGTGACCCTCCAGTGGTATACATACCATGCTAAGGAAATAATCACCTAATGTCACTGTTGCTGTTGCGTGCAGCCTGGATCTGATAGGCAGAGGAAGCTGGGGAGGTAAATGGCAGCTGGATACCCTTGTGCTAATATAACTAGGGCAGGTGACTGAGTCAATACTGAGACGATCTTGACTAAGGAAAGAAATCCCTAAACAGCAGCAGTTGCCCATGACACTGCTTGACCAGTCTCTGGAGTATGTCATCCCAGACTTGACCCTGGGATGTCCATGTGGTGCAAGGGGTTAAGCCCAGCTATTCCTGGCCCCATCACAATGCACCTGTTTTGTTAAAATTGAGTTCTGGCCCCAAGTTGTGAGTTCAAGCCTTCCCCGAGTGGTACACAGTGTGTAGTACTGAATATGAGACAGTATAGCCTAGTGCTGATTCTTAACTGGATGACCTGGAGCAAATTTTCTGAACTTAAATTTTCTCACCTGTAAAATATGTATGTTATATATATACCTCATGCAATGGTTCTCAATCCTGGCTGTACATTATAATTATCTGGGGAGATTTTTAAAAAATATTTTTTGTCAGAAATTGTAATTTAATTGGTGCAGTGGAGCTTGGGCCCTGATACTGCTTTTCAAGTTGTCCAATGTGCAGCTAAGGTTGAGAATCACTGAGTTGATTGGAGAATTAAATGAAAGCATTTGTGAAGCACCTGGAACATGGTAAATACACGAGAAATGTAAGCTATTATTAATGTTATCATCATTACTAACAGGCTTATTCTTTGGTTATCCTTTCTAGTTTCCATTCTGGTAGCCTATCCACAACATGCCTTACTCTGACAAGCTCACACATCTCCTGCCCCAAAGACCAGGCCAGCTGTCTGAATCATGTTTTCTGATGATGGCTTTGAACATCATCCTCTGCCTTCATAGCACAACCTCTGTGCCTGGGACCACACGTATTCCACACACCCTGATTGAAACCACCCATGACCAGGTTTCTGGGTGATTGTGAACAAGCCCCCTGGCCTGCTTCTCTGTAGAATGAGATAGAGCAATGGCAATCACACATTGCCTCTCTCCCCCCCACCTTATCCAGGGACATCAGGTTACAAGAGAACAAGCTGTTCTATCTTAGTAATGGAGTGGGGGAAGGGGATGAGGCCAGCTGTATGCATATGAGTCGCATATGAGCGGCATATGAAACTCAGGTGAGTTTTCTGTTATGGAGGGTGTTTTTCTTTTTTTTCCCCATACCATCAGTGACTGAAGCTGGTTTTGAGCCTAAGGAAGGCTGCTAACGTGGCTACATGCTAATGATCATCCTAAAGGCAATAGTTAATGTTTATTGAATGTCATGCACTGTGTCAAAGTGCTTATATAAGGATGATCTTATTTAATCTCCAGAGCAACCCTTGGAGACAAGGTCTATTTTTATCATCTTCATTTTTCAAATAAGAAAACTAAGAGGCCCAAGAGAGGTGAAGTAGCTTGTCTGAAGGTAGCAGGTGAGAGATCCCAAGAAATCTGGCTCTAGAGACTGTGTTTTACTCAGATTTCTGAACTTAGTCCTAAAGATGCAAAAGACCTGAGAGATCTCCCAATCCAACCCCCTTATGTTATCAGTGGGGGCAACTGAGAACCAACTAGGGAAAGGAACATTTTCCTGAACCACGGGCATATTTTAAGAAAATTCATTTAATGAATACTTATTGAGCACCTAATGCCAGGTCCTGTGCTGGGTGCTAAAGATACAGAGTTTTTAAAAAAGACAAAAATCCTCGCCCTAATGAAGCTGATATTGTAGGGGAGAGACAGTCTATAAACAAACTATCAAAATAAATGTAGTATATTAGAAGTTGATAAATACTACATGAGAAATAAAACAAGGAAGAGGCAAAAGGAGTATAGGGATGACTGAAAATTTAAACAGAGAAGTCAGGGAAGATCTCACTGAAAAAAGACATTATTTTAATTAAGATCTGAAGGAGGTTAGGGAGTGAATTATTTGCATATTTGGGAGAAGATTTTTTCAGGCAGAGCTTGCTTATGTCAAGGACCAGCAAGGAAGCAAGTGTGGCTGAAGCAGACTGAGCGTGAGGCAAAGTAGTGGGACCTAATATTATGGAGATGAAGAGGGGACAAATCATGCAGGGATTTGTAGGCCATTGAAAGACCTTTGACTGTTACTCTGAATGAGCTAATAAGTCATTGGAGGATTTGGCGTAGAGGAGTGATATGATCTGACTTGAGAATTGAAACTATCCCTCTGGCTGTTGTAAGGAAAATAGGGAGGTGAGTATGGAAGCTATAGTGAGTGAATGGTGGCTTAGAACAAAACGGTAGTGGTGAAAAGGATAAAAACGTGGCCAATTTTTGAGAAAATTTGAAGGTAGACCCAGTTGTAAGGGAAGAATAGTTGTGAAATGTGAGAGAAAGAGAAAAGTCAAGAATGTCTGGTTCAGACTCCTCCATCACACTCCCTGTTGGGCCCAAGGATTTCTTTAGCCAAGCAACTGCCATTAGTTTTCATCCTGTCTTCCTTAGTTTTGTTATTTTTAAAGCAATTTCTCATTCTAACTCCTCTTGCTATTTTAAGATGTTGGGGATAGGAGTTTATTAATTAATTAATTAATTTTTGCTGTGTTGTGTCTTCGTTTCTGTGTGAGGGCTTTCTCTAGTTGTGGCAAGCGGGGGCCACTCTTCATCACGGTGCGCGGGCCTCTCACTATCACGGACTCTTTTGTTGCGGAGCACAGGCTCCAGACGCACAGGCTCAGTAGTTGTGGCTCACGGGCCTAGTTGTTCCGTGGCATGTGGGATCCTCCCAGACCAGGGCTCGAACCTGTGTCCCCTGCATTAGCAGGCAGATTCTTAACCACTGCGCCACCAGGGAAGCCCCCTGTCTTAGTTTTTTTTTTCTTTTTTATTTATTTATTTTTTAACATCTTTATTGGGGTATAATTGCTTTACAATGGTGTGTTAGTTTCTGATTTATAACAAAGTGAATCAGCTATACATATACATGTGCTCCCATGTGTCTTCCCTCTTGCGTCTCCCTCCCTCCCACTCTCCCCCTCCCACCCCTCCAGGCTGTCCCAAAGCCCCGAGCTTATATCCCTGTGCCTTGCGGCTGCTTCCCCCTAGCTATCTACCTTACTACGTTTGTTAGTGTGTATATGTCCATGACTCTCTCTCGCCCTGTCAAAACTCACCCTTCCCCCTCCCCATATCCTCAAGTCCGTTCTCCAGTAGGTCTGCGCCTCTATTCCTGTCTTATCCCTAGGTTCTTCATGACATTTTTTCCCCTTAAATTCCATATATATGTGTTAGCATACGGTATTTGTCTTTGTCTTTCTGACTTACTTCACTCTGTATGACAGACTCTAGGTCTATCCATCTCATTACAAATATCTCAATTTCATTTCTTTTTAAGGCTGAGTAATATTCCATTGTGTATATGTGCCACATCTTCTTTATCCATTCGTCCGATGATGGGCGCTTAGGTTCTTTCCATCTCCGGGCTATTGTAAATAGAGCTGCAATGAACATTTTGGTACATGACTCTTTTTGAATTTTGGTTTTCTCAGGGTATATGCCCAGTAGTGGGATTGCTGGGTCATATGGTAATTCTATTTGTAGTTTTTTAAGGAACCTCCATACTGTTCTCCATAGTGGCTGAACCAATTCACATTCCCACCAGCAGTGCAAGAGTGTCCCCTTTTCTCCACACCCTCTCCAGCATTTATTGTTTCTAGATTTTTTGATGATGGCCATTCTGACTGGTGTGAGATGATATCTCATTGTAGTTTTGATTTGCATTTCTCTAATGATTAATGATGTTGAGCATTCTTTCATGTGTTTGTTGGCATTCTGTATATCTTCTTTGGAGAAATGTCTGTTTAGGTCTTCTGCCCATTTTTGGATGGGGTTGTTTGTTTTTTTGTTATTGAGCTGCATGAGCTGCTTGTAAATTTTGGAGATTAATCCTTTGTCAGTTGCTTCATTTGCAAATGTTTTCTCCCATTCTGAGGGTTGTCTTTTGGTCTTGGTTATGGTTTCCTTTGCTGTGCAAAAGCTTTGAAGTTTCATTAGGTCCCATTTGTTTATTTTTGTTTTTATTTCCATTACTCTAGGAGGTGGGACAGAAAGGATCTTGCTGTGATTTATGTCATAGAGTGTTCTTCCTATGTTTTCCTCTAAGAGTTTGATAGTTTCTGGCCTTACATTTAGGTCTTTAATCCATTTTGAGCTTATTTTTGTGTATGGTGTTAGGGAGTGATCTAATCTCATACTTTTACATGTACCTGTCCAGTTTTCCCAGCACCATTTATTGAAGAGGCTGTCCTTTCTCCACTGTACATTCCTGCCTCCTTTATCAAAGATAAGGTGTCCATATGTGCGTGGGTTTATCTCTGGGCTTTCTATCCTGTTCCACTGATATATCTTTCTGTTTTTGTGACAGTACCATACTGTCTTGATTACTGTTGCTTTGTAGTATAGTCTGAAGTCAGGGAGCCTGATTCCTCCAGCTCCTTTTTTCGTTCTCAAGATTGCTTTGGCTATTCGGGGTCTTTTGTGTTTCCATACAAATTGCAAAATTTTTTGTTCTAGTTCTGTGAAAAATGCCAGTGGTAGTTTGATAGGGATTGCATTGAATCTGTAGATTGCTTTGGGTAGTAGAGTCATTTTCACAATGTTGATTCTTCCCATCCAAGAACATGGTATATCTCTCCATCTATTTGTATCATCTTTAATTTCTTTAATCAGTGTCTTATAATTTTCTGCATACAGGTCTTTCTTATCCTTAGGTAGGTTTATTCCTAGATATTTTATTCTTTTTGTTGCAATGGTAAATGGGAGTGTTTTCTTGATTTCACTTGCAGATTTTTCATCATTAGTATATAGGAATGCCAGAGATTTCTGTGCATTAATTTTGTATCCTGCTACTTTACCAAATTCATTGATTAGCTCTAGTAGTTTTCTGGTAGCATCTTTAGGATTCTCTATGTATAGTATCATGTCATCTGCAAACAGTGACAGTTTTACTTCTTCTTTTCCAATGTGGATTCCTTTTATTTCCTTTTCTTCTCTGATTGCTGTGGCTAAAACTTCCAAAACTATGTTGAATAAGAGTGGTGAGAGTGGGCAACCTTGTCTTGTTCCTGATCTTAGTGGAAATGCTTTCAGTTTTTCATCATTGAGGATGATGTTTGCTGTGGGCTTGTCATATATGGCCTTTATTATGTTGAGGAAAGTTCCCTCTATGCCTACTTTCTGGAGGGTTTTTATCATAAATGGGTGTTGAATTTTGTCAAAAGCTTTCTCTGCATCTATTGAGATGATCATATGGTTTTTCTCCTTCAATTTGTTAATATGGTTTATCACATTGATAGATTTGCGTATATTGAAGAACCCTTGCATTCCTGGAATAAACCCCACTTGATCATGGTGTATGATCCTTTTAATGTGCTGTTGGATTCTGTTTGCTAGTATTTTGTTGAGGATTTTTGCATCTATGTTCATCAGTGATATTGGCCTGTAGTGTTCTTTCTTTGTGACATCCTTGTCTGGTTTTGGTATCAAGGTGATGGTGGCCTCGTAGAAGGAATTTGGGAGTGTTCCTCCCTCTGCTATATTTTGGAAGAGTTCGAGAAGGATAGGTGTTAGCTCTTCTCTAAACGTTTGATAGAATTCACCTGTGAAGCCATCTGGTCCTGGGCTTTTGTTTGTTGGAAGATTTTTAATCACAGTTTCAATTTCAGTGCTTGTGATTGGTCTGTTCATATTTTCTATTTCTTCCTGATTCAGTCTTGGCAGGTTGTGCATTTCTAAGAATTTGTCCGTTTCTTCCAGATTGTCCATTTTATTGGCATAGAGTTGCTTGTAGTAATCTCTCATGATTTTTTTTATTTCTGCAGTGTCAGTCGTTATTTCTCCTTTCTCATTTCTAATTCTATTGATTTGAGTCTTCTCCCTTTTTTGCTTGATGAGTCTGGCTAGTGGTTTATCTATTTTGTTTATCTTCTCAAAGAACCAGCTTTTAGTTTTATTGATCTTTGCTATCGTTTCCTTCATTTCTTTTTCATTTATTTCTGATCTGATTTTTATGATTTCTTTCCTTCTGCTAGCTTTGGGGCTTTTTTGTTCTTCTTTCTCTAATTGCTTGAGGTGCAAGGTTAGGTTGTTTATTCGAGATGTTTCCTGCTTCTTAAGGTGGGCTTGTATTGCTATAAACTTCCCCCTTAGAACTGCTTTTGCTGCATCCCATAGGTTTTGGGTCGTTGTGTCTCCATTGTCATTTGTTTCTAGGTATTTTTTTATTTCCTCTTTGATTTCTTCAGTGATCACTTCATTATTAAGTAGTGTATTGTTTAGCCTCCATGTGTTTGTATATTTTACAGAACTTTTCCTGTAATTGATATCTAGTCTCATGGCGTTGTGGTCAGAAAAGATACTTGATACAATTTCAATTTTCTTAAATTTACCAAGGCTTGATTTGTGACCCAAGATATGATCTATCCTGGAGAATGTTCCATGAGCACTTGAGAAAAATGTGTATTCTGTTGTTTTTGGATGGAGTGTCCTACAAATATCAATTAAGTCCATCTTGTTTAGTGTATCATTTAAAGCTTGTGTTTCCTTATTTATTTTCATTTTGGATGATCTGTCCATGGGTGAAAGTGGGGTGTTAAAGTCCCCTACTATGAATGTGTTACTGTCAATTTCCCCTTTTATGTCTGTTAGTATTTGCCTTACGTATTGAGGTGCTCCTATGTTGGGTGCATAAATATTTACAATTGTTATATCTTCTTCTTGGATCAATCCCTTGATCATTATGTAGTGTCCTTCTTTATCCCTTTTAATAGTCCTTATTTTAAAGTCTATTTTGTCTGATATGAGAATTGCTACTCCAGCTTTCTTTTGGTTTCCATTTGCATGGAATATCTTTTTCCATCCCCTTACTTTCAGTCTGTATGTGTCTCTAGGTCTGAGGTGGGTCTCTTGTAGACAGCATATATAAGGGTCTTGTTTTTGTATCCATTCAGCCAATCTGTGTCTTTTGGTGGGAGCATTTAGTCCATTTACATTTAAGGTAATTATCGATATGTATGTTCCTATTCCCATTTTCTATATTGTTTTGGGTTCGTTATTATAGGTCGTTTCCTTCTTTTGCATTTCTTATCTAGAGAAGTTCCTTTAGCATTTGTTGTAAAGCTGGTTTGGTGGTGCTGAACTCTCTCAGCTTTTGCTTGTCTGTAAAGGTTTTAATTTCTCCATCAAATCTGAATGAGAACCTTGCTGGGTAGAGTAGTCTTGGTTGCAGGCTTTTCTCCTTCATCACTTTCAGTATGTCCTGCCACTCCCTTCTGGCTTGTAGGGTTTCTGCTGAGAGATCAGCTGTTAACCTTATGGGGATTCCCTTGTGTGTTATTTGTTGTTTTTCCCTTGCTGCTTTTAATATGCTTTCTTTGTATTTAATTTTTGATAGTTTGATTAATATGTGTCTTGGCATATTTCTCCTTGTATTTATCCTGTATGGGACTCTCTGTGCTTCCTGGACTTGATTAACTATTTCCTTTCCCATATTAGGGAAGTTTTCAACTATAATCTCTTCAAATATTTTCTCAGTCCCTTTCTTTTTTTCTTCTTCTTCTGGAACCCCTATAATTCGAATGTTGGTGCGTTTAATGTTGTCCCAGAGCTCTCTGAGACTGTCCTCAGTTCTTTTCATTCTTTTTTCTTTTTTCTGCTCTGCAGTAGTTATTTCCACTACTTTATCTTCCAGGTCACTTATCCGTTCTTCTGCCTCCGTTATTCTGCTATTGATCCTATCTAGAGTACTTTTAATTTCATTTATTGCTTTGTTCATCGTTGCTTGTTTCATCTTTAGTTCTTGTAGGTCCTTGTTAACTGTTTCTTGCATTTTGTCCATTCTACTTCCAAGATTTCGGATCATCCTTACTATCATTATTCTGAATTCTTTTTCAGGTAGATTGCCTATTTCCTCTTCATTTGTTAGGTCTGGTGGGTTTTTATCTTGCTCCTTCATCTGCTGTGTGTTTTTCTGTCTTCTCATTTTGCTTATCTTACTGTGTTTGGGGTCTCCTTTTTCAGGCTGCACGTTCGTAGTTCCCGTTGTTTTTGATGTCTGTCTCCAGTGGCTAAGGTTGTTTCAGTGGGTTGTGTAGGCTTCCTGGTGGAGGGGACTAGTGTCTGTGTTGTGCTGGATGAGGCTGGATCTTGTCTCTCTAGTGGGCAGGTTCACGTCTGGTGGTGTGTTTTGGGGTGTCTGTGGCCTTGTTATGATTTTAGGCAGCCTCTCTGCTAATGGGTGGGGTTGTGTTCCTGTTTTGCTAGTTGTTTGGCATAGGTTGTCCAGCACTGTGGCTTGCTGGTCGTTGAGTGAAGCTGGGTGCTGGTGTTAAGATGGAGGTCTCTGGGAGATTTCCACCATTTAATATTATGTGGAGCTGGGAGGTCTCTTGTTGATCAGTGTCCTGAAGTTGGCTCTCCTACCTCAGAGGCAGAGCCCTGCCTCCTGGGCTGGAGCACCAATAGCCTTTCATCCACACGGCTCAGAATAAAAGGGAGGAAAAGTAGAGAGAATTATTAGAAGTATGAGGAAAGAAAGAAGGAAAGGAGGAAAGGAAGGAAGGAAGAAAGAAGCAAAGAAGGAAAGAAAGGAGGGAGGGAGGGAGGAAGGAAGGAAGGAAGGAGGGAAAGAAGGAGAAAATGTAGAGAGAATTAGTAGAAGTATGAGGAAAGAAAGAGGGAAAGGAGGAAAGGAAGGAAGGAAGAAAGAAGCAAAGAAGGAAAGAAAGGAGGGAGGGAGGGAGGGAGGAAGGAAGGAAGGAAAGAAGGAGGGAAAGAAGGAGAAAATGTGGAGAGAATTAGTAGAAGTTTGAGGAAAGAGAGAAGGAAAGGAGGAAAGGAAGGAAGGAAGAAAGAAGCAAAGAAGAAAAGAAAGGAGGGAGGGAGGGAGGAAGGAAGGAAGGTAGGAGGGAAAGAAGGAGAAAATGTAGAGAGAATTAGTAGAAGTATGAGGAAAGAAAGAAGGAAAGGAGGAAAGGAAGGAAGGAAGAAAGAAGCAAAGAAGGAAAGAAAGGGAGGGAGGGGAGAAGGAAGGAAGGAAGGAGGGAAAGAAGGAGAAAATGTAGAGAGAATTAGTAGAAGTTTGAGGAAAGAAAGAAGGAAAGGAGGAAAGGAAGGAAGGAAGAAAGAAGCAAAGAAGGAAAGAAAGGAGGGAGGGAGGGCGGGAGGAAGGGAGGAAGGAAGGAGGGGAAGAAGGAAAAAAGGCAGAAAGAAAGAAGATACAGTAAAAATAAAATAAAGTATAATATAGTTATTGTACTAAAAAATATTTAGAAAGAAAGAAAAAAAAAGAACAGATAGAACCCTAGGACAAATGTTGGAAACAAAGCTATACAGAGAAAATCTTACACAGAAGCATACACATACGTGTTCACAAAGAGAGGCAAAGGGGGAAAAATCATAAATCCTGCTCCCAGAGACCACCTCCTCAACCTGGGGTGATTCGCTGTCTAAAGGAGGGAAGGAAGGAAGGAAAGAAAGAAAGAACGAAGGTAAAGTACAATAAAGTTATTACAATTAAAATTAATTATTAAGAAAAAAAAATTTTTTTTTTAAAAAAACCATGGACGGATAGAGCCCTAGGACAAATGTTGGAAGCAAAGCTATACAGAGAAAATCTTACACAGAAGCATACACATACACGTTCACAAAGAGAGGCAAAGGGGGAAAAATCATAAATCCTGCTCCCAGAGACCACCTCCTCAACCTGGGGTGATTCGCTGTCTAAAAGAGGGAAGGAAGGAAGGAAAGAAAGAAAGAAAGAACGAAGGTAAAGTACAATAACGTTATTACAATTAAAATTATTAAGAAAAAAAATTTTTTAAAAAAAAAAAACCATGGATGGATAGAGCCCTAGGACAACTGTTGGGAGCAAAGCTATACAGAGAAAATCTTACACAGAAGCATACACATACACGTTCACAAAGAGAGGCAAAGGGGGAAAAATCATAAATCCTGCTCCCAGAGACCACCCCCTCAACCTGGGGTGATTCGCTGTCTAAAGGAGGGAAGGAGGGAAGGAAAGAAAGAAAGAAAGAACGAAGGTAAAGTTCAATAAAGTTATTACAATTAAAATTAATTATTAAAAAAAATTTTTTTTTTAAAAAAAAAAACCATGGACGGATAGAGCCCTAGGACAAATGGTGGAAGCAAGAGTATACAGACAAGATCTCACACAGAAGCATACACGCACACATTCACAAAAAGAGGAAAAGGGAAAAAAATCACAGATCTCGCTCCTAAATTCCCCCTCTTCAATTTGGGATCACTCCCTGTCTATTCAGGTATTCCACGATGCAGGGCACATCAAGTTGATCGTGGAGCTTCAATCCGCCGCCTCCGCGGCTGCCGGGAGAGACCTCCCCCTCTCCTCCCTGCTCTCACAGCTCACAGGAGCTCAGCTTTGTACCCGGCCCTGCCCCTGCGCGCAGATCGCTGGAGGGCGTCTGTTTTTTTGCTCAGACAGGACGGGGTTAAAGGAGCCGCTGATTCGGGAGCTCCGGCTCACTCAGGCCGGGGGTTGGGGGATGGGGGAAGGAGGGGCACTGCGTGCGGGGCGGGCCTGTGGCGGCAGAGGCGGCGTGACGCTGCGGCAGAGGCCGGCGTGACGCTGCACCAGCCTGAGACCCGCCGTGCGTACTCCCGGGGAAGTTGTCCCTGGATCCCGGGAACCTGGCAGTGGCGGCCTGCACAGGCTCCGCGGAAGAGGGGCGCGGAGAGTGACCTGTGCTCGCACACAGCCCCCCTGGTGGCGGCAGCAGCAGCCCCAGCCTCTCCCGCCCGTCTCTGGGGTCCGCGGTTTCAGCCGCGGCTCGCGCCCGTCTCTGGGGTTCGCGCTTTTAGCCGCGGCTCGCGCCCGTCTCTGGAGTTCCTTTAAGCAGCGCTCTTAAACCCCTCTCCTCGCACACCAGGAAACAAAGAGGGAAGAAAAAGTCTCTTGCCTCTTCGGCCGGTGCAGGCTTTTCCCCGAACTCCTTCCCGGCTAGTCGTGGCGCACCAACCCCTTCAGGCTATGCTCAAGCCGCCAACCCCAGTCCTCTCTCTGCGCTCCGTCCAAAACCGAAACCCGAGCCTCAGCTCGCAGCCCCGCCCGCCCCGGCGGGTGAGCAGACAAGCCTCTCGGGTTGGTGAGTGCCGGTCCGCACCGATCGTCTGTGCAGGAATCTCCCCGCTTTGCCCTCCACACCCGTCGCTGTGCACCACTCCGCGGTCCCGAAGCTCCCCCCTCCGCCTCCCGCAGTCTCCGCCCGCGGAGGGGCTTCCTAGTGTGTGGAAACTTTTCCTCCTTCACAGCTCCCTCCCACTGGTGCAGGTGCCGTCCTTATTCTTTTGTCTCTGTTTTTTCTTTTTTCTTTTGCCCTACCCAGGTACGTGGGGAGTTTCTTGCCTTTTGGGAGCTCTGAGGTCTTCTGCCAGCCTTCAGTAGGTGTTCTCTAGGAGTTGTTCCACGTGTAGATGTATTTCTGGTGTATCCATGAGGAGGAAGGCGATCTCCACGTCTTACTCTTCCGCCATCTTCCCGCCGACCCCCCACCCCCGTCTTAGTTTTAATCCAACTCCTAGGATACTCTGGAGAGTCTACTGTCCTCTTAGGGAATCATGGGAAAGAGACGAAGCCAGCAGAATTATTGAGCCACTGTAGTAAAGGTGAGGCAACTTGGTCTGAGGTGCCCTATTCTGATCTGAATTACCTGCCTCAGGACCACTGTGAGAAAAGAGAATATTCTGAAATTTGAGACCATTTGTGCTCATTTGCCTGCTGGATAAGGCAGTCATTATGGCCTGAACAGGAAATGGTGCAACTCCCCCAACCCCTCCTGCAGATGGTCAGCAAAGGCCTACTTGACAGCCTGCAGACAGAACACCAGGGGGAAGAATCCACTCTACTCCAGTTAGAGGTCATCTTTAAGAAGTGCTTCAGATCCCATGGCAGACATTTGGAATCCAGAATGGGGCAAACTCTTTGGTTTTCTATTTTAGGTGACAGCTGTACGTTAAGATATTTGCAGACACATGAAAAGTAAAAGGTTTTGCTCCTCCTCTCCTCCCTGATTTCTGAGTCCTGACTACCAGGATTTATAGTTTCAAGGTTCTTGAGAATAGCAGCTAATCCTAGTCATGCATGCACCTCTAACAACTGCATTTCCAGGAAGGTATTTGTCAAGTTAAGAGTTTCCTTAGCAGACCCCAAAAATAAAATTACACTTCATTAGAGAGGAAAGAGGGTGTACAAGGAAATAAAGGGAGGTCAGAGTCCCACCAGGGTCCCTGGGCCATGCGTTTCCACAGTTATTCACTCCTATCTTCCAGAACTGGACTGGTGTAGATGAAAGGGATGGGGCAATGCAGAGTCTAGCAGTGACATATGGATCAATATCAATAAGAGAAGTTGAACTATAGCCTCCTTCCTTTCTAGCTGTCCTCAGCCCAGTGGTAATACCCCCAGAGGGATCACTACCCCTAGGAAGGGTGGGTACACATGTGGGGCAGTTTCCCTAGCATAAGCCAGTCTTTGGTCATACTTGCCAACTGGAAGGCACCCCCAACCCAAGGCTGTAGGGTTTTCAGTAGTCTGAGCCACAAGCTACCAGGAGAAGAAAACGATTTTTTTTTAAGTGAATGTTTTCACTAGAAATTCCACTTTGATGGGCCTTTGAGGACTCACTGACTAAAAAATTTTAAAATAATTATTTTGAAAGCTCTGCTGTGTACTGTACAAGTCCTAAAGTAATAGTCATAGCCTCTATTAATGGTGACCTACTCTGTGCTGGATACATTATAAACTTTTATTCATTTAATCTTCATGGAAACCTAACAGAATTAGCATTGACATACCCATTTGAAAGGTGAGGAAATGGAGGCCACCACTGACTTTGTCCTGTGTCACATAACTAATCAATGGCAGATTCAGGGTTTAAAGCTGGGTTGGCCATGCTTGTTCTACAATTGTTGCAAGTGTTTCTAGAATACAAGACCCTTTGATGTTGGCTCCCTCCTTACCTATCAAACTCTCCTATCTCATGGTTACCCCATGTGGGCCTCTATCAGCACACACCCTCATGAAAATATCCTGCACACTCCAGGAGGTAAATACGGTATTAGTTAAGATGTAGGCTCTAGAACCAGACTGTCTGGATTCATAATGCCATTTCAGCCACTTTCCTGTGGTGTGGCCTCAGGTTCCTTATCTGTAAAATTGTAATAATAATAGTCTCTACTTCATTGGGTTGTTTTGAGGATTAAATGAGATAGTGCACGTAAAGCTCTTAGAATGGTGCTTGGCACAGAGTAAGAATTCTTTAAGTATTAAGTAGTATTATTGCTGGCTCTGGGCCTTTCCTATTTCTGTTACATTTTCTTTGAAGAGTTCCCAGGATCTTCTTTCCAGGTACTTCTTAACTAACCTTCAGCTCAAACCCCACATCCTCCAAGATTTCCCTGACCATCACAACTTTCCAGTACTTCATATCTGGACATATTACCCACTCTGTGTTCTCAGTCCCTAGGCTATGCTTTGAACCTAGAAGGTACTCAGTAAGTCCTTATGGAGATGTATAAATGTGTGAATAAAGGAGTCATGTTGCTAGCTGGTTTTCTTTTGTGAAGACTCTTCCCAGCTGCCCTCCCCCCTCCTGCCCAATTAAGCAATGCAGGCATTCCTCTTCTTTTATAGTTTAGTTTAACAAGGCTTGGATTTCAGGGTAGGATATTTTTGCCCAGGCAACTTGCTCATTTCTTACTCTCTGCCTGGTCTCCAGCAGACAGATTAACCTAACTTGCTAACACTTTGCCTTCCTGACTGGGTGCCTTAGCTACATAGTAAGAAAAGTGTATCTTTCCTTCTTTTTTTTCTTTTTTCTTTTACCAGTTTGAGGATTTGAGGGGATTATGGGGGATTCTGATTTGAGGTTTTGAAGCTTCTCTTCCTAGTCCAATTCATTCCACTCTGTACTTACTCTACCTGGGTGATCACATCCATTCACATAATTTTAATTACCACTTCTCTGTTAATGGCTCCCACGCAGTGTTGTGCTGGTAAATATTTAACCATTGGTTTTCTGAGGGAAAAAAAAAACTTCTTGATTTGTAGTATTTGCTAATTTCCCTTGTGTAAATACTTCCACCATGGTGGATTTCAAGTTACCAACAGAACACAGAGATGGGAAGAGATACAAGATAGCATATTATCATATAACATTTCTACCATACAAATCCAAAAATGTGGGCTTCCCTGGGGGCGCAGGGGCGCAGTGGTTGAGAGTCCGCCTGCCGATGCAGGGGATACGGGTTCGTGCCCCGGTCCGGGAAGATCCCACGTGCCGCGGAGCAGCTGTGCCCGTGAGCCATGGCCGCTGAGCCTGCGCGTCCGGAGCCTGTGCTCCGCAACTGGAGAGGCCACAACAGTGAGAGGCCCGCGTACCGCAAAAAAAAAAAAAAAAAAAAAAAAAATCAATAAATGTAAATAACCTCAAGAGCATAGAAAATAATAAAATAAATAGGACGTGGTGAGTTTTGAGTATTTACCTTTGTTTTTAATAAATTTATTTAATTATAAGTTTATATAATTTAATTTTAAATAACTATTATGTTTGACAACCAGCTCATTAAATCCCTGAAAATTTAGCAGTTTCTCATGAGCCATTACAAGTTGGCTCCAGCCCACAACTGCTCCCATGTGACTGTCTCCCAAACATATATCTGCAGCCCAGATTGCTCTCCTCAATTCCAGACCTATGTACACAATCGACAATTCAACTCTACTTGGATGTTCAACAGACACCTCTAACACATTTCAACAATTACATTCTCAATAAATTCCCACTGTCCGAAGTCTGCTTTACACTTTGTCTTCCCTGTCTCAGAAAATAGCACCACTAGTCACCAGTCACCCAAGCCAGAAACCTGGGAATCATCTTTGGCTTCTTTTTCTAAGCTACTCAATATCCCTGAGCCTTTTCAATCCTAACTTATTAGCCCCTCTCCCCCTGCTATTGCCTTAGTTTAGGCTTCTTCATCTCATGCCTAGAACATGACAGCAATCTCCTAACTGGTCTCCCTGAATTTCCACCCTTTCTCCCTACTAATCTATCCTACACTAAATGACTAGAAGGAAATTCAAACCTCACCATGTCATTATCAAGCTTAAAACTCCTCAGTGAAGATTGACTTCCAGACCACTCCCCAGTGAAACTGGTGAAAAGGATTTTAAAAATAATAATTTAAATCTCTGGAAATGGTCCTAAGGGCAAACAGCAAATGAAGAAACATCTATTCAAGAAAAGCTGCAAAAACTCAGTAAAAAAGGTGAGAATCTGTGGTATTTGCACCAAGATCACACCCTCCATCCCCCTCCCAGCACAGTAAAGTGAGTAACTGCACTCCAGACTTCTGCAGCTGATAACACAAGGTTCCGTCTACCCCATCTCCCAATCAGAGGGCTTTCTTCCCACGAGAAGCAAGACTTCAGCGTTTCTCATCCTGCCCTCAGGTACCTGTTGCTAAGGATAAATCCTGGGTGACTGTGGTCAAAAAGTGGTGTCTCACTTTTTCCACCCAGCCCCCACTCGTGGCATGGAGACTCTGCCTTGAGGAGACATGCTGAGAATACTGCGGCCTTCATCATCCTTTCCCTGCCTCATTAAGTGGTAATTACATGGCAGGAGAGGAAAGCTGAGAGGACTTCAGGTTACTAACTGACCCCATCCACCAAGAGATCAGCTCCTGGAGTGGGAGTGTTACTCAGAGAGAAGCTTGCCATTTCCTCACTAGCTCCAGAGCATTGGCTCAGGGATTTTGCCTGGGGGGTGGGGGGAAGAAGCAAACCATAAAAAAAGATAGATCCTGATCTCTTACCAAAGGAAATGATTCTGTTTGCAACAGAGCTTGAAGATGTACAAGACTAAGGAAACTCTCAAGAGCAGTGGAGGTTGCAGTGAAAAGCAATTGGGAGGATTGGGAGGAGGTTCAAGGATTTTAATAAAGATACAGTCTAGGCTGTGGGCAGGCTAGTTTGCAGGACAGAACTGGGGGATAAGACAGCTGTGAGGAGCCCTCTTAGGGTCAGAACAAATATCAAACATTGAACTCAGAAACTATTGTTTCTGAGAAAATGGAAATCCTGGAGTTTAAAAATATAATAATTGGACTTCCTGCTTCTGGTTCCTCCTAAGGAGCTGGGAAGTTGCCACTCAATCCTAAAACAAGTAAGAAGCTGAACAGACCAAAACATCAACAAATCTTCTTGGATCCATAAAAGAAATGAAGACACAAGGCAAACTTTTGCCGCCAACATTAGAGAGACAGGCAAATAAAGGCCCTCACAGATTACTGCAGCAGAGACTCACCAGCAGAAAGCACCAGGGAACCAGTGCCCGCCTAGGAAGTTCTGAACTGTAATTGACGAATTGCTGGAGTCTGAGTGCAGAAAACTCCAAAAGTTAAAAACTCCATGGGGACCCAGTTGTGGTAGGGTCCCACAGTATTGTGGGATTTACCTCCAGGATCTCAACCAGTTTCCATATTATCAGAGAAAATCCCCTCAGGCTTCTAGCAGAGGGAAGGGAAAAAGAACCATTCTGAAATACACCAGAGAACTGTTCTTAACAAGGCCTGCCCTCAGCAGAACCTAATTAACCAGAGCCTAACCTGCCGGAGTATTATCAGAACTTCTCAGGGGAAGAGAAATAGGGGAAGAGAAATATCCAAATCTAGCTGTCGCTAGCCATCCTTTCCCACCTAAGGAGGGAGAAAAAGACTGAGAAACACCCGTGAAGTTCAAAGTCCAGAGGTATAGGCACATTAAAAGACTGGGACCTAATCATAGAACTATAGAATGCTTCCCCTCCCCACCCCACTTCACCACCACATTACTAAAGGCCTATTTGCAACATTTTTTTTTGAGGTACGCGGGCCTCTCACTGTTGTGGCCTTTCCCGCTGTGGAGCACAGGCTCCCGACACACAGGCCCAGCAGCCGTGGCTCACGGGCCCAGCTGCTCTGCAGCATGTGGGATCTTCCCAGACTGGGGCACAAACCCGTGTCCCCTGCATTGGCAGGCAGACTCTCAACCACTGCGCCACCAGGGAAGCCCTTTGCAACATTTTTTAACCTGGTATATCAGGTCCAGCTATCAAGAAAAAATTACAAGGCAAGTCAAAAATTAAAAACACAGTTTGAAGAGACAGAGCAAGCAATAGAACCAGACATGGCAAGGATGTTGGAATTACCAGACAGGGAATTTAAAACAACTGTAATTAATATGCTAAGGGCTTTAATGGATGAAGTAGACAACATGCAAGAATACATGGACAATGTAAACAGAGGGATGGAAATCCTAGAAAGAATCAAAAAAATTCTAGATATAAGAAAACTCTAACAAAAATGAAAAATTCCTTTGATGGGCCCCTTAGTAGACTGGATATGGCCAAAGAGAGGATCCCTGTGCTAGAGGATATACCAATAGAATCCTCAAAAACCTAAGAGAAAACAAATACTGAAAAAAAAGAGAACAGATATCCAAGGACTATAGAACAACTTTTGAACTGGAATATCAGAAGGAGAAGAAAGACAAAAAGGAACAAAAGAAATATTTGAAACAATAATGACTGAGAATTTCCCCAAATTAATGTCAGACACCAAACCATAGATGCAGGAAGCTCAAAGAACACTGAGCAAGTTAAATGTCCAAAAAGCTATACCTAGGCATATCATTTTCAAGTTCCAGAAAGTAAACCATAAAGAAAAATTCTAAAAGAAGTCAAAGGGGAAAAAACACCTTACCTATAGAGGAACAAAGATAAGAATTACATCCAATTTCTCTTCAGAACCATGCAAGTGAGATGAGAGTGGCGTGAAATATTTAGCGTTGAGGAAAATAGCTACCAACCTAGAATTCTGTACCCAGCAAAATTATTCTTCAAAAGTGAAGGAGAAATAAAGGCTTTCTCAGACAAAAAAAATTGAGGAAATTTGTTACTAGTAGATCTACCTTGCAAGAAATGTTAAGAGAAGTTCTATGGAGAGAAGGTAAATAATATAGGTCTAAATCTTGGATCTACATAAAGAAAGAAAAAGCATCAAAGAAGGAATAAATAAAGCTAAAATTAAAAGTTTTATTTTTCTTAATTGATCCAACAGGTAACAGCTTATTCAAAATAAAAAATAGATACAATGTATCAATTATGTATGCTAATGTATATATCTTATATATGTATGCTTATGTATGCTTATATGTAAAATGAATAACAAGAATAATACAAGAGACAGGAAGAAGGATTATTTTGTTATTATAAGATACAAATGTTATTTGAAAATAGACTTAAATTAGTTATAAATGTATATTGCAAACTCTAGGGCAACCACTAAAAAAGTATAACTGATATGCTAAGAAAGCATAAAATGCTCAACTAAAACAATAAAAGGCAGAAAATGAGTGGAAGACAAGAATAGGAACAAAGAACAAAGGCAACAGATCAGTAATAGTAATTAATATAGTACATAGTAATACCATATCAATAATCACTTTTATTTTTTAATTGAATATTGTTGATGTACAATATTATATTAGCTTCTGGTGTAGTACATAATGATTGACATTTGCATACATTATGAAATGTGAAATTACAATCATTATGAAATGATCACGACTATAATTCTGGTAACAATCTGTCCCTATACAAAGTTATTACAATATTAATGACAATACATTTTATGCTGTATATTACATCCCCATAACACATTATATAATTGGAGGTTTGTATTTCCGCTACACATATTTTGCCAACCTCCACAAGCACCTCCACTATGGCAACAACCTGTTTGTTCTCTGTACCTATGACTCTGCTTCTGTTTTGTTGTTTGTTCATTTGTTTTGCTTTTTAGATTCCACATATTAGTGAGATCTTGTGGTATTTGTCTTTCTCCCTCTGACTTATTTCACTTAGTATGATACCCTCTAGGACCATCCATGTTGTCACAAATGGCAAGATTTCATTTCTTATGACTGAGTAATGTTCAATTATAATATATAACATCTTCTTTGTCCATTCATATATTGATGGACACGTATTGCTTCCATATCCTGACTATTGTAAATAATACTGAAAAGAACATTGAAGAGCATATAACTTTAGGAATCATTGTTTTTGTTTTCTTTGGGTAAATATCCAGAAATGGAATTGCTACATCATATGGTAATTCTATTTTTAACTTCTTGAGGAAACTCCATACTATTTTCCATAGTGGCTGCACCAATTTACAATCCCGACAGTGCATGAGGGCTCCCTTTTCTCCACATCCTAGCAAAACCTTGTATTTGTTGTCTTTTTGATGATAGCAATTCTGACAGATAGATGTGAGGTGGTATCTCATTGTCATTTTAATTTGCATTTCCCTGATGATTAGTAATGTTGAGTATTTTTCATGTGTCTCTTGGCCATCTGTATGCCTTCTTTGGAATAATGTCTATTCAGGTCCTCTACCCATTTTTTATTAGGTTTTTTATGTTGAGTTGTGTAAATTTTTTTTTATATATTGGATAATAACCCCTTATCAGATATACATTTTGCAAATATCTTCTCCCATTCAGTAGGCTGCATTTTCATCTTGTTGATAGTTTTCTTCACTGTGCAAAAGTTTTTTAGTTTTATTAGGTCCCATTTGTTTATTTTTGCTTTTGTTTCCCTTGTCTGAGGCAACATAGTCAACAAAATATTGCTAAGATGGATGCCAAAGAGCATACAGCCTATGTTTCCTTTTAGGAGTTTTATGGTTTCAGGTTTTATATTTAAGTCTTTAATCCAGTTTGAGTTTATTTTTGTGTATGGTGTTAGAAAGCAGTTTGATTCTTTTACATGTAGCTGTCTGGTTTTCCCAACACCATTTATTGATGAGTCTGTCCTGCCTAATTTGTCATAGATTAATTGACCATAGATGTATGGGTTTATTTTTGGGCTCCCTATTCTGTTCCATTGATCTATGTGTCTGTTTTTGTGCCAATACCATACGGTTTTGATTACTGTGGCTTCATAGTATAGTTTGAAATCAGGGCGTGTGATACCTTCAGGTTTGTTCTTCTTTCTCAAGATTATATTTTGGTTATTGAGGGCCCTTCATGTTTCTATACAAATTTTATGATGACTCGTTCCAGTTCTGTGAAAAATGTCTTTGGTATTTTCATAGAGATTACATTAAATCTATAGATTGCCTTGGGTAGTATGGTCGTTTTAACAATATTAATTCTTTCAATCCACGAGCATGTATCTATCTATTTGTTTGTGTGATCTTCATTTTCTTTCATTTGTCTTATAGGTTTCCAAGTACAAGTCCTCTTTGCATAGATTTATTCCTAGGTATTAATATTTTATTTTTTTGACGTGATCGTAAATGCGATTGTTTTCTTAATTTCTCTTTCTGATAATTTATTGTTAGCCTAGAGAAACACAACAGATTTCTGTATACTAAATTGTATCCTACAATATTACTGAATTCATTTATTAGTTCTAACAGTGTTTTGGTGACATCTTTAGGATTTTCTATATATAGTATCATGTCATCTGCAAACAGTGATAATTTTACTTCTTCCATTAATATTTGGATTTTTTTTTCCTGTCCGATTGCTGTTGATAGGACTTCAAATACTATGTTGAGAAAAAGTGGCTAGAGTGGGCAACCTTCTCTTGCTCCTGATCCTAGAGGAGCTGTCAGCTTTTCACCATTGAGTATGATGTTGGCTGTGAGCTTGTCATATGTGGCTTTAATTACGTTGAGGGATGTTCCCTCTATAACCACTTTGTTGATAGTTATTATCATAAATGGATGTTGAATTTTGTCAAAAGTTCATCTATTGAGATGACTATACAATTTTTCTTCTATTGTAAATGTTGTGTATCACATTGATTGATTTGCAGATATTGAACCATCCTTGCATCATTGGAATAAATCCCACTTGATCATGGTGTATTATCCTTTTAAAGTACTGTTGAATTTGGACTGCTAATATTTTGTTGAGGATTTTTACATCTATATCAATCAGTGATACTGGCCTGTAATTTTATATTTTTGTGGTGTCTTTGTCTGGTTTTGGTATCAGGGTGACATTGGCCTTGTAGAATGAGTTCAGAAGTGTTCCTTCCTATTCAGTTTTTTGGAATAATTACAGAAGGATTTGTGTTAACTCTTCTTTAAATGTTTGGTAGAATTCAAACATGAAGTAGTCTGGTTCAGGACTTTTGTTTACTGGGAATATTTTTTTTAAATTACAGATTCAATTTCATTACTAGTAATTGTTGATATTTTCTATTTCTTCAGTCTTGGAAGATTGTACATTTCTAAGAATTGTTCCATTTCTTCTACGTTGCCCATTTTTATTGGCATATAATTATTCTTAGGAATCTCTTATGATCCTTTGTAGTTCTGTGATGTTGGTTGTAACTTCTCTCTCCTTTCTGATTTTATTTATATGGGTCTTCTCTCTTTTTTCTTGATGAGTCTGGCTAAAGGTTTATCAATTTTGTCTATCTTTTCAGAGAACCAGATTTTAGTTTCATTGATTTTTTCTATGTTTTTTTAGTCTCTATTTCATTTATTTCTGCTCTGATATTTATTATTTCTTTTCCTTCTACTAAGTTTCCTTCTACTAGGTCTTGTTTGTTGTTCTTTTTCTAGTTCCTTTAGGTGTAAGGTTAGATTGTTTATTTGAGATTTCTCTTATTTCTTGAGGTAGGCTTGTGTCACTGTAACTTCCCTCTTAAAGCTGCTCTTGTTGCATTCCATAGGTTTTTGGATTATTGTGTTTCTTTTTTTTCCTTTTTTTTTTTTTGTGGTACCTGGGCCTCTCACTGTTGTGGCCTCTCCTGTTGCAGAGCACAGGCTCCGGACATGCAGGCTCAGTGGCCATGCCTCACGGGCCCAGCCGATCCGCGGCATGTGGGATCTTCCCAGACCGGGGCACGAACCCGCGTCCCCTGCATCGGCAGGCGGACTCTCAACCACTGTGCCACCAGGGAAGCCCTGTGTTTCTCTTTATAATTGTCACCAGATATTTTTTGAGTTCCTCTTTGATTTCTTCAGTGGTGCATTGGTTGTTTAGTAGTATATTGTTTAGTCTTCACATGTTTGGATTATTTGCAGTTCTTTTCTTTTAGTTGCTTTCTAGTCTCATTCTGTTGTGGTTGAAAAAATGCTTGAATGATTTCAATTTTATTAGCTTTATTGAGACTTCTTTTGAGCCTAGCATGTTATCTATCCTAGAGAATGTTCCATGTGCACTAGGAAAGAATGTATATTCTGCTGCTTGGGGATGGAATGTTCTATATATATGTATTAAGTGCATCTGGTCTAACATGTCATTTAAGACCAGTGTTTCCTTATTGATTTTCTCTCTGGATGATCTGTCCATGATATAAGTGAAATGTTAATTTCCCCTACTATTATTGTGTTACTGTCAATTTCCCCCTTTATATCTGTTAATATTTGGTATATGTATTTAGGTGTTCCTATTTTGGTTGTATATATACTTACAAATGTTATATCTTCTTGTTGGATTGATCTATTTATCATTATGTAATGTCCGTATTTGTCTCTTGTTACAGTCTTTGTCATAAAGTACATTTTATCTGATATAAGTATTGCTACCTCAGCTTTCTTTTTGTTTCCATTTGCATGAAATACCTTTTTCCATCCCCTCACTTTCAGCATGTGTGTGTCCTTAGATCTGAAGTGAGTCTCTTGTAGGCAGCATATATATGGGTCTTGTTTTTTTATCCATTCAGCCATTCTATGTCTTTTTTTTTTTTTTTTGCAGTACACGGGCCTCTCACTGTTGTGGCCTCCCCATTGCAGAGCACAGCCTCCGGATGCACAGGCTCAGTGGCCATGGCTCACAGGCCTAGCCACTCCACGGCATGTGGGATCTTCCTGGACTGGGGCACGAAGCCATGTCCCCTGCATTGGCAGGTGGACTCTCAGCCACTTTGCCACCAAGGAAGCCCCATTCTATGTCTTTTGATTGAATAATTTTGTCCATTTATATGTAAAGTAATTCTTGATAGGCATGTTCTTCTTGTCATTTTTTAAACTGTTTTCTGTTGGTTTTGTAGTTCTTTTTTGTTACTCTCTTCCCTTATGACTTGATAACTACCTTTAGTATATGTTCAGATTCCTTTCTCCTTTGTGTATGTATCTACTGTACGTTTCTGGTTTGTGGGTACCATGAGGTTCATACATAACAACCTATATTTATATATACATGATTATTTTAAGTTGATGGCCTCTTATGTTTGAACACATTCTAGCAACCCTGCAGTTTTACTCCCCCATCCATGTTTAATGTATTTAATATCATACTTTACATCTTTTTGCATGTGTGTATCCTGTAACTACTTATTATAGACATAGATGATTTTACTACTTTTGTCTTTTAACCTTCCTACTAGCTTTATGAGTGGTTGATTTACTATCTTTGCTGTATGTTTGCCTTTACCAATGTGATTTTTTTCCTTTCATAATTTCCATATTTCTAGTTGTGTTCTTTTCTTTTTCTGCTTAGAGGAGTGGTTTTAACATTTATAGTAAAGCTGGTTTTGTTGTGATGAACACTTTTAGCTTTTGCTTATCTGTAAAACTCTTGATTTTTCCTTCAGATCTGAATGATAGCCTTGCCAGGTAGAGTATTTTTGTTGTAGGTTTTTCCCTTTCATCACTTTAAATATATCATGCCACTCCCTCCTGGCCTACAAAATTTCCACTGAAAAGTCAACTGTTGTCTAATAGGAGTTCCCTTCTACATAACTAGTTGCTTTTCTCTTACTACTTTTAAGGTTCTCTCTTTATCTTTAATTTTTGCCATTTTAGTTATGTGTCTTGGTGTGGACCTTTTTGGGTTCATCCTGTTTAGGACTCTTTGTGCTTCCTCAACCTGGATGTCTGTTTCCTTCCACAGGTTAGGGAAATTTTCATCTATTATTTCTTTAAGTAAGTTATCTGCCCCTTTCTCTGTCTCTTTTCCTTCTGCTATGCCTATAATGCAAATGTTAGTAAGCTTCATGTTGTCCCAGAAGTCTCTTAAACTATCTTCATTTTTTTCAATTCTTTTTGTTTTTTCTGTTCAGCTGGGTGTTTCCACTGTTCTGTCTTCCAGTTCGCTGATCTGTTCCTCTATGCGTGTCATCTAATCTACTTTTGATTCCTTCTAGAGTACTTTTAATTTCAGTTATTGTAGTCTTCAGCTCTGTTTGGTTCTTCTTTATATTTTTAACTCTGTGTTAAATTTCTTACTGTGTTCATCCATTCTTCTCCTGAATTCATTAATCATCTTTATGAACATTACTTTGAACTCTTTATTGAGTTGATTGCTTATCCCCACTTTGCTTAGTTCTTCTGAGATTTTGTCTTATTCCTTTGTTTTGAACCTATTTTTCTGTTATCTCAGTTTACCTAAGTTCCTGTGTTTATTTCTATGTGTTACATAGGTTGGTTACATTTGCTGATCTTAGAGAAGTGGACTTATGTAGGATATGTTCTACTGCACTCAGCAGCACACTCCCCTCTGGTCACCAGAGCTGTATGCTCTAAGGGTGCTCCCTATGTGGGCTATGTGGGCCCTTATGTTTTAGTGAGGCCATCTACTGTGGGTGCACAGATGGGTGTGGCTGGCCCCTGGCCCAGTTGGCTTTCAGGCCCTGCCTCATGCTGGTCTGCCTGCCCATTGGTGGGCAGAGTCAGGTACTGGTGCATCTGGTTGTGCAGCCAAGTAGATCTGGAGGTAGGTGGCTACAGGTCCAAGGGGGCCCAGGACTGGTGCCAGTTTGCTAGTGGCAGGTAAGCCCCCAGCATTAACAGGCTAGAGGACAGACTCCAAGACTATGTTTGTCAGCACCAGTGTCCTTGTGGTAGTATGAGCTCCCCAAAATGGCTTCCACACTGTCTGTGTCCCCAGGGTGAGTCCCATTTACCTCCAGCCCTTCAGGAGGCTCACCAAAATCAGCAAATGGGTGTAACTCAGATCCCTTTCAAATTACTGCTGCTGCACTGGGACTTGGAATGTGTGAGAGTTTACATGTGCCCTTTAAGAACAGAGTCTCTGTTTCCTACAGCCTTCCAGCTCTCCTGTACACAAACACTGCCAGCCTTCAAAGCCAGACATTCTGGGGGCTTGTCTTCCTGATGCAGTACCCCCAGGCTGGGGATCTCGATGTGGGGCTTGAACCCCCTTGCTCCTTGGGTAGAATTTCTGCAGTTGTGATTATCCTCCCTTTTTGTGGGACACCTACCCAGGGGTGTGGGTCTTGACTATAGTGCATCTCTACCCCTTCCTCCCATCTTGTTGTGGTTCCTTCTTTATATCTTTAAGTGTGGAAGATCTTTCCAACCAGTCTTCAGTTTGTTCTCATAGATAGTTGCTCTGTAAATAGTTATAGTATGCCCGTTGTAAGAAGGTAAGCTCAGTATCTTCCTACTCCAAAAGTTTGGCCACACCTCTCAATAATCACTTTGAATATCAATTATCTAAATTCACCAGTTAAAAGACAGATTATCAGAGTAGATTAAAGAACACAACTCAGCTATATGTTGTCTACAAGAAATCCACTTTAAACATAAAGATACAAGAAGATTAAAAATAAATGGATGGAGAAAAATATACCATGCTAACACTTACTAACTAACTAGCACTTATGCACAGCAAAAGAAATGATAAACAACATGAAAAGACAGCCTACAGAATGGGAGAAGCTTATTTGTAGACCATATATTTGATAAGGGGTTAATATCCAAAATATATAAAGAACTCATACAACTCAACAGCAAAAAAAACCCGCCTAATAATCCAATTAAAAATGGGCAAAGGACCTGAATACACATTTTCCTAAAGACATACAAATGGCCAACAAGTACATGTAAAGATGCTCAACATCACTAATCATTGGGAAGTACTAATCAAAACTACAGTGAGATATCACTACATGCCTGTTAGAATGGCTAGCATCAAAAAAGAAATAGAGTTATCAAATCTGGTGAGGATGTGGAGAAAAGGAAACCCTAGTACACTGTTGATAGGATTGTAAAGTGTTACAGCCACTTTGGGAAACAATATATAGAGGTTTCTCAAAAAATTAGAAATAGAACACCACATGGTCCAGTAATTCCACTTCTGGATGTATATCCAAAGAAAATGAAAACACTGTATCCAAATATATGCACTCTTGTGTTTATAGCAGCATTATTTACAATAGCCAAGACATGGAAACATCCTAAGTGTCCATCGACAGATGAATGGATAAAGAAGTTGTTATGCGCGCACACACACACACACACACACACACACAATGGATTATTCATCCACAGAAAGGAGGAAATCCTGTCATTTGTGACAACATGGATGGACTTTGAGAGCATTATGCTAAGTCAGACTGAGAAGGACAAATACTGTATGATCTTACTTATATGCAGAACCAAAAGAAAAAGAAAACCTCATAGAAAAAGAGATCAGATTTGTAGTTACCATAGGCAGGGGACAGGGATGTCAAATTGGAGGAAGATGGTCAAAAGGTACAAACTTCAAGTTATAAGTGAAGTAAGTACTTGGATGTAATGTACAACATTTTGTACAATGTATAACACTGCTGTATGGTATATATGAAAGTTATTTAGAGTGTGAATTCTGAAAGTTCTCATCATAGGGAAAAATTTTTGTTTTGTTTTGTTTCATTGTTATTTTTTTAAAATCTATATGTGATGATGGATGTTAACTAAACTTATTGTGACAGTTATTTCACAATACAGTAGTCCCTCCTTATCTGTGGGGAATACTGTTCCAAGATCCCCAGTTGATGCCTAAAATCGTGGATCGTACTGAAACCTATATATGCTGTGTTTTTTGCTATACATACATATGATAAAGCTTAATTTACAAATTAGGCCCAGTAAGAGATTAGCAAAAATAACTAATTATAAAATAGAACAATTATAACAGCATAATGTAATAAAAGTTATGTGACTTGTCTCACTCTCTCTTTTTCTCTCTGAAAACATCTTGTATAAATGTAATGTCTTTTCCATCTTAACTATGCACTTATCATGCACTATCACCATACATTTTGCAGTTTGATGTACAACAGCAAAACTAGCATGAATTTCTTTTTTCTTCTTCACAATTTCATGGATAGAAGATTTGTTCTTACAGTAGATCTTAGCAACCTCAATATATGATTCTTTTTTCCTTATAAAGTCAAGAACTTTCACCTTTTCACTTAAAGGAAGCACTTTATGGCGTCTCTTTGGCATATCCAAATTGCTAGCATCACTATTCTTGTCCTTTGAGGCCATTACTAAATAAAATAAAGGTTACTTGAATGCAAGCACTGTGATTACCTCAACAGTTGATCTGATAACTGAGATGGCTATTAAGTGACCAACAGACAGAACACACTGGACAAAGGGATGATGAGTCACATCCCAGGCAGAAGGAAGCTGGATGGTGCATCAGACAAATGGATAAAGAAGATATGGTATATAAGGAATGTTACTCAGCCATAAAAAATGAAATTCTGCCATTTGCAACAATGAGGATGGACCTAGAGTATATTATGCTTAGTGAAATAAGTCAGACAGAGAAAGACAAATACTGTATGTTATCACCTATTGTGGAATCTAAAAAATAAAACAAACAAATGTATATAGCAAAACAGAAACAGACTCAGAGATATAGCAGACAAGCTAGTGGTTACCACTGGGGGGAAGGAAGGGTGGAGGGACAAGACAGGGGTATGGGATTAAGAGATACAAACTACTATGTATAAAATAGATAAGCAACTATATATAGTATATTGTATAACACAGGGAATTGTAGCCATTATTTTATAATAACTTTTAATGGAGTATAATATGTAAAAATACTGAATCACTGCTGTACACCTGAAACTAATATAATATTGTAAATCAGCTATACTTGAATTTAAAAAATTTCATCACACTACTCAGAATGGCATGCAATTTAAAACGTGTGAGTTATTTATTTCTGGAATTTTCTATTTAATATTTTCTGACCACAGTTGACCACAGGTAACTGAAACCATGGAAAGCAAATCTGCAGATAAGGGGGACTACTATATATGTAAATCAAATTATTCTGCTATACACCTTAAACTTATACAGTGCTATATGCTAATTATATCTCAGTAATACTGAAACAAATGTAAATTCCCTGTGCCGATAAATATTCCCACCCAACTTTCTTTCCTCTTTAAATGGATTAAAACTTTTCTGTCACTTTTATTCCCTAGCACCAATTCATATTTATATCTAAGCATTTTTATCTCTTTCTGTTCCACTTCTTTCTCTCCAGTCCCACCATTATCATATTTTTCTTTAGCTTGAATAGCTTATGCTTGATCTTTTGCAACAGTTCTCTCTACCTCCATCCCTCTCTGTCCTGTCACCAGTTCCAACTACCCAATGAAGATTACTCAAACAAAAATGTAATCACATTTCCATATGACATGCACAAGAATGTTTATAGCAGTGCATTTGTAATAGCTCCAAACTCCGTATATCAATAGGAGAATCGACACATATATTGTTCTATAGCCATACAATGTAATAATGCACTGCTTATGAAAATGAATGACCTATACCTGCAAGCAATAAATGGATGGACCACAAAAAATGTTGATCAAAAGCTACAAGACATAGAATAATATGTTATATATTGATAATTCCACTTCTATAAAGTTCAGTAATGGGCAAAATTAATATATGGTGATCAAAATAGGATAGTGGTTTTTGTTGGTCAGTAACAGTGGCTGGAAAGAGCACAGGAGGCCTTTTGGGGCTGGGGAATAGGGGGAAAAAAAGTTCTGCTTCTTGATGTGTTTTGGTTACATGGGTAGGTTCAGTATGTGATTATTTATTACCTTATTACCAATGTGCTTTTCTGTATATACATTATAATTTAATTAAAAATTTTAGAAAATTATAAAATTCTGGAGTCAATAAATCTTTACATGAATCGGATTGTACCACTCCTTTTCTGAGCTAGGTACAATAGAATGAGCACAGGCTTTTGGCATCTGACAGACCTGAGTTAGAATACCAACTCTTCCAGATAATTGTGTAACCTTGGACATGTCATTTCATCAATCCTCAGTTTTCTCATCTGTAAATTGGGAGTAATAATATATACCTTGAGTATATTCCATTGTCTTGATGCACTACAGTTTATTTATTCATTCACCTACTGAAAGACATCTTGGTTGTTTCCAAGTTTTGGAAGTTATGAATAAAGCTGCTATAAACATCCAGATGTGGGTTTTGGTGGGGACATAAATTTTCAACTCCTTTGAATAAATACCAAGAGGGAAGATTGATGGAGCATATGTTAAGATAATATTTAGTTTTGTGAGAACCAACAAGCTGTCTTCCAAACTGGCTGTACTATTCTGCATTTCCATCAGCAATGAATGAGAATTCCTGATGCTACACATTTTCTCCAGCATTGGGTGTTGTCAGTGTTCTGGATTTTGGCCATTATAATATGTGTATAGTGGTTTCTCGTTGTTTTAATATGTATTTTTCTGGGGGTATCTTTTTATATGATTACTTGACATATGTTTTTATTCTTTGGAGAGGTGTCTGTTAAGGTCTTAACCCCATATTTTAGTCCAGTTGTTTATTTTCTTATTGGTGAGTTTTAAGAGTTCTTTGTATGTTTTGGGTATCTCTCAGGATTTTTTAACTCTCAGGATAGTCCACACTGAACCTCTAGCAATTCATTGAAATTACCATTTAAGTGTTCCTCCCATTTCCTTGCTCAAGCAGCTTCTGCTCCTGGTAAGCTGTGATAGGTCCCTATCTCTACAGATTTGGGGATAGCAATTTGTCCTGTCACCTCAACTCTCTGATAGATCTAAGAAAAGTCATTGATTTTCAGTTTGTTCAACTCTTATTGTGAGGGTGGGAGCGACCATTTCTAAGCTCTTTACATGTTGGAACTGAAACCAGAAGTCCTCTGTTCAAGCATTTTTATAATATATGCTTTGTTACATAATCCAATGTCTGTGCCATCTTGTTTGCTTCTTTTCCCACGTGAGTTGAGATTTTCATTGTTCTTTGTATATTAGTAATTTGGGATTATAATCTGGACATTTTAAATACTCAGTTGTGCGACTCTGGATCTTGTTTACATCCTATGGAAAAGATTGACATTTTATTTAAGCAGACACTTGACCTTGTTTAGTTTAAGCCACAATTTCCAAGTCACTTTCTGTAGGCTGCGGTTGCAGTGTCAGTTTAGTTTTCAAAGGCTTTGCAGTGCTATTTGTATCTGTCCTATGTGTGCACCACCCAGTGGTCAGTCTAGAACCTGGACTGTGGTCTGTTCATTATCTCAGTTTTCAAAATCTTTATTATGCTAATGGAAATAAAACACATGCATGGGCAAGTCAGGATTGAGCCCAGGAGTTCAAAAACCTTTTTATGGGATCATTTTCACATACTTCTCTGCTATCTCCCTAGTGCTTCTGGTTCCCTGGGTCTCCCCTTTTCTGTCTCCCATCCTCAAACTGCCCAATTCTGTGATTGTGATGCACCCAGGTCCAACCAACAGGAGAATCGAGAGCATGTAGAATAATCAATGGAATTTGCCCTGGCTTTCTTGGCATCACAGCTCCACTGAACAAAGCACAGACTTTTGTTTTCTCATAGATTTGGATCCTACGGTTTCCTGTTGCCATTCGCATTCACTGTTACCTTCTCCGCCACCAAGGAGCCACTTGTGAGCTGGGGCATGATGAAATGGAGAAAAAGGAAAGAAAAAAAGAACCAGAGGATTTCTTCTTCTCTCTGAGTTCAAAAAGCTCCCATTTTCTTTCGTTGATCCAGGAGTAGAGTGTTTTTTCCTATGTCTCACTCTGTACTACAGTGCTCACTTTTAGGTTTTAAGTTGCATTGACTTAAGGCCAGAGGATTCCAGAGGAGGAAAAATGGTAAATTTGCAACTAGTTCAATGTTACTTTGATTTCTGGCAGTCTTCCTCTGCTGATATTTACTTTTCATAGTTCTCAAATAACTGCATATGAATTCTTTCCAGGTTTTATAGTTATATTCAATTGGAGAGAAAGGCTGGCATATATTTACTCAATCCTACCTGGAATCAGAATTCCTTGAGGAAAAATTTTGAAGCATGAATCAGATTATGTCATTCCCCTACTCTCAATCCATCACACTTACAATAAATTTGAAACACATACTTCTAAAATGTAGTGACAATATATCCAGCTGGTTTCCCAAGATGCAATGTAGAAACAAACAGAACTTTCATTTTATGTATATCAATATCAACCCCAATCAACAAAAAGACGAATTCTAGCTGTTCATATGATACACCATCTGATTTCAAGTAGAAGGAGGAAGAGAGAAACAAATATAGTAAAACTAAAGTCACAGAAATGAGATAAGAGCTTTCCCAAGGAGAAATAGCTAGCTATCTGCTGAACAAGTGAGCTCAGACATAATTCTATGAAAAGTTTCACAAGATATAGAGCCCTGTGACCTGGAGTGGTCTTAGAAAGCCTCATGGAGGAGATAACACTTGTGAGAACCTCATTCATTCAACAAATATTTATTGCTAATTTTTTATCTGCTAGCACTCACCCTGACTTTTCTGTCATTCCCACTTTGACTTGTGGATGCCTTGACTTATTTAACCATAACATTTTAAGCACTCAGAGACTATTTATGAAATGCAACATTAGAATTAGTGTTTAAGAGCACAGGCTAAAGATTATATGATGCTTGCAAAGTATTAAGCATAGAGTCTGGCATGTAATAAACTCTTAATACATGATAGCTGTTATTATTGAGATCTAGTATAAATAAATATACATTAGGTATATGCTGGGCAATGCCTTCAAGGTTAGTTATTATTTAAATAAATGGAAAAATGAGGCATGGTATATTGTGTATGTTGCAGTGAAAGGGGGGCTCTAGAGGGAGCATGAAAGATGGTATGAGGGCAGAAAAATTGAATTCATAATAAGAGGCTGGTGAAATATGCCACTTTGTTTTAAATGAAAACTTTGCAGAAGTAAGTAATGAGGTCAGAAGATCAAAAGCCTTGGGCATTGGGTCAGGGATTCTCTTTTTATGGCAGGTTCTTTTTAGTTATGTATTTTATACAAATTAGTGTATATATGTCAATCCCAATCTCCCAATTCATCCCACCACAACCCCCCACCACTTTCCCCCTTTGGTGTCCACATGTTTGTTCTCTACATCTGTGTCTCTATTTCTGCCTTGCAAACCAGTTCATCTCTACCATTTTTCTAGATTCCACATATATGCATTAGTATACGATATTTGTTTTTCCTTTTCTGACTTACTTCACTTTGTATGACAGTCTCTAGGTCCATCCATATTTCTACAAATGACCCAATTTCATTCCTTTTAATGGCTGAGTAATATTCCATTTTATATATGTACCACATCTTCTTTATCCATTCGTCTGTCGATGGGCATTTACATTGCTTCCATGACCTGGATATTGTAAATAGAGCTGCAATGAATACTGGGGTGCATGTGTCATTTTGAATTATGGTTTTCTCTGAGTATATGCCTAGGGGTGGGATTGCTGGGTTGTATGGTAGTTCTATTTTTAGTTTTTTAAAGAACATCCATACTGTTCTCCATAGTGGCTGTATCCATTTACATTCCCACCAACAGGGCAAGAGGGTTCCCGTTTCTCCACACCCTCTCCAGCATTTGTTGTTTGTATATTTTCTGATGATGCCCATTCTAACTAGTGTGAGGTGATACCTCATTGTAGTTTTGATTTGCATTTCTCTAATAATTTAGTGACATTAAGCAGCATTTCATGTGCCTCATTGCCATCTGTATGTCTTCTCTGGAGAAATGTCTATTTAGGTCTTCTGCCCATTTTTTGACTGTTTTTTTTTTTTTTATATTGAGCTGCATGAGCTGTTTATATGTTTTGCAGATTAATCTTTTTCCATTGATTCATTTGCAAATATTTTCTCCCATTCTGAGGGTTGTCTTTTTGTCTTGTTTATAGTTTCCTTTGCTGTGCAAAAGCATTTAAGTTTCATTAGGTCCCAATTGTTTATTTTTGTTTTTATTTCCATTACTCAATGACAATAAAGAAACAACTCAACTGAGAAAAAGAAACAAAGAACAAGTGCAACAAATACAAAAGAGTTACAAATATGGTAGATATTAATCTAACTATGTCAATAATCACTTTAAATGTGAATAGTTTACCTACACGAAAGGGCATCATCAATAAAGTGAAAAGACAATCCATGGAATGGGAGAAAGCATTTGCAAATTATATACCTGTGAAAAGACTTGTATGGAGATTACAAAATAAATTTTTAGAACTCAACACTAAGAAGACAAATAGCCTAATTTTAAAATGGGCAAAGAATTTGAATAGGTATTTCTCCAAAGAAGATATACAGATTGCCAACAAACACATGAAAGAATGCTCAACATCACTAATCATTAGAGAAATGCAAATTAAAACTACAATGAGGTATCACCTCACACCAGTCAGAATGGCCATCATCAAAAAATCTACAAACAATAAATGCTGGAGAGGATGTAGAGAAAAGAGAACCCTCTTGCACTGTTGGTGGGAATGTAAATTGATACAGCCACTATGGAGAACAGTATGGAGCTTCCTTAAAAAACTACAAATAGAACTACCATATGACCCAGCAATCCCACTACGGGGCATATACCCTGAGAAAACCATAATTCAAAAAGAGTCATGTACCACAATGTTCATTGCAGCTCTATTTACAATAGCCAGGACGTGGAAGCAGCCTAAGTGTCCATTGACAGAAGAATGGATAAAGAAGATGTGGCACATATATACAATGGAATATTACTCAGCCATAAAAAGAAATGAAACTGAGTCCTTTGTAGTAAGATGGATGGACCTAGAGTCTGTCATACAGAGTGAAGTAAGTCAGAAAGAGAAAAACAAATACCGTACGTTAACACATATATATGGAATCTAAAAGAATTTTTTTAAAGGTTCTGAAGAACCTAGGGACAGAACAGGAATAAAGACACAGACATAGAGAACGGACTTGAGCACACAGAGAGTGGGAAGGGTAAGCTGGGACAAAGTGAGAGAGTGGCATGGACATATATACACTACCAAGTGTAAAATAGATAGCTAGTGGGAAGCAACCACATACCACAGGGAGATCAGCTCAGTGCTTTGTAACCACCTAGAGGGGTGGGATAGGGAGGGTGGGAGGGAGATGCAAGAGGGAGGAGATATGGGGATATATGTTTATGTATAGCTGATTCACTTTGTTATAAAGCAGAAACTAACACACCATTGTAAAGCAATTATACCCCAATAAAGATGTTAAAAAAAAAGGAAAAAAATATCTGGAATCACAACTAGCTTAAGCATAAGTACAGAGTATATTTGTAAACTCAAAAAATTACTAAAGCAATTATTAATAAAGAAAAACCTATATAAAAGAAAAATCAAAAAATGAAGAAGAGGGCTTCCCTGGTGGCACAGTGGTTGAGAGTCCGCCTGCCCATGCAGGGGACACGGGTTTGTGCCCTGGTCCAGGAAGATCCCACATGCCGCAGAGCAGCTAGGCCCCTGAGCCATGGCTGCTGAGCCTGTGCATCCAGAGCCTGTGCTCTGCAATGGGAGAGGCCACAGCAGTGAGAGGTCCGCGTACTGCCAAAAAAAAAAAAGAAGAAGAAGAAGAAGAAGAAATTAGTAAACAATATGAAGAGGACCCAAACAACAGAAGCTCTAAGGCGGAACTTTAAGCTTCCTTTGACGCTATTAGTTGGGGAATAGATGTGACCAATCCTCTATGTTGATGAAAGAAAAAGAAAATAATAGACAGTGAATCTTAATAAAAAGCAAAAATTTGGAGTAAAAAAATAAAGTGAACTTACAATCAAATATATGCTAGAAATAAGAAAATTTAATATTAGCACAAGGAAAGGACAATGGATAACAAGGTTAGTGGTAATATCTTAAGTTAGTATGTCATGTTTTCGTTATTACCATCTCAGTAACTCAATCTTATTAAAATAAGTTAAAAACTGAAAATATAATTTTAAAATATTGTTTACAAAGACTTGCACAATATTACTGAATCTTAATTTCAATAGAAATTTTTACATACATCTCTTTGAACATCACACGCAAATGTCAAAATATTGACTCAGTGAGAAAATATATGAGAAGGTATTTGGGACATTAAGTTATTTTCATTTGAATTGACTCAGAGT